>NW_008804545.1:1627014-1631616 GCF_000145635.1 Gaeumannomyces tritici R3-111a-1
TGTCCCCCATATGACAACAGGGAGCCTCTTGCGCTGCAGAGGCCCCCAGCCGAAATAGCCCTTCCCGGTAGGCCTCTCATTCGTCGTCGACAGTCTCGACAAACGTCATGGTAAGCCCCTTGTCGCCGTCAACGTTCAGGTTGACGGCATCGAGAGCGTCACTCCTAGAGGAGAACTTCGGGGCAGAGACGGCAGCGACGGGGACGGCGCGGCGGGCCAGCTCAGGAGAGTTCTGCATGGCTACGAGTCCCGAAAAAAAGTTAGCACAAGTTATTTTTATAGAAGCTCGCGGCTCAGGGTCACCCTATGGTGTGTGGGGGCTCCACTACTCACAGGCCGGGATGCCAGACCGAACGAACATGGTGGTGACCTTGACCCTCTGGCCGCTTCCAACAACATCGCGCCGGACCTTGGCCTTGCCGCCCTCGCGGGCGGGAGGAGCCTTCTCAGCCTTCTCAGCCTCGCCCTTGCCGGGGCGGGCAGCGGCCACCTGGTTGTTGTCAACGATGATACCGACTCCCGAACCTTCGGCACCGGTGCCGAGCTGGATCTTGGGACCCTTGGTCAGGGCGGCCTCGGCGAAGCGCAGGGCACGGTCAAAGCCGGTAATGTCACGCTTGGAGATGTCGGAAGACTCCTCGGCATCCTGCTCGACCTCCTCCTCTTCGGCCTCGTCGTCTTCGGCGCGAGGAGCGATTGACTTGCCCATACCCTGGAGAGCGGCGATTTGCTGAGCCTATGCGGTGAGGTTGATTCGTCAGTCGTGCCCGTGGTTTGGAGGTACATTCGTGGGGACCGCGGTGTGCGACTTACCTGCTCCTGGAGAGCGGGGTCGGCGGCAGGGGCAGCCGGAGCTGCGGGCTGAGCGGCGGCGGCAGCGGGGGCAGGCTGGGCAGGCTGTGCGGTGACTGGTGCCTGCGTGGCTGGGCGGCCAGCTGCTCCGCCGGCAGCTCCGCTGGCAGCGTTTACTGCAGCGCCCTCGAGGGCGTTCATGAGGTTCGATACATCTGCCTTTCCTCCGAAACTAATTTCACCATCACCTGTTCCCCCATTGCGTGTTAGTAGACTGGTCTGGGCGAGGGCCTACCCAGCAACTGCGAGCGTCGTGCTCATGGAGAAAACTGACCGACTACCAGAGCGGGAGAGTAGGCGCCAAGGTTGATATTAAGGGGCAGAGCTGCGACCATGCCGGCCATTCCGGCCATGGCAACGAAGCGGTAGTTGACCATTGTGAAAGTGTTGGGCCGAGGTGGGCGTATTACTTGGGATGAGATAAGATAGATAATGAGAGACAAAAAGATAGCGATAGGATGTGTGTGTGTGGTGGGGGGTTATTTAGTGTATAATACAAAAGACGACCAGCGGAGGATGCGACCAGCGGCAAAGAAAAGGTAGATATTGAAACAGCGGGCCAGGAGCAGCACTACGAGGGCGAGTATAATCGTCGTGGTGAGCACAGCTGATGGGAGAGACAAGCGAGGACCCGACGGTATCGACGGAAGAACTGTGCGAGATATATAGAAAAGGCAAGCACAAGCCCCAAGGTGATGAATCGAGATGAGCCGGGAGGCCCGGTAGAGGAGGAGACTGCCAAGACTCAAGGGGGGTTATGGAAATGAAGCACCATGTACCTGTGCAACCCCAGCTGGGGTCTCTCCCAGAGGAAAGGGCCCGCGTCGGTCCACCGGGGAGGGGCCTGAGGTGGGCGTCGACAGATGTGGATGTCGCGTGAGCTGCACGGCTATGCCAGGCCCCGGCAGGCGACTAAGGCCATGTGGTAGAGCTTGCGGTCTTCTCGCCAGTCCCCCAGAACTCTAGACCGACACCCAGCTCAGACGAGAGTCAAGGTAAAGGAAGAGAGGACGAAAGCGAGCACGGACAAACAAGGCAGCGGACAGGGGCCCTGACGGCCATGGGAAACGGTAGATGCTGGGTGGTCCACGTCCTTGGACGAACCTGGACGGGCACAGCAGCCAGGAAACGTCCTTGGAGACGGGGCTTGACAGGCAGCGCCAAGAGGCGGCAGTGGTGTAGGAAGACGAATGCATGCCGAGCCTTTGAAACGCGCCAGTTGACGGTCCGTAAACAAGGCCCCAAAAAAAAAAAACAAACACACACACACACACACATAGCAAGTGGCAGCGGGGAGGGATGAAGGCGGTCCACCAGAAAAGCTTGTGAGGATGCGCCTGGAGATGGTCGGGGTGACTACAGGAGTGACCCCTGGCTCGCACAACGCCAAGAACCCTGAGAAATGCGCAAGATAGGACGGTGGACGTCGCTTTGCAGAGAAGGCCCCGTCGGCGGGCTTGACGGAAGGCGTGGTGGGGCGGGAGAGGCCTTCAGCACCAGCGTCGACCGTCCGGGATATCGCAGCTTGAGCCCCAACTCATGCCAGTGGCGAGGGATGTCGTTCCTTGTGGGTCAGTCATACTTGAGACTCTGCCAAGGGATATTACATCCACCCACAGGTGCCCTCAGCGGCCAAAGTTCCTCACTGCCGCCCAGCAGCATATGACTGGCCGGGGGGGGGACTGGGCCCGACAAGACGCCCATGTCTAGCCATTGTGCCCTTTCCCTTTGGAGGCAACGGGCGAGGCTTGGGACACGCGAAGCACACGCCAGTGTCGAGTCGGGAGACAAGCTCCATGACAGCCTTGCAGCCAGCAACCCGAAAGCCAAATCGCACACTGCGTCGTGTTGCTGCGGGGGACTGACGTTGGAAATGATCAACAGAAGGCGAGCGGGAACAGAGGAAGCCAAGCACGGCCGAGCCCCAAGGCTGGCTGTCCCTATTTGCCCCAGCATGGGGGCTGCTTGTTCCACAGCCGAGGCTTCTCGGGTATTCTTGCGATTCTCTTTTAGAAGCGGCGCATCTCGAAAGGAGGCAATCAGGAAGCACCGAAGACTGCTCTGCTCCAGAGGCCCGAGCCCCAGGCCAGCCAGGGTGTTGGGGGAGGGGGCGATGCAGGAACCTGAAATTGAGGCGTTCTGGCCTAGCGCGCTAGGAGCCCAACTCGGGATGGACACCTACGTGGGCAGGCGGGCAAACGATAGTGGCAACCTGGAGCCCATGTCGGGCCCGGGTCGGGCAGACGAAAGCGGAAATAAAACAAAAGGGGCTGTGTTTTGGCGAGGTGGGCAGGCTGCCCGCCCGTGGGTTGGATACCGAAGGTTGGATAGCGGCGTCCCCAATCAGGTCGGGATGGAATGTTTGGTTTTGACGTCGTTGGAGTTTTGATGGACGTTGTCAAATGGCATCATTCGCTAAATGCCATTCTCAAGGCTTGGTATTGTGGTCAGAGTGTTTTTTATTTATTTTTTAGGCGAGCGGCACAGTCAAGCTTCGCCGTTGGCAGGCTTGGTCGCGGGGCAAAAGGCTTGGTAAGGCAGGCCCCACCGCTCTGCTCTTGCTGTTTTCACATTTTCTGCGTCCCAGTTTCCCATTGCAAGCCCGCGCGGCGTGTTGTTTTCCCATCCAGCGCACCCACCCAGAGCGGGCACGGTCATTTCGCCCCTTGATCGCCAAGCCGGTCAACTTGGTGGTGTGGATACTGCTGCCCCCACTGAAAGTCGTTTCCTGTCCCCCGATGCAACCGTGACTGACGCATCGCCTCAAACCAGCCCCTGTTCAAGGGCAACACGAGCCGGGAAAGCGCCGCGTGTTCCTGCTTTGGGAACGCTCAGACTAACCTCGAGCAATCAGCAGAGCAGAGCCGTCAACCCAAAGGGCCCAAACGCCATATGGAGCGCGACATGTAGATACCTAGGTAGATACCTAGGTAGATGGATAGGTAGATGGATAGGTATCACTAGCCTGTGTGCCTGTCCACCATGAGCTACCCAACAAAGCCCTCACTGGCGTCTTGACGTGGGCTAGCCAAGGCTGTCGCTCGCCTGGCTTCTGGGGATCTTTACTTGACAACCATCTGCCTCCTCGTGCTGACCTGGCGGCCCAGGGGCCGGGTCCCTGGCCCCTGGCTCCTGGCTGCCTGGCTCCGGAGTGGCAGCCAGCAGACAGGAGTCAGCCATGAAATTGTCGGCTATCGCCCCCAAGACTTCAAGAAGGGCATGGAAATCAGCCTCTGCCCATGGCACGCACGCCATGGCATTTCACAAACAACCCCACCACCGCACTGCTACCATCTGCGAGGGAAATAAACAGTAAAAACCCACCTCCCAACAGGGGGGGTCAAAACTGGAGATCACAGGGGTGGCAAAAGGGGGGTCACGTGCTGGCATGAAGTCACTGCCATTATTGAAGTTGGTGAAAGAAGGAGAGAAATCGAGAAAAGCTTTTAAAGGACGAGAAATTCTTGAAGTCTCGTGACATCCCCCAAGTCACTACGACCCCTGCGATTTCCAGTTTTAACCCCCCTGTTACTGGGTGGGTTTTTGCTTTTTATTTCCCCCGCAGATGGTAAGACATGATCTCCCTAGCCAAGTTCGATCGCCAAGTGGAAACATCCGGGCCGCCCACGCACCAACCTCCAAAAAAAAAATCCGCACACGTTATATTTTTCCCCACCCAAACTCTTCAGAAAAAAAACATCAGGAGAAAATCAATTCAATTGATTGCAATGCCTCGTTATCATAACACAC
>NW_008804545.1:1632115-1635811 GCF_000145635.1 Gaeumannomyces tritici R3-111a-1
GGAGGCTGGTGCCACGCCAGGGATGGGACGAACAGCAAAAAGACCCGGTCCTTGTGGGACAGGCAGGCAAGGGGGAGCGGCCACTCTGCGGGTCCGCTACGTCTTACAAACCAACGTTGCCTCAGCAGTCCTGAGACCGCCCCGTGCCCGCACCGCCCTGTCCGGCTGCCCCGCCCCGATGTCTGTCGGTCGCTGCAAGGCATCTGCCTGCCTGCTGATCGCGCTACCCTTCCCATTGTGGCTATATCGGTGCCATTCTTCTCGCCGCCGTCGCTTTTGACCAGCCTGGCTGAGACACATCACCCGCCGGCACACCGGCAAGACCAGCTCGTCGGGATCACGATCGGCCTTTTGACAGCCAGACCTTGTATGGTCGTGAGCAAGGTTGTGCCGTGCTCGTTATCTCTCCTAGAGTCTCCCTTTTGACACCAGTCTCCCGATGCGTTGCGTGTTTGTCAGCCACGAGTGTGCTCACTCGCCATCAGACGATCCCAATGGACGTCTCGCTTGCTTCCAAGGGTGTTCCAAAGACCTTGTTCGTCGGCCCCTTTGTTTCTCAGACTTGACCGTATCTATAGCATCTTGGAGTTCTTGGTATCCCGCATCCAAAGCTTGTTGTCACGCTATCTCAGCTCGTCGGATTCGCCAAAGGAGCCACTTCGGCGTCTGATGCTTCACGGAATTGCATGTGCGCAACCCATAGAAGAAAAATGTTGACTAGATCTAACACCCAAAGAGGAAAGGAACTAGAACATCAGATACTTCGCTGTCGTCGGGCTGAGACGGACCACACACCCGATGTGCGTCGCTAAACGCCCTCGACTCTGGGCAGCGTCTCTTGGGATCAGGATAGGATGATCTCGACGGTAAACCAGTCGCAAACGCCGTTCACATAGAGAGCCATGGATCGCTAGAGCTCGTACCCCATACCGGGATCGACAGGCAACACACCAAAAAAAAACCCCGGCCGGACAGCGCGGCTCGGAACCCAGGGGTCCGGGTACCAGACAAGACTGGAGGGAAAATGCCTGCCATCGATATGCGGACGCGAACCCGCACTCCCGTATCTAGGTAGCCATGCTAGCGTACTCACAGATGCTCTCCTCCGGCTCACTGCTACAGTTGTTCTGGCTATCAAATCCCCTGACCACGATCTGCCTGTGTAGCCGGGATCTGCCGATATCCCACGCCGACCCGGTGCTCATCACTCTCAGCAGAACAAAACAAGGAAATCAAGGTGAAGGCGCACCAACATTACTTGGTAGCCACGAGCTAAGTATGCACCTCGCCACTAGCTGGAAGTTAAGAATGAGCCGTTGGACTTTTCCCAATATGTAACCTCATGTCGAGCTTTCGGCCATGACTCTCATCATACTTTGCTCAAAGCAGAGAAAAGGCATCGCACAAGCAAGAAAGCCTCGGCTGGCTTCGGTCATGAGAACGTCATCTGCAAGATAGGCGTGATTTACACTCTCGCGCGCACTGCTCCTACCACATCCACCAACAGACAACTCGCCTCGGTTCCGGCCAGAGGAGACGGTGCCCGACCTCAGCGAACAAAACGACCAAGTCATGAGGCCAAGGCTATGGCGAGCGATATGACGCCGCCCCCCGACTCTTCCTTGCCCCTGCGACTACAGACAAGAAAGAACTCTCTGCTTCCGCGGGGCTGCAAGAGGCATGACAAGCAGCCTTTGCCGGTCGGTCGGCAACATCGAGGCCTTGACAAGCTCCTTCCCCCAACGCCGGCCGCCTAGTCTCCCTTCCGATACGAGGCGCCCGCCGTCCTCTCTTGCCAGGGCCATGCGTCCCCGTCTCCTAAGCATATCCCCCCGCGTGTCCCGAATCACTGTCCCGCAACAGGCAATCAAGCCGCAGTAGGGAGAGCTAGGCACTAAATCATAACCGCTTCTTCTCGATGCGCGATACGGTGGCCAGTCAGACAGGAGCGCGCAGATGCGTACCAACATGTACTTACTTTGCCCAGGGCTCATAACCTCCCCGCGACTGCCAGCCGAGTGACATGTGTTTCCATCTACCCTGCAACCTGACTCCTTCGAATGGCACAAGACATGGCTTCGGGTCACAGATCAATTGGCGTGAATACGTAGCTCTTTTCCCTTTTTTTTTGCCAGGCAGGTACCTGGCGAGGCGAGCCCACTTGTCTCTACATTTTTACTACCTCGGTCTTAGCCTACCCTTTATGCTACGATGACAAACGACGCCTCACAGGCTGGCTTTGCCGGATAGTCATTTGAAGTTGTTCTTCATCTCGCGCAGCTTGACCATTATCTTGACCGGGTCCGTCTCCCCCGTCGCCTTCTGGATCGCGGGGTCCTCGGGCCGCATGAAGACGTTGTGGTTCTGCCCGTTGCGTGATTATGGCGCGGCGTTGGGGGTGTCGTTAGATAATAATAATAATAAAAATAAAAAAAGTCTAGGGCCGTCTTGTTTCTCGGAGACGCCTGCTCCTGTCAACACATACCTTCTCGTCGGCAATGGTGAATTTGCCCTGCGTCTCCTGGTTCTTCTCGGCAAAGTCCTGGAGCTGCTTGACCGGGTCGCTCGGGAGGACAGAGACGGCGAACCTGACGTTTGACTTTGTGTACTCGTGACCGGGCTGGCAAACCGGTGTCAGCAGCGGGCTATGCTCTATCATAAAAAGAGTACAAGGTAGTTGTTTTTTTTGTGACACCAAAATGCGAGCAGATACTTACAAACACGCGGGTGTCGTCAGGGAGCGCGCCCAGTTTCAAGTTCAGGGCCTTGTGCATCTCCTCGCCGGTGCCCTCGAAGAACTTGCCACAGCCTGTACATAACCACGCATGAGCGAAAGGGAGAGGGGGGGGGGGGGGGGGGGCAGGGAGTTGGGAGTTGGGAGATGGATTTTGGGTGGCTGTGTGCTTGCTACATGCCGCCGTGGAAGAGCGTGTCGCCCGTAAAGACGACCTTGTCGTCGCCGTCCTGCATGAACCAGCAGATGCTGTCCTGGGTGTGGCACGGCGTGTGCAGGCCCTTGACCTGGATGCTGCCGAACGGGAAGCCCTCGCCGTCGGCGGGCGTCGTCGTCACGGCCTCGCAGCTCTTGCCGCCGATGATGGGCAGGTCGTCGATTCCAAGGGCGGCCCGCTGAGAAAGCAAAAAAAAAAACCGATTAGGGTTGGGGCTAGGGTTAGACACAATGCCGGGTTTAATGCCATCGATATCTCATCACTTCCAGACCCATCTTGAATATAGGGGAGGGGGCGACCGTGCGTACCAGCTGCTTATTGCCTCCCGCATGGTCGTAGTGGCTGGTGGTCCACCCCCATCGTCAGCATCGAGAGAGACACGCAGCCGCATCGGAGCGCGCAAGGCCGACGCGAAGCAGGCGGGGAAGACTCACTGGTGGGTGTTGACTATGGCCTTGAGCTTGATGTTGCCGGCGTCCATCTCCTGCTTCAGAACGGGCGCGACCCTTTTGGGCAGCAGGGCGCGGCGATCAGCAACTCGCACAGCTACTCGCTACTACCAGTCAGTCCTCTCCCATTTGGGGAAAAAGAAACACACTCCTCGACATGGGCCGGGTCGATGATGACGGCGTCCTTGGACTTGTCGTCGACGACCAGGTAGGCGTAGTTGTCACTAGCCCCCACCCCTAGATTTTTGAGACTTGCAGTCAGAAACGAGGCAAATGTGTCGCACGTCGCGAGAGGA
>NW_008804545.1:1635998-1639055 GCF_000145635.1 Gaeumannomyces tritici R3-111a-1
GGGGGGGGGGGGCGGGCAGGGCAGCCTTACACATGGGAATCGACTTGATGTGCATCTTCCGTTGTAGTGAGAACTGCGGACGTGTCAGTTCACTCGCCCCTGGCTGCTGCTATGCTGGCTGCCAGCCTCAACTCACTGCTGGCGCGAGCGCACGGGTTGGTTTGCCTCGCAGAAGCGTTGAGCCCAGGCGGAAACAGTTCATAGATGTCGGTATGGGGGCTCGGGCGTGTTTATGGAGCGCAAGCGGCGGAGAGCAAGGGGGTTCGTTCGATGATGCCACGGGGATAATAAAGGGTTGTCACGGTAAGCTTGGTCTTAAGGTGGGTGTTGCAGTGAGAGGGGAACCGAGTTTTGGGACAAGTGACGCGACGTTATCATTGCCCCGAGAATCCCGAACGTGGGTGGGGCCCGCGATGCGATCAATACAGTACAGTACAGGATTTGTAATGCGTGCACGGTAGGTATCAGAGAAGGACCTGTCTACGTGCATATATCCTCCTCACAGGATCGACAGCACGCTTCACCAGAGAGTACCAGGGAGATACCGAATTTCCAGTTGTGCGTAAAGGGAGCAAATATAGCCCCAGCCTTCACACAACCCCGATGGGTTTTGCCCGCCACGGCAGCTCAGGCCGTGTCCAACCACCACCTGCGCCTGCCTCGGCATCGCCCGCCCCCTCGGCCGCGTCGTTCCGCTCCCCTTCCTCCTGTTGCGCCCCGGCCAGCGCCTCCATCTCGGCCAGCTCCCGCCTGGACCGCTCCAGATCCGCCCTGAGCGCCCCCGCGTCCTGGACGAAGTCGGCGGGCTGCTGCTGCTGCTGCTGCTGCGGCAGGTCCAGGCCGGCCACGCGCCTCGAGAGCCGCAGCGTGCCGAGCACCAGCCCGCCGTCCATGGGGATCGACGACGCGGCCTCGTCGCCCACGGCGTCCAGCACGCGGAGGACCCTGGCGCGGCCCCAGCGGTCGGCGAGCGCGCACAGCTCCGCCGAGCCACAGTCTTCGTCGCCGTCGCCTGCGGCAGCGGCAGCGGCCTCTGCGCCGTCCCGGAGGTGGCGCAGGAGCGCGGCCCTGCAGGTGCCGTCTTCTTCTTGCCCGCCTCGGGATTCCGAGCTCCCCTCTCCTGTTGCTGCTGCTGCTGCTGCTGCTGCTGCTGCTGCTGCTGCTGCTGCTGCTGCTGCTGCTGCTGCTGCTGCTGCTGCTACCACCGCCGCCGCCGCCGCCGCGTCGCCGTCGTCGTGCAGGGCGAGCTGCTTCCAGTAGTACTCCCAGATCCAGTCCAGGCCCGCGGCGGCGCCGGCGCGCAGCCGCGTCAGCGACGGCAGCTGCTCGTGGGCGGCCTGGTGCCGCAGCTCGACGAAGGTGGCCGGCAGCCCGATGGTCTTGGCGACCGAGTACATGCTCATCTTGTGGGACTTGTCCTGGTGGCTGTCGAGGAGGCCAGTCACGAATCTTTTTTTTTGAAATTTGTTCACGCGACCCATACGAAATAGGTGATTCGGTGATAGAGATTAGTTTCTAGTGGTTTTTTTTTCTCTTTCTTTTGGGTACCCTGGGGACTGGGTAGGCTAGGGGGTTGCGAGCTTGGTTCCTGGACTTGTTGGCTGTTCAGGTTGCCACTGGCTCCAACACATCAAGTCGACGGCGGCCAGCCCACTTGAGTCTGGCCCTAGACTTGAGATGTGGCCCGGGGGAGAAAGAGAGACGCGGTCCCCTAGAGCCGGCTAGCGATGATGGAACAGAGCATATGGCCACAAAGTCGGTCGACGCGATGGCGTTGGGGACCAGCCGATGGGTCGCGGGAAACGAGCAAAGGGGCACCACAAATCCCAGCTTACCGGCCAAAAGCAGTAGAGTAGGCGCCGCGCACGGCGTAGGAGCCGCCCGAGGCCTCGTCGGCCAGCATGGCGTCGACCAGCATGGCGGTGGACTCGACCAGGTGAGGGCAGCCGCCGCGCTGCATCCACACGGACACGCGCGAGACGGCGCGGCGCTGGCCCTCGGCCCTCGCCGCGCAGGCGTGGCTGGAGTCCCTGGCCGGATGGGAGCGCTGGCGCTGGCGCTGGCGGCCAGGGTGGGACGAGGCGGCGGCGGCGGCGGCGGCGGCGGCCGAGGCCAGCTCTGGGTAGAACTGCCCCCGGACCTCGAGCAGCTCGCGCCGGTGCTTCCAGGGCGTAAAGACGTACTGGACCATTACTAGTAGGCGGGGCAGGACGTCTGGGGTATCTCCTCGGAGGTTATAGCAGAGGTTTCCCGGAAAAGTGGTTGGCTTGTTTGTTTGTTTGTTTGGTGTGGCAATGAGAAAATTTCCACCCTTCAGGCAATCGCCCCAGTTCTGAATAAACTCATTTTCGTCAAGCTCTCAGCAAACAAACACATGACCTAATTTGCGCCCTCGTAATGTCTCTGTATTTTTATATATCACTAATTAAGGGCCTGTCTTGAGTCCATAAACCCGTCAATATTTTCTTCTTCTTTTCTTCTTCTTGCCCATGTCGGTCACTAGTGAAAGCTGCCACGCCAGACATTGCTTTTTCTTTTCCCCCATGCGCGTCCGCCCAACGTGCCGCCATTTCATGTACCGGAACTTTGCCGCGAGAAGCATGCGCCAGCGCCCAACAAAACTGTCGGCGCCCTTTCTAGGATGCACGCGCATAGTGGACACATGCCAAGTTTTCATGTCTGCATTTTCGTGTCTGCATCTTCTCACCCCACAGAGCCGGACAGGCTGCCTGGCCCGGCGGCCAGGCGGTAAAGGGCGGCCGGGATTTGAAGGCGTCCGGGTTACCCGTTTCACCCTCCTCCCTGCCGACCATTTTGCAGAGATTACGTGGTGTCGCAGACGGGCCGGACGGGGGATATTGAGGGATGGTGCAAGAGACCGGCATCCAGCCACTCAGTTTCCTAGAGCACATTGTGAGGAGGTGGGCAGGCAGCCTTTGACGCAGGAGTCCGCGTTGCTTCTTTTCCGTCGGCCGTGTGGTGTGGCATGTGAGAAGGGGAGGGGAGAAGCCGACGCGTACCCTTGGCCGTCTTGACTTCACTCCCTCTCTCTCTCTC
>NW_008804545.1:1639462-1646962 GCF_000145635.1 Gaeumannomyces tritici R3-111a-1
GGGGGGCGGCCTTGTCTTGAACCCAACGAGAGAGAGATAAGGGATCACAAGCAGCAGGAAGCGGGCAGAGCAACCGAGAGCGGGCGGGCGGTGTCCCCGGACCGAAAAGGTGGGCTGATGGGTATGAATTTGGATGGGGACGCTGTAACCCTGCTGATGTCGCCTCGCACGCGCCCTCCTGCTTTTGCTTGCTTGGGGGGAGGGGGACGCAACACCAAGCAAGGCCTGGGGGGGCAGCAAGCCAGCGGTTGGCGACAAACACGGACAAGGGCGTGGGCAGGCGACTCAGCGTCGCATCCTCCGCCCAGGTGCGAGCGGTTGCAGTGGTGCATCGGAGGGGGCCGCAGCGGTCCTTGAATCGGTTGTTCTGTTTTTAGGCGATGCAGCTTGTTTGTGAAGGAAGCATGAGGAAAAGAAGAAGAAAAAAAAAAAAGGTCGCCCGCGCCAGCCAGCCCGCCCAGCGCCAACGCCCAAAGGTCGTCGCCACCATGGAGCTTTCTTTTTCCTGTTTCCCTCACGCTCCCCTGACACCCGACGGCAAAGCCGTGCGGGCAGGTCAAGGGTTATGTATGTATTACGCGGAGACGAGAGAGAGGGGGGTGGGGGTTCGGATAGAGGGGTGTGAGGGCTATGCATGGAGAGAGAAAGGTGTGTGCGTCGAGGGCCAAAAGGGAAAAATGGGAAGCGCCCCGGGGAGCAGGGGGCGTCCAGGCAAAAGCAGGTGTGTGTGTGTCATGTCACCGTCAACCGTAGTGGCTCCTTCCGCCCGACCCGCTTCAAAGCATTGAACGAACGGAAAAATAGGCGGTAGGGGATATGGAAAAGAAGGGAGAGAGAAGGCCAGCCCGGCAGGGGACCTCCTACAATGCACTACGAAAGACCTTCCAAAAGGCATTCCATGTTTTGGCTTTGGCCAACCGCAAAAGCAAAAAGGAAAAGGGAAGCGAAAAGGAAAGAAAGACAAAAAAAGAAATGGGTGAACGAAAGCTCGGGCCATTGAACAACAAAAACCCCACCCAGCCACCCTTCGCTTCCAGTTGATGGAACCCACAGGCGGGCATGGATGGATGGAGCCCGGGTCCCACATCGAAGAGAAAGGGAGAGAGAAAAAAAAACGAAAGAGAGAGGGAGAGAAAAGAAACGGGATGGACAGGGGTTAGCTGTTGGCAAGGGTGGGTGGTCGCTCGCGCGGCTCTGCACCCCAACCGGCTCGAATGCCCATTCCTCCAAAAAATGCCCTGGTCATCGGCGGGGGGGGAGAGGCCCACCCAGAAAACCCCTAGGGTCCTGGCCCTGCGCAGGAAGCGACGAAGGACAGAAAGAGTTCCGCTCTGGAGAAGGGGAGGGGTGTGTGGGCGGCGACGAGAAGGTTCCTCTCTCTCATCACCACACACAAAAAACCCCCAGCCGATCCACAACACCCCACATCCACAGTTCACGCCCACACTCACACCCCCCTTCGCCCATCCTTGGCAACTGTCTTTCCCACAGCCCAGGGGGCCCGCTTGCTCTTCCCATCTCAGATTCGGGAGAGATCGCGGGTTGCTGGCCCGTGCTTCAACGGGGAGGATCCAATAACAAAAAAGAAAAAATCACCCGGATCGCCGATACACACCCCCCCATCCCCCTTCTGTTTCCCCTTTCAGGACCTCGCCGCTGCTCGTGTGTCGAGCCACCCCACCCGTCCCTCCTCCACTCTATTGCCGCCCTGGCATCTTCCATGATGGGCGGTGCGCGCACATGATTGTGCCGTGAGGTGTCAGATGCGCAAGTTTTTTTTTTCTTTCACCCCCTTTTTTTTCATTTTTTTTTTTTTCATTCCTTCCTGACCATCGCAGCCTCCATCAAACAAGCCACCGCATAGTATGATTTTTTGTTGTTTTTGGTGCCGCGTATGTTTCACTGTGACAGACACCCACGATAAAATTATGATATCAACCATTGCAGCCGTCGATGAAGCCATCCTGAGGGATAAAATATAATCAAAAACTCCTTTGTTGCCAACAGCTGTTTGGGTATCGAGTCCGAGCCATTCATCCGTCCAATCCGTTGCCAGCCAATATAATCCCGTATCCCAAAGTGTTGTCCCAAAAGAAAAAGAAAAGGCAGAAAAGAAAAAAAAAAAAGGTATTCGCCGCCCATGCTAAATCCAGAACCTTTCCTTGGCGGCTCGCCGGCTGCGCCATGCACGCTTATGTCATGATTTATGTACAGTGAGTTGTGAGAGCAGAGCTCCCAAGATGTACACACATCAGATGCGGAAACGATGGTCCGCAACATCTGATGTGTGGTCGTCGGGTAAGAGATGGTTTTTATGCACCAGTTACTCCGACTCTTCACCCTCGGCGTCCTCGTCGCCATCCTCATCGTCATCGTCCTCCTTCACCGGGGGCTCCCATGCGTCCTCGAGCTTCAGCCCCTTGCCCGTGGGCTCGGGGCAGTTGTAGGAGGAGCCGAGGAGCTGGGAAACAGAGGCGTGGTAGACGTCGAGGGTCGAGTCGGTCAGGGGCTTCTCGGGCGGGTCGTAAAGTCCCATGCCAATGAGAATCTCCCCCTCCTCCTCTTCCTCCTCCTCCTCGAGCTGGCCGTAAGAGCCGCTATGCTCTGACGAGATGACGGGCTCGGGGGCAAGGGCCACCGGGTACGTCTGCGGAGTAGGGGGCGAGGCCGCGTCCTTCTCGAATCCGTTCTGGGTGAAGGCAGCCCAATGCGCCGCGGCCTCGGACAGAGTGCTCGACGGTGCCTTGGTGCTCTGCTCATCCAGCTCCGGGCAGTCGGATGTGGGCGAGACGGCCGCCTTGGATGGCCGGGCTGGGGCTGCGGTCCACTCGTCCCTCAGTGTGTACTGGGGGGCGTCGAAGGTCGAGTAGGGCAGCGACAGTGGCGAGAAGGCAGTGGGGGAGCTGTATCCAGAGAAAGCCGCGGGCGTCGGGGGAAACTGCGGCTGATAGTGGGTGTAGATGTCGACCTCGCTGTACGAGGGGAAAGGATATTGCGTCAGAGGCGACGTCTGCTGGGGCTGCTGGTATGCGTAAAACTGCTGCTGCGGAAGCTGTGCCATCTGGGTCGAAGGGTGCCAGCTGACGGGGCGGCTTGCCCGCTTCGTGGGGTCGACATATGTCGTCTCGACCGCGGGACTAGGAATCAGGGCCTGCTCCAGTAGTTGCTGATTCCTCCTCGCCAGCAGACCATCGTTGACAATAGTTCTCCTCCTAGCCTGCATGAGAGCCGACCTCGGACTGTTGTTTGCGCTGGTAGAGGGCTTCACTACCCGCATCGCGTTGCCGGCGTGTTGGCTGTGGCTGTGGCTGTGGCTATGGGAGTGTGCAGGCTGTCCGTTGGAGCTGCGCGAATATCTCCTCGTCTGTTGAGACATGCTGATTTGCCTTGAGATGTCGTCGAGGAAGGCGTCATGCCTGAAGGGAGAATGGCCGCCAACGAGGTTTGGGCCCATGTACGAAGTCATGGGCATCATCTTGAAAGGTGGTGATAGAAGATGAAGATGAGAGATAATGGTGTTGTTGTTGTTGTTGAGAGATTATGGTGGTTGCAAACAGGTTATCAACTATGGTGGTGGGAGTAGTGTTGGGTATGGTGGTAAAGTTGAGCGTGGGATGATATAGAAAACAGAGGTGGGCACGACGGGAGGGGGTGCGAAGCTGGAAGGTATATCAAGGCTCAAGTGCCAGGGGCGGAAGCAAACGGGGAAGTGGAGAGGCCCGTGAAAAATTTCGGGCTAGTACGTAGGGAAGCAACATGGGCATGGTCGGCATGTTGGAACCAAGGGAATAATAAATCAAACGGGGCGGATTGGCATGTATGTGTCTTGTCAACCTGAGCGTGTGGGTGCGTGTGGCTCAAAGGAACGATAATAGCGTTGGAGTTGTTTCTGCTGCGTCATATGGCGGCAGCAGGGATGCCATGGCATGCCTTGCCTTGACTTCACCTTGGGCCTGGTGAGAAAAAGGTACATTGCAAGGATGGGGGGACCGGGTGCCAGCCATAGAAAGTCTCTTTTTCCCTTCCCAGGCCGCAGGCTCGGAGATGGGGGAGTGTGAGGCTGGGGGTGCTTGTGGATTGTCCCAGAAAAAGTGGTGGATCAGACCGGGTTGCAGAGGTTGTGGATGGATGGGGACGGCGCAAAAAGAAGACGGAAAGAAGGGCAAAAAGGAAAAAAGAAAGCAATAAAAATGGGAACTGGTCTGCGTGTGATGGGCCGGCCAATATTATCCAGCGTGGGCGGCGCACGGCGACTTGACCAAGCCAAGGGTAGGTGGCAGCAGGGGGCTGCAAGACCCTGGCGCGCAGCATGGACGTGGTGTTCTGCCCAGTCAGCAGAAGGCCGGGTTGCGGTCAACTCAACATGCTGCCACGCCACCGCACCCACGTCCCTCGCTGCGTGGGTACGGCTGGGTCGGTAGGGTTGGATGGCCTCGGAGGATGCATGAGAGGAGGAGGCGCTTGATCAGAGGCGGCTGCGTGCGCCGTCACAACCCCAACCTAATCGCTCACGGCGCCCGGTGCACCACACGGGTGACAGCGCTTGGATGGTGGTTGCTATTATTCCGCCTGCGAATGCCAGCCGTTGCCTCGCTAGCCGGAAATAAGCCCGCCTTGGGCCAGAAGCCGCCGGCTACCTGTCCGACATGGGAGCGAGGCTGTGGCGGCGGATTCCTCAGGTGCTCGCTGGCGGGCTTCTAAGCGAGCACACACACACACACACACACACACACACACATTGTGCTGTGTAGTACACACACACTTGGTCCCCGTCCTCCCGCGCAGCCAGGCCAGGTACCGTACGGAGTTGCGTCGTGTGTACATTGTGTGTCGGTTCCGGGGGATGGGATACAACTGTGCACCATGACGACTGACGGTCCTCCTTGGACTCACGCCCCTGGTTCGCCCACTCCCCACCTGCTCCCTGCCTTGGTCTGGCCAGCGGCCAGCAGCCAGCCAGCCCCGTGCGTGCGACGGTCCTAAGGCGGGCAACGCAGCAACTACTACCGTGTTGGATGTACCTAGTAGGCGCCGGTCTCGTTCTCTGCGCCACTGGCGACGGACCCCTGCCGAGGGTGGTTCTGGAAGGAGAATAAAAACACAAAAGATAAAAAAGGTGTTGCGTGCGGGTGGAGATGACAGGGACAAGGGCCGAGGGGATGATGGGTGGGGAGCGCAGCGTGCAGAGAGACAGTGAGGGACGGACCCCATGGGACCCTGTCCGCCTGTTCGAGCTCCACCTTTGACCGGCTTATTCGCAGGAGAAACACAGCGTCCGTCCATGGGCGGGCAAGAGCCACGGGTACCATGCAAGCCATGGTACGAAACAGAGCGCGCTCAGCTCCCTTTTCGGCATGTGTTTGTCGGACGGTCCACCCCTGTCACCAGGCAGCCCCAGGCGTCGCTCTGGGCTGCGAGGTGATGGCCACCAAGAGCCCTGTCTCAGACGCCCTGCCCTCGAGCTGCCCTGCCAGCTGGTCCCCTTCGGACCCCCCACCCCCTGGTCCCGCCCTCCATGGAAAACGGGACCCCACACCATGCGTGATTATCGCGGTCAGTCGGTCGGCAGCCGAGGGCCGTAGCAATGAGACCAGGCCGCAGGACATGATGGGCCGCCGCCGCTCGGGATGACTTGCCATGTTGTCTCCGACGCAGCGCCTGCTGATGCCGCCGTGTTGCCGACGATATGGGAAAAGGGTCTGGCCTACCTGGGCATGGCGAGGGCGGCCAATACACACGAGACACAAGTCAGGGCAGGGCGCCTGGAATCAACGAAAACTCGACCCATGCCTCACTCGTACATATCCATGATGGATGCATGCATGGCTGCATGCAGCAACGGCGTCGATGTGCAGCCCAGAGTTAACCTAGGCTAGGCTTTGCCTGCCAGGTGTGCGTTTGTGACCGGGCCAAAGGCATTGGCCTCGTTGCGGTCTGGGAGTCTCTCCAGGTGTGGAGGTTCTTTCGAGGCAATAAGGGGAGGAGGGGCGCGAGAGAGCGTTTGATGTGGAGCAGCGGATTTGATGTGGTGACTGGCAAGACGAAAAGAAAAAAAAAAAAAAAAAGCTCGGCAGGTTTTGGGTTGGCCCAGGCAGGTGCTGAACGGCGTTTTCCTTGCGGATAGGTGGCGTGGGGCAGGCACAGTGGGGTAGACGTATTATTTTGGATGCGGCCGGGGCGGGAGCACCTCCTTTTTCTGGCTCGTCACTCGCCAGCAATCTTGGCCGTACTCGAGGCGGGGGTGTCAAGGTCAGGCCGCCAGGGGGGGTCCACATAACATGGACGCAGCGCCAGCAATCAATAAGCAGCGCGGCCAATTTGGAAAGCCGCTCGCTCCGAGCGAGCGAAAGGGCCCAGCCAGGAGCAGCAGGCACCGCAGCCAGCATGCCGCCGCAGCGAAAGCGCCGGGCGCGGAGCCCTCCCACCCCCGCAACCGACCTGATCCTCTTCTGTCTGGAGGCGACCGCCCGAGCGAGGCCAGCCCAGCACCAGTCCGGTCTCAGCCTGGCGTGCGCGCGTGCCGTCCGTATCCGCTGCGCGCACCCATCCATCCAATTCATTTGATGGCCATGGAACCGTCCCCTTTCCGCTAGGATTTCCCTCCTCCCACCAACGCAGCCAAGCGCGTGCACACGCCCATACGTGGTACTACGTACCTAGCAATAATCAAGTAGTGCGAGTGGCACTATACCTTCATCAAGTCAGTCGGTCCTCCTTATTCTCGGCCTCCCGGTGATCGAGGTGATCGCACCAATCGAATCCGGCGGGCCAGGCGTGTGCACGTGAGGGGCCATTCGCATGCAAGGTCGCCACAGCTGAAGGATGAAGGGAGGGCGGGTCCAAGCCTGCTGCCACCATTTCTGCAACCCCCCGACACGGCCACGCAAAGACCAGAGCGGTGCCGCCCTCCTGCTGGCTGGCTGGTTGGCTGGCTGTGACGGCCGGGTCGGCTGGCGGTGATACTGGGCCGCCGGTCCCCTGGTCCAAAGTTGGTCTGTTATGTCTCGAAATGGAGGCTTCTGCTGATCCCAGTTGCCAGCAGCAGTGCGGAGCTCGACGCACAAGTTCCGCACAACACAACACACACGATATGCGCTGCACCATGTCGGTGGATTCGGTTTTGCGAGATGCGCGCGCGTCGTGTCCGCCCACACACACAGCCCTTCTCCTCCTCTGCCCGTCCGTCATCCTCGATGCCATCCATGACCATGGCCGCCTGCCCTGCTGCCTGACGCCTAACGGACGCCTGGCCCCTTCTCTGCTGCTGCTCTGACCATGGACCTACGGAGGTGTCAGGCAAAAGTTTTCGCCGTGGGGCAGGTCGCTCCCGAGGCGAAGCAGGGGCCGGAGATGCCACGACCAATAGCAACGCATAAAGATTCATAAATAAACATATTTTTACAGCACTAGACCTGTGATTGATTTTGAAAAATACGTAAGCTAGGCCTTATTTGGTAGCAGCTGAACACGCCCTGCCTCTAGTCGCTACATGCCCCACGG
>NW_008804545.1:1647235-1677175 GCF_000145635.1 Gaeumannomyces tritici R3-111a-1
GTGGGGCAGGTCGCTCCCGAGGCGAAGCAGGGGCCGGAGATGCCACGACCAATAGCAACGCATAAAGATTCATAAATAAACATATTTTTACAGCACTAGACCTGTGATTGATTTTGAAAAATACGTAAGCTAGGCCTTATTTGGTAGCAGCTGAACACGCCCTGCCTCTAGTCGCTACATGCCCCACGGCGAAAACTTTTGCCTGACACCTCCGTACATGGGCGAATAATATCTTGGGCTCTCGCGGTGACCATCTCGTGCGGCCAGTGAGATCGGCGTGATTGATTGCCTTTGGGACCATAACTAGCCAGACGCCTTGATTTTATTGGAGGCACCACGCCAGCCAGCTGGTCGCAGGTTAGTTTGCCTGCATCGGACCCTGTCCAAGCCAGAGTCTATCGAGGCTGCGGATCATCGACCAAGCGTTTCCGTCCGAGAGCCAATGTGGAGTGACGATGCGAGACGGAGGCTGTTGTCACCAAGGGGGAAAATAATCCTCTGGTCCGTCGCCGAGCTTCAGCCGTGACAGTGGCGGTCTGCATCTCGGATCCTGGATCCTCCTCTGTTTGCTGCTGCCGCACCCCCATCAAATCATGGGTCCCAAGTCGTTCTACCAGAGGACGGCTTTGATCGTCGGTCTGATAATAGCTCGTAACAACGCCAGACAGCGCACAAGAGTGGGTGGCTGCACCGGCAGGACGATGGATGGGTGGATGTCTGTTGCAAGATTTCCAGGCTTGCCGATCCACCCTCGGGGGCAGGCTGGCTCGCTGTGGGACAACAAAAAGACGAGAAAAATAAAACAAGTCAGGGGGATGGGGGATGCAGAAGGAGGAAGGTTGCTTCTCGGACGCAGGGCATGACCGGCCCCCGAGGCACGGAATGGAGTGGAATGGATGACAACAGGCCGCCTGCCGCCTGCCTTCTCGGATGGTCCCTAGCAGATTGCGATGCAGTGATTGCTGCTTGTGGCCAAACGATTTCCAGGGATGATGGGTTTCCCGCTAGCACAGCGATGCTTGAACTTGGTAAGTAGCACTCGCATTTCACCCCCTTTTTTGCTCCTCCAGCGGGCGGCACAGCAGCGCTGGAACCAAAAGGTTCCACCGTTGCACGTCGCCCAGGCCCTCAAGCCAGTGGCCCCCCGCCAGAGGAGCCCGCCCGCTATTTACGCACACCAGCTAATCAACCGCCTGGAGGTGGCCTGTGGACGCGAATGCCGGAAAGGGCCGTGGATCGTGGCCATGCTGGCGTGTGTATGCGCTTGCGTGTGGGATGTCATCCCGGTTAAGTAGCGTCGCTTCCCATAAAAGCAGGAGGGGTGTGTGTGAGGACGTGAGCGTGAGAGACAGTGTGTGGGAGCGATATATGTGTGTGTTTTATTTTGGACTGTGGCCAAGAACCCCAAAGGGGCTCATCACTGGTCCGGGCGGGCGAGCCACTGGCGTCCGAGCCAGCCACGAGACCAGAGAGAGAGAGAGGTGGTGACCACCTGCCCTGCCTGTTCTTGCTGTTGGGTGTCGATAAAGTCACACCCCCCTCTCGACCTGCCGACGAGACAGGAGCCAAGCAAAACAACGCCCCCCTCAGGCCCCATCATCCACCTCACCGGTACCGGTCCGTGTGTGTGTGCAATGCCACCGGGCACCCCCTGGAGGGAGGGCCACACACACCCAGACAAGCCGGCTAAAACGAGAGCAGAGGAGGAGGGATCGACAAGCAGCACGCGCGGCTGGCGGTATAATTCGCTGGGGCTGCTTGAATCATGTTAGAGTTAGTATGGCTTTATTTTATTTTCTGTTTCGCTTCTTTTTCAACCTTTTTTTTTCTCTTCCCCCATGCCGTTCTGCTTGTCAGACATCATCCCTTCTTTTGGCGCCCCTCCCCCCCCTCTACACAAAAAGCAAATTCGCACGCCCTCAAGCGAGTCGAGCCCGGCATCCACCCTATATCTGACCATGGTTCTTTTTTGGAGTCGCATTGCAAAGCAATGTTGCAGCACTCCATCTACGTCTTGACCCGCGGCAGACAAAGTGGAAGTGGTGATCTCCGACGTTCGGTCTTTTCTGTGTCGCTCCCAACCCACCCTGGGTGCTAGCCGCTGGGCTTTCTACGAGCGAGGCACGCTCAACCACAAAAGTGACAGGGACATGTTATTTGCTCTTCGTGATGTTCTCTTTTAAATGGCCATGTGAATTTACCTCGGTCTGGAAGTGCAAAGGGAAGAAAGGTGTTTGCATGTGTGTTTTACCAACCAATGTTAACGGCGTGCCCCCCGTGCGTAAGGAAGTAGAACATTGCAGATCCAGCTCGTTTGAAGATAAGCCGATTCCCTTTGGGGAAGTACATCCGGGGATTAGATTGACTCTTCTAGTGGTGCGGCAGACGGATCGAAATCCAGGCTGGCTGCACAGCCAAGTCAGAAGTGTCTCCTGAACGTCTCTTCTCAGGCAACACACTTTAGACCACAAAAGTTGACGGATGGGGAAAGTCAACGTCCCCCCCGCGGTTGCGCCGACGGCTGCGATTGGCCGCCCGAGTGAGTGTGTGACGAATTATGGAAATCCGCCCTGGCCCTTGATGATACGACGGATGGGTACGTATCGGTCCAACGACTCTTGTCAGCCTCCCTTTCGGCTCGCGTTTCGTCCCAGAGCCGTCTGCCAACGTCACACTGTGTCCCCCATCTCGCGACCGACAACAAACTCCTCACAAGTAGCACTAAACACATGACAGAGAACATGGGGGAAGGGGCCAGCAGCCCGCCAGACGCCACCGCCAGACATGTCCTTGGGTGACCATCGGTTGCAAAACAGGGAGAGAACTCAAAAACAAGCAGCCTGGCCTTCAGCGGCCCCTGGGTCATGCGCATGCCAGGCCGAACCGGCTTTGCTGACCGTCACCCACGTCCGCTTGGTAGCGCCAACGTATACGTATTACGCCCATATTTGGGCTTTATAGTGCCCCGCGTGTTGTTCACCTGGGTGCGTATGAACAGGACATGCTGAAATACCCTTGGCTTTGAAACATGGACTAGGTGGGCAGTTTGAGGGACCATGCTGCGAGAACAAAAAAAAAAAAAAAAGTGCCAATTCCATCTGCGTTCCTGCCATGGTTCTTTTCTTTTCGCCTGAGGGGAGGATTTCATGCGTCTAGAACCTTTTGCGGATTGGTTGCAGGGACATAAGCCCTTCCAATCACCGGACAGGCAGGGCATGGGTGTCATGGGAGGGCTATCCCGCGCGCGAAAAGAGACCGACAAGTCATCTTGGTTGCCAAGGTTAGGCTCTTTTCAGATAAGGCCCGGATGGCGGCAGATTTGATGCTTTAAGTTTTTCTTTGTTTTATTTCCTGCACTCACGATACGTACCAAATCCCCCCCTCGCAACCTTTTTTGCCAAAAAAAAAAAAAAAGTCGGCGCCGGCCGGTTAGACATGGGCTGAAATTAGAACGTCCAATGCACGGGAGCCTTACCACGGTTGCGACCCGATGCTCCGTCCATTTCGTCCCATCGCCAGATGCAATTGCCACCACCGCCAGACCTATCGTGTCGTACCTACCAGGCGTCAGCGAAACCCCACCCCGCCGCCGCCGGGCCCTTGCGAGCAAGCGAACTTGATGGGGTGGAGGAGGGAAAGGCCAAAGGTACCGTGAAGGCCCTGCGCGACTCATGCAGCCCCGAACCAAGCGACATGGCCTCGATGGTCCTTTTCCCCCTTCTTTCCCTGCCGCTTCGCACACGGGCCTGCCTGCCGTACCCAGAAGGTACAGCAGCAGGGTGGCCCCACATCTCGCCCTGCTCCGCCCCATGGGCGAACCAACAACCAGGGCGGCCACACACACCCCACCTAGCTGCACCACCACCACCACGCTCACCACCACCAATTCCAAACCCACACCCACAATGAGCCACACCCACTCCCACCGCAGGCCGTTTTGGTGGCGTTCCCACACTCCTCGACATGGAAGGCAAGCGCAAGGATCTTAATGAGATCCATCACCCGCCGCGCCCCTGTGATTGGGCCGTTCTCTTTTTCGAAAGCTGCTTGTCACGGCATGCCCACCCGGCTGGCGCGCTGGGAGTAGGTTGCCGGCTGTGGGACCGTACCGGACCAGGACCAAGTGCGCCCGAGTTCCCAATCTCTCAAGTGTCAGGCTCGCCAGCCCGTTATGCCAGCGGAGGCTTCCCTGTCTCTTTTGGTCCCCAGCCAGCCTTTTCCCATCACATATCTCTCTCCGCTTCACAGAGTAAGGAAGCCACGCAGATGGGCGCCCCACCGCGCCACGCCCACGCTCGGTTGTTCCCCTGATTCTACCCTAAGGAGTGATCTTAGTGCAACAATCGAGACGGGCTATTGAAGTGCGCGCGAGGAGCGGGTGAGCGGGTGAAGTTACTGTGCTGTCTGAGTGTGAGTGTGTTTGTGTTTCGCCGTTTCGTTGCATTGGGATCACCTCGTTGCCCACCCACCCTGCTGCACTGCACACCCAGTTTCCCGAAAGCGGTGGGATTATCGCAGATTCGAGATTCGCAGGACCCGACCCGACATGGCCCCAAACAGGCGGGGGATTATCACGGGCTATTATTCCTAATTTTCTTTTCTTTTTTTCTTCTTCCTTTTCTTGTCCGCTCGCCCGCCCGCCCCTCGTCGCATCGAAGCGGGACTCGCGTGAATTATCGTTGACAATCTCGGAGTCGGAAAACTCGAGCTTGGGAGCAGAGAGAGCACCGTGCTGCCCCTGCGCGCCACCCTGTGCTTCTTAACAATGCCCTCACACTTTTGCCTTGGTCCTTTCCAATGCCTCCTTTTTTTCAGGTCGGTGGGTGGACGGGCACTTTGCGGATCGAAAGCATTACCCAAACAGGCGGATGCTGATGTTCCACCTTATCCAAGAGTTTCTCTTTGCCTCAACATAGACTGTACTTTGCTACATAGTAGGGAGTGCATGGTATCGTCCTCGGCGGCTGAACAAGTGTCGGCGCCAGCATCAGAATGGGAATTCATCAACAACGCCAGCCTATATCTTACATGTGCAGGCAATTCCGATCAAACGAGCTAACCGAAGCAGCAAAAACACACCTGTACCAAGCACGACCTCTGCCGTGGTACGTCCCTTCGGGACCACCACATTGGAAACCTGCTCGAGGAGGCGAGCTGCATTTCGTTGGGAGGCCCGCATGTCCCCTCCGCCCGCCCGCCGTCGTGGCCCCCCACCCCCCACAGGGCGAAACTTTTTGCTGTTTTCAGGTGGAGCGTTGCATGGCAATGACGGGGTTTGCTTTTGGGGACTATCGAAGGGGGGCGGGGCGTGTGGTGGGTGGGTGTGTGTGTGGTTCTGGTGTGGTGTTGCTGCTACTGGGATGCAGAGCCTGGCTCCGACCGACCCGACCCTGGCGAATGACGAGGGTCCGAAGGGCGTGGACAGGCTCGCTTCCAGTCGCTGGCCTTCCATGTTATCACCACCCTCCCCGTGCTTCTGGGAGCGAGCAACCCGTCAGCCAGCCAAGCCAGCCAGCAACAAGTCAAGGCAACCCAAGACACAGACCGAGCGGGCATCTCTAGAGCGCTGTGTTCGTTTTCTCTTCCCTCCCCCCCCAGGCAGCGCCAGGGCTGCCCTTCACATCCCCACCCAGACGGGACCTTTGTGCACAGAATGTGCCGGCAACGGTAGCTGGAATGATGTAACTGGCCCATCGGCCAGCGACAGGCTAGCCCGGGCCCCCCTTGGTTCTGTCCTTGTTTGCTAATGACCCCTTTTTCGGCATCGAACGATGGATTTCAGTCTCAGCCGGAGGAAAAAGAAAAGAAAAACATGACTGCGTTCCCGGTCAGAGTCAGATATGCCCCAAACTCCACTCCCGGCGCAGCGCCAGCGCCCACCCGACTCGAGCGCGCGCGTGGCCGCCCCCTAGACTATCGGTGCCTGCCTGCCTACCTGCCTCGCTTGCATTCTGGCAACAGGTGCCTTGGACACAGGTGGCTGCCCCGTTGGAGGGGTGGTGAGGTGGTGTCGGGGAAAGTATGGGCGATCTCTTTCATTTCTCCGTCACCACCTCTTTGCCCTTGGAAGCCGCCGTCAAAAACACCCCTGCCACAAGCATACCCGGACGCGCAAACCCCTCGTCGATATTGGTCTCGGTGGCGGTGCACATGCGGGCCACTTTAGGAGCAACATTTGTTGGCCGACCATGCCTTGCAGACAACGGGTGAGCGGTACAGAACACTGCCGGCCAGAGACTAAAAGCACACACAGTGGCACAGTATGACGAGGCACTAAGAGATTGTCAAACTTGGCGATGAGACCCCTCCTAGTGTCTCCGGGGCCGAAAGTCTAGGGAAGGAAAAAAAAAAGAAAAAAAAGGACCAGCCCTCAGAAGATGGATGGCCTGGCTGATCACGACAACAGGGGTTGAGTGAGTCTCAAGGCATCGCCGAGGCCAGCGCGCTGCCGACGACCAGCACCAGCAGCCAGCCAGAAACCACCAGACTAAGTGGCCTGCTGGCGCGCGGATCTGGGCCCCCCCCCCAGCAGCAGCCAGCAACGCCCAGGGAATTCGTGGTGGTGCCCATGCGTCCATCTGTCTGCAGGCGACGACCACTCCTGCATGTATGTCCTGTATGCATGCGGGCAGACGGAGTCCTCCAAGGTACCTCACCGACGCAACCAGAGGCAAGACGTGCATGATGGGAGGAGGAGGAGGAGAAAAGGAAAAAAGAAACACGAGCTACTGGATGGAAGAGGGCAGGCACAGCACCTCTGGCGTTTCACTAGCGTAGCCCCGGCCGGCCGGTCCTCGCAGAGCCACCGGACCTGGGTCGGTCACCCCAAGGGTGAAGACTTGCGCGGGCGGGAAAAGAGCCTGGGACTTGACAACGTGTTACCACAGGGCCGCCGTGGACTTATTCCTGATCCTTCTGCACTGATTAATTATGCTTTTATTTCCAAGTCTTCCTTTTTTTTTTTTTTTTCTTCTTTCTCCCCTGCCTGGCCACCACCTTTTGGAGGTGTGGATGTGATCGCTGCTACTGCGCCCACATTTACTATACCGTCCATAATACCAAGGACACATACGCTCACACTCACACGCGCATCAGCTGCATGTGCTCTCTAGCCCCAAAGACAAATCAGAGGGGAGCACTCGGCGGCACTCAGACCCCGAGGCTGTTTTCGCGCCGTCTGGGCCCTCCCGTCTGCCACGGCAGGCGTGGAGTGTTTGCGACAACTCTCAACTCAAATCCCGGTCCCCCCACCCTTCTTTCTGCTCTTCTCGCCTGCTATCGCTCGCGTTTGCTTTGCGGGGTGTTTGCATGTCACGGACCGGCCGGGAACAGCGAAAAAAAGTGCAGGTCTCAAAGGACCGCATATCCTTACCTACTTCATCCGGAAGGGTTCTTTTTTGCAAATCCCAGCCGCACGCAGCCGATGGGGAGGCTGCGGGTCGATAAAGTGGCAACTGCAGAAAGCGGGCTTTTTCAGACTTTTGCTGATCCGCAATCCTTGAGTGTGAAGTAAAAATAAAAGGAGGGTTTCGCCAAGGTTGGGTTAGGTAGGTAGGTACTTGCCCCAGTGTACCATAGTTGCGTCACGCCTCTCTCCCGGACATGAGCCGGGCTTACTTTTGTGGAAAGCCAACGCAGACACGGCGGCGCACAACAACAAGCATCATGCCATGTCTTTTACCAGCCAGCCCCGTCCCCTGTCGCCTTCGCCCTTGACTCGGTTGCAATGTACGAGCGGGCGCGCGCGCAGTGACACTTTGGCCGCTTTTGATAGTCGCGAGCGAAAGGGCGAGAGAGTGTGCGTGAGAGACAGTGCTACCACGCTTTTTTTTTTTTCTTTTTCTTTTTCTTTTTTTTTTTGCGGTCCCACACAGACAACACAGCATTACTGTAGAGTTTATTAGTGGGCCAAGGCGGATGAGACTACTGCGTTCTTTGCAACCGCATGCGTCAACATTTGCAAGCCGAAATGCACCGGCAGGAAGCCACCTAGCTGCCGGTGTGTGTGTGCGTGTGTGTGTGTGCGTGTGTGTGTGTGTGTGCGTGTGTGTGTGTGTGCGCACAGGGTGAATCAAGATTGACAATGTGGTTTCAGTTACTGCTTTCCATTTGTTTTTGCTAGCCTCTGCCTAACACACCGTGTCTGCCTGTGAAATTGTGCGGGGAAAAGGCTGCCTAGGAAAGTGTACTTGTGTGCATGAGGCCTCGGCGTCCTCTTAACGCTGCGTGTCTGAATTAATGGCAACCGAAGCGGAAAGAAATGGGAAAGCAAAAAGTAGGATGGAGCATGTGTACATTCATACCTATTTATCGAGGCAGGTACAGAGAGTACGTACTACCTGCCGCGCTATCGGCTGCTCGGCCGGAATGGCTGCAAGCAGGTTTGCTTTTTTTCTCTCACTTTCTTTTCTCGCAGCCTCTCATTTGGTCGGCAGCAGGATGATGATGACGGGATGCAGTGTCGCAAAAGTAAGCACACAGGGCGCGGCAAAACGATGCCCCCCCCCCCCGCCGGCGGCGTGTGCCTGCACAACCCACCAACCAACCAATGCGTGGGGCTCTATGGCACACCAGCCAAGGGCCGCGCGAACCAAAGAGGGAAGGCAACCAGCGCTTCTTTTCACACCGCCACTTCGGCCCTGGACAGCCACCATCACCACCACCACCACAAACCACCGGGATGGATCAGATGGAGGGGGAAAAAACGGCGCTCTGCGCTGCCTGACACAGGTGTGGGCTCTGCTGGCCTTGGGCCTAGACATCTTGGGACCGGATGTGACCTCTCTTTCGCTCTCACGCATTCGTCGTCGTTTCCGGTATTTCCACTTTCCGCTTTCAACCACTCGGCGCTAGACTTTGGCACTGCTACACTCGATGCCGCGTGTTTCCTCCACTCTCGGCTGACATCTCCCCCAAGCGCGCTTTTGCCATATCACGATCCTGTAGGGGGCTGGGTCCGTGGTGTTGAGGTACGGGGTGCCGGGCCTACAGGTTGGTACCTAGACAATATACCTACCAGCCTGACCGGACCAGTCTGAGCGGCCGCCATTTTTATTGTGGTCCGGGGAACGGAGAAAAAAAAAAGGCCCCAATATGACGATTGATTGGCCACGGAAAGCGTTAGCGGGATGCAAATCTGCCAGCGGGGGGCTGTCTTACTGGAAGTGGTACGTACCTCGGTATCCTTTGATACGGGCGTACCATCCCAGCAAAGCGCAATCAATCGCACACATGCGGACAACGCCAATCAAGCCCTCCCGATGGGCAAACAATCTGTCTTGATGGCCATCCATCCCTCGCCAGTGGTCCGGCCTTGTCGTGGCTGTTGCTGTGATGGCCGTGTTACGCTGACCCAAGGAACCTCGCCTGCTAGCCGAGCCCTGCTCTCACTTCTGCTCAGGGCAATCCGAAGTGGTGGTGGTGGTGGTGGTGGTGGTGGACACGAGTCTGCCGCATGAAAATCCACCCTGCGCACGTCTCCATCTCTCGCCACCGCCTTCCCCTTCCTTTCTTGCCGCCCACCCGACGCAAACGCACATGTGCGTGCACATTTGTCCGCCGCCCCTGTGGCAGAAAACGGAGACACACTCACACCGCCAAGGGGGTTGAATACCCGCCCGCATCATATGACTCGGTGAGGGGCGTCCGTCCCCCCTCCCTCCTCCTCCTCTTCCGTGGGGGTGTCGTTGTCTCTGGCTTGTTGAAACTGCAGCTTGTCCTGTCCTGGTGTGTGTGGTCACTCGCACCCAGCTCGTCCTCCGCCGCCCAGGCCCCCGAAGCCGTCGATCTGGACCTTGCGAGTCGCCAGCCCGACAGCGAATCGCAGCGTGTCCTGCAAGTCCCGGCCCTCGTCCCCGTCCCTGCAAAACAGGTCAAAGATGACCCCCGCTATGAACGTGTCACCGGCCCCGATTGTGCTGCCACCGCCCGCGTCGCCGCCCGCCCGCCCACAGGGGGAGGGGGGTGCGCCAGGCGCCATGTTACTATCATGCGTGCGTCTTCCAGGACTGGTACGGCACGACTGGCACCACCACCACCACCACCACCACCAACCACACTAATAACGCTACCGCCCGCTTCTGGCACTTGCCAGTAATTCCCTCGCTCGGGCCAAAGGGGTGGTGGCATCGGTGCTTGCGCTCGGATGTGGCGGGGGCTCGGGCAGCTGCCTGCGTGCCTACTACTACCTTGAGAGGGGCACAAGGAGGCAGCAGCACGCAGCAAGCGGCGGTAGCAGAGGAACGCAAGGGCGAGAGAAAAGGAGAAGAAAAAAAAACGAGATGACAACTCACTCCACTACCCTGTAGTCGCCGGCTGCGACATCCTTCACCGCGCAGCAGTGGTAATCTCGGCCGTGCGTCGCGAATGCAGAGGCCCCCTCGGCGCCCCAAGTGACGAAGAGGCGGGACCTAGTGACCAAGAAGGCACCTCGAGCGTCAACGACACCGCCATATGCCCGCCAAATCTTGGCTCTCTCGCCCTCTCTCTCTCCCCGCGGAGCGGCTGGCCGCTTCCCCGCCGGGGGTGACGACGAGGTCGGATTGGTGGGCACGGCACAGGGGAGGGGGATAGCAGTAATCCTGTTGACGTACGCATGAGACGACCGCGCCTCGCCGCGAAGGCACTGCTCAGGGCCGCGATATCCTCGAGACTGTGGCCACCAGTGCAAAAGAAGCACAAGAGCGCAGTGTCAGAGTCACAGCTGCATCAGACGACCGCATGGTGATTGACCAGACCGGGTTCTTACCTCCGCCGCTGCCTGCCAGCCTGTCCCATCTGCCGCCGGCTTCTTCTCCTCCTCCGCGGATTCTCTTGCTTTTCACTGCAGATAGGCAGGCATGACAGGCAGGGCGGCTCACCTCTGTCCCTCCATCGCCCTTCCTCCTCCAGGGCGGTCTGTTCGTTCACACCTCACGCCACGCGTATCCACACCCTCAAACGCTGTGTGATCGGCCGGAGGAGAAGGATGTGATGCAAGAAAAACCATTGACTTGCCTCGGCCCACGACTTGGAATAGAACACAACGTCGGCTTCTGCAGCGAGTTCCGGCAGTCCCTCCCTACCCGGCTTCTC
The DNA here is from genome assembly GCF_000145635.1 of Gaeumannomyces tritici R3-111a-1. Lineage (NCBI taxonomy): Eukaryota > Fungi > Ascomycota > Sordariomycetes > Magnaporthales > Magnaporthaceae > Gaeumannomyces > Gaeumannomyces tritici. The sequence goes on from NW_008804545.1 coordinate 1,658,309, forward strand.
GACCTCGACACTGACGGTGGCTGACGGCAGCACACACCGCAGATGGCGGATGCACCAGAGCGTCGTTTCGGGTATCCGCCCCTGCCCGGTTTATTTGTGGAATTTTCGTCCTCGTCAGCCTCCCCTCCTTGTTGTTTCATTCCCTCCCACATCAGATACTTTTTCACTCAGACGCCGTCCTGCACGCGCTATGCGCCACGACTGCCATGCCGCGTCCCGCATTGAAATCTGGCTAGGCACCTAGCCGCCCGCGCGGGCTCGCACATCACTTGAGAGGAGTGAATCCGTGTGTCAAGCGGGCGTGGGCAGCTCTGGAATCCTGCGGCACCAAGTGAAGGGTGAAGGATGACCTGCAGATATACGAAACGTCTCCGAGAGGAGGCCCGAGAGGGGGGAGAGAAGGGAGAGACACAGGCTCCTCTCGTCTTGTTTACCTCAAAGTGCCACCATGACTGGTCTTGCGCGGTCTCGTCCGAGTTAGAGGTGGCAAAGGCGGCGACTGCCCCGGCGAACTCGTCCTTGGTCATCTCGGCCAGCGGAACCTGACTGACGATGGTCCTGGACCCCGTGGCTTCACTGCGGATGATATAGCTGCTAGCAGGCAGAGTCATGCCGACGCGATGCAGACATAGATCCGAGCCCACGATGAAGCAGCCGCCGCCGCCGCCGCTCTCGAATGAGCCGAGAATTTGTGCCGCGGCCGGTGACGATGCGTCTGGCAGCGGGCTCAGTAGATGCAGTTGCGTATGAACCGCACCTGTTTTGCTGCTGCTGCCACTGCTGATGTCTCCACCACCACTCGCTTCTCCGCCTTGCAGAAGCTGCTGGAGAACCTCGAGCGTGTTGCCGCAGTTGCCCCCACGCCGGACCTGCGAGCTGGTCGCTCGAAGTTTCGAGTCTTCTTCCGGGAAGTACGGGACACTGAACACCACACCCCGAGCCGAGCCGCGTAAGCTGGGTTCCCCAGTCCCGAGACCGGTGTCTTTCCAGCTTGGGTTCTCCTAGACCTGTCTCATGCGGCTGGCGGCAACCTACCCTAGGATAGTGTCCAAGTAGCAGACGCCGACGGCGACGATGTGCTTCATGGTGGGCGGCTGGGCAAGCAAGCCAGACCTCGTGCCGCCTTTGTGAAAACTCCTCGCTGGCGACCGCGACGACGACTCAAGCTGACCGTCTGTCTGAAATGATGTCTTGGTCGTGCTTCGATACGCTGTCGTTCTGCTGGAGTCGTCGCGTATGACGGCCACGAGAAACCACCACTACCTACTACCGCTCAAGGTCGTTCTTGACACAGAAGCCGGGTAGCTCCTGTTTCGTCACAAGACATTGATTGCAGAGCGTGGCTTCTCCAGCTCACCCACCTTTGCAAGCTCCAAGCAAAAGAAATGCACTCGCAGGCGGCGCGCACGTGTCATGACCTGTGCGGCCGGAACGAGAACATGCAGCCCCAGGTCATTTCTCCAACCAACCTACACTACCGTCCTGCATCTCCGTCCCCATCATATGCTTGGAGTCTGTATCGAGATATCATATAGTAACGACGGCGAGATGGGTAGTTTTGAGGGTCCGAATGCCACTGGAGGTGAACCGGATCGGCAAATCTTTCGTATTGAGCAAGACTGCTACCATGTCGTCATATACTCGTCGGCGAGGGGTAGATGACGGCATCGCATTCAGTTGTTACACTATAGATATGTCTGCCTGTTTCTCTTCATAACACGCCAGGGGTCGTCGACAATCACCAGCTCGGCGGCGCCGTCCACCCACCCACCAAGCAATGAATGTAGTTGGCAGCTCGAACGGATGGTTCAAAAACCGATGCTTTACCCGCGAATCATGGGGAAGTAAGCCACCAGGGATTTGCGCTTGTCCAGAATGCCACCACTGTCCCTGCCACCTCTTGGAGCGATTCTCTCCTCTTGGCACGTGCTCGGCCTGCCCTGTAATCCCTGCCAAAGGAAACCCAAAGGCTGATTGAGGGTGTCGTGAACTGATTGGTATCGACCAGCCAGACTGGGGGCGATTCGCTGTCCATCTAGAGCCCTGATGTCATCGTTGGATGCCCTACATCGACCCCATGCTTCTTGCGACAGAAACCTGCGTCATGGCGTCACAGCCAGCGCAACTGTAATTCCATCGCGAACCGCGCGCGGACCCCGAGGGGGGGCTGGCTGCTCCGGACGCACCCCCCGGACGAGAGTGACGGTGGGAGCGAGGCGTTGGTAGGACCACTTGGGGTCTCGCGTATCTGTTGTCGTTCCGTAATTTCGAATAGAGGCCAAAGGGGAAAGGAAAAAAGGACGCTTCGGTTCCTGCCCCGAGCGCACCCTCGTCGGGCCATCATCACCTCCAAACGCCGGCGCGCCGCATGACGTCCTCGAACTGGTCGCGCGTGACGCCCCTGGCGACGCCGGCGCCCCCGTTGGCCTCGAGGATCATGTCGCGCAGCAGCGCGTCGCCCACGTCCTCCTCCTGGAGCATCGCGGCCACGCGGCGGAGGTGCGCCACGGTGATGACGGGCTGGTCGCTGCTGCTGCTGCTGCCATCGCGGTGGGCGCTACTGCCGCTACCGCCGCCGCCGTGCGTAAAGAGGGAAAAGGCGTCGTCGACCTCGCGCAGGTGCGCGTCGGAGCCCTGGTGCGCCGCGTGCAGCTTGAGCGCGCAGATGGCGACAAAGGACGGGTACTGCGCGAACCCTTCATCATCCGGGTCCAGGATCGAGACGAAGTCGGCGAGCTCGGCCTGGTCGGTCGGGGGGATGCCGAGGGCACTGTTTTGTGACGTCGAAAACGAAAGGAAAATAAGGTCAGCGCTCCGCGGATGATGGAGAAAGAGCCAGGAAGAGCAAAAAAGTAAGTGCAAGTGTGCAGAGGCGCCACCCACATCAAGGCCCGGCGCACGTCCTCGATGGGCATCACGCCCTCCCTCTCGCCCTCCATGGGCTCGGCGAACAGGCTGAAGGCCTCCCTGATCTCGGCCTCCTCGTCGGCCGAGATGTTGTGCTCCTTGGCCAGCTTCGACTGCCGTTTGCTGCTGTTGTTGTTGCTGCTGCTGCCGGTGCCGGCGCCGGACGAGGCCGCGGCCTTGCGCTTCGGGGGCTGTGTGTGGGTGGGGTCGCGTCTCTGTTAGCCTTTTGGGTTCGCGCCACCGCGCGTCTGGAGTGTTGTCTGCGCATGGGGGTTTCGGGGCCAGACGCACCATGTCTTGCCGTCGTTAGTTTCTGAGAAAAAAAAAGCTGCCTCGGCGGTGGGAAGGAAATGGCTTCGGTGCCTGGCCGATGTAGGCTCAAGAGCGCGACGGCGACACCATGGCTGCTGGCGGGGTGGATAGGGTTGCGGAGGGCATTCACGAGAGTTGATGGCGGGCGTCCGTACGAAAGCGGCGGGGGGGATGACTGGGGCCGAGGGCGGCCACACAGTCTGCGAACGGCAAGAAACGATACTGTGCCGGAGACATGGTCCGAGCGTCTTCCCTGTCGCTTAAAAGAGCCACATCCTTTGTTCAAATTTGCAGCCCTCCAAACCTCCAAATCACGCAAACGACCAGCTACCAAGCTTGCAGTGCAGACGGGAGAGAGGCCCCACGCCAACCGACCACCAGGCTAGTCTCTCTGTTGCTCAACCTCTCCCCGTCATGCCAGGTAGGTGAGACCGGCGGAAGCCCGCAGAAGTCGACGCTGTTTCCGTCGAGGCAGAGCGAACACATCTTTCGCTCTCTCTTTGCCTTTTCTCGTATCGTTTATTGTTTCCCTACCACCATGACCGACGAGAGGGCGTCTTGTCGACCCCTCTTTGCCCTTCCCAAACCAGCCGCTTCAAAATTTGCTAGAGCTTGCCGCTTTCTCACAACCCCAGAGCGAGCAAGTGTGGACAGTGAAGCAAGATGAAAACAAGGGGCCCGTCCTATTGGTCGCGCCCTTCCTTTGGGTCACTATACCGTCGTGCACTCGTCCCAGAGTCTCGCGGCCCGTGGCTTGATGGAGACAGACAAACCCATGTGTGCAGAGTGTGGATGCAATCTCGTTGCTTGATGTTTGAGGCTGAGTGTGCTTCTGCTGCTTCGTCGACTTCCTCCGACAGGGAAAGAACCTTCCTACGCCTTGTGAAAACTGGCTGTCCTGCGTGATGATGCATACAATGCGGATGGAAACAAGTACATGTCTGAGGTCTCTAGTGTGGCCATAAACTTGATCAGTGAAGGATAGCAGTTGATCCTTTTCTTTCCATTCTCCCAGGATGCCTGGGTCTGCTGACACTGAGGGTGAAGACAAGTTGCGTGTCTGCATGTCTGCGGTATCGTCGATCACGTCGGAAGTAGTAGAGCCGGCAAGAAACATGTTTGCGGGCCAGTTGCGCACAGCTCTGTACAGAGCTCACCATTGGGACACGTCAACGGAGGGCTCCCTCGGAAAAGATCACTCGAAAGGAGATACCAACGCTATCTGTATAGACGTCAAGGTTGATGGTTGCTGGTATATGATGCCACATGCCCACGATATCCGTCTTTTTCAGAACGCCGCAGTATGCAAAAATCAGACTGAAATCAAGCATCCACCATGGGAGCCGGTGATTGCCACCCTTGTCCGCGGCTCGATCCCCCGTCCTCGTTTGCCTCTGAGGGGAAAAAAAAAGTTCAGAATTCACCACACTCACCACGCAAGCGCATGGTCCAAGGTCAAACGCGAGTTTCGACCTTACAGGTCCTAGCCGGACTATATTTGTTTCTCGTTCCCCGATTGTGCGCCATGGCTCGTTGGGTGAGCCCCGTAGTCGTGAAAGAAAAAGAGGAAAAAAGAGAGGCATTAAAACAGTGGATAGAAACAATTACACAGAAGGCTCCTGGATCTCGGGCACGGCGAGTTCGCTGGCGGCGCCTTGCGGGGTGGCGGCCTCCTTTGCGGCCTTTGCGGCGGCGTCGCGGGCCTTTTGCGAGTTGAGGACGGCCTGCAGCTCGGGCGGGGCCTTGAAGCCGGCGTGGTCCGAGTGCTTCTTATAGAAGTAGCTGTCGGGCTTGGGCTTCTGGTCTTCGGGTAGGGACGACAGGGCCTCGAGCACGACGGCGAGCATGCCGTCGATGGACTTTTGCTTGGACGAGTCGCGGTGCCAGATGGAGATGAGGTGCGCCTTGAAGCGGACCGAGAGGCCGACGCCGCAGATCTGGTCGCCTGTGTTTTTTTGGGGGGGAAGAGGTTATGAGTTAGCCCGCTGTTAGGAAAAAGCCACGTGTATGATTCCGCCGGTGCTTACCCTCCTCCAGAGCGCCCTGGAGCTCCTCGCCGATGGCCAGCAGCTGGACCTTTGTCCAGACCTCAGGGCCGATGTTCTTGTGGACGCGGAAAGTCCAGCTGCCGCCGTTGATGTTCCTGCGGTCCTCCCAGACGGGCTTGAAGCCCTGCTTGAACAGGTAGATGGAGTCGCGCATCTTCATGTTTTGGACGGGCGTGTTGTTGGCGTAGCGCCAAAAGTCCTGCACCGACTCGATCTGGGTCGGCAGCTTCTCGAGTTGCACCTTGTAGGTGCCATCGCCGCCCTGGTTGTTGTTGTCGGCATTCTGGCTCCTGTCGGGGCCGGGCGGTTTCTCGTGTCAGGGGGGTTCCTTCTTTTCTCTTGTTCCCGCGCGCGCTTCTCTCGAGTAAATGCCATAGGCTCACCTGTCAAAGTACACGTCCCAGTAGTGCTGGGTGGGCAGCGTCCTCATAGTCTTGAGGAAATTCCGCTTGGCATCGTCGCGCTGCTCGGCCGGGGAGTTGACGCTGGGGGAGTTTGGGTCGGTAGTCTGCGACAGGCCCGAGAGGCCACGCGTGAAGAGGGCTGGACGCGCGGGGGAGGAGGAAGACATGGTGTTTTTTTTTTTTTTGGCGGGCGGTGGTGGCTACTGGGACGGATGGATGGAGGGGTTGCTGATCGGCGGGTTGTTGAGAGGTTCAAAAAGGAGCGTCGCGAGGGCTCTGGCTGCCGTCAAGGTCGTCGGATGAAGACAAAGGACAAGAAAACAAGAAGAAAGGGGGCTAACTGGCACTGGGGATGGCTTGAATAAAAGGTGGACGGCGGTGTGAGGCTCCAAACCGACCCGGCAGACGAAGACAGATGCGGGACAGCTCCCGGGCCCAGCAGTCGGAGTGGAACAAGCTCCAGACGGCCAAGGGGGGGTGCTTGTGTGGAGGGGTGGGTACGGGCGACTGCGACGCACGTCCAGCAGGTTTGTTGGAGGTTTGAGGTGTGCCTGCCAGTCACAGGCTGCCAGTCACAGGTTGCTTGCTTGTTTGGCCGTGTTGGTGCCGCCCAGCTCAACGACAGCGCCGCATTGGCATTGGTATTGGCATGGCCGGCTGGTTGGCCGGCTGGTTGGCTGGCTGGCGAGGATTCCATTCCTCGCCGGGGACCCCATCACGCCCATGTCGAGCGAGTCTCGGATCAGGGGCAGCCCGTGGCAGTGTTGGCTTGAAGCGGCGCAGAGATGCGCCAAAGGCGGCCAGTCTGTTGCAGTTTCGAGGTGCAAGACTGCGTCCTGGCTCAGGTCGGGTCCCGCTTTGGCAGGCAGCTGAATCATATTGTTGCTGGGAAGGACAGGAGGCGAGCATCGATTGCATCTCGGTATATACATCTCTATATAGGACATCTGGGTACCTACCTACCTACCTACTCACGCAGTAATATGCCTGGACTTGCAAACATACACAATCACATCATGTGTCCCACGGCCCCCAACTGACGGCAAGCACCGCACAAGATTTGGGACGGGGCGCTTGTCTGACAGGCGGGATTGGTGGCGCTGGGCAGAGCATGTTGAGGCTGGTCTGAAACGGCGCAATGACGCGAGCTGGGCGGTTGCAGGGATGGTCGAGTGCATAGTGGCTAGACCCTGGCTGATGTGCCTGGCTGCGGTTGCTGCTGGACTGGAGCCTCTGGAAGCCGACGTTTCGATCCGTGAATAGAAGCTGAGGAAACAAAGATGGGACGATGGAGGTACCTTCCCAGCGCTTCCCTCAGCACCTTACCTAAGTAAGGACACCTAAGTAAGGACGCTATTCCTGGTGCCTGGGCCCGCTGCCTCTCCGCCGACCCACCCAAGCCCGGCCGTCCACGCATCCCCAAATGGCTGATTGTACGGGCCCGGCCCACCCTTTGACTTCTCGACTTCGGCATGTCACGCGTCTTTGTGTCGGATCCGAACTCGCCGCGGCCGCCGTCCTGGTCAACAGTTCCGGGAAACGCGCCCCAGGTCGCTACATAGGTCTATGTCCTGCAGTCAACCAATTGGCGAGTGTTGAAAGGAGCTTCGTCTATTTGTCCATCGTTGACCTAGGTCCACTCACCCTTCATTTTTTTTCCCTCCTACTAGTATATGTTAGCGACAAGAGCGATCCGACAAACCAACCCGCTCCTCCCATCTACCTCGCCCGATCTCTCCCCGGCCCAAAGTGAGGGCAACAGGCCCAGCAGGTCCAGCAGGCACAGAGGGCTGACACAGCCCACTGGTCGCCTCTGCACCCCACTTGCTATACTTGTTGGCTTCTTGTAGGTTCAAGCCTTCCGTGACGTCTGTTGCGCCAACACAAACACTCGGTCCTATCTCCGCTATCCAGCCACTCCTGCTCTTCACGCAAACATGCCGCCCCGACACCAGAAGATGGAGCCAGGGGGGCGCGAGAGCACCGGGACGCTCGCCTCCTTTGTGCTCGCTCTGCACCGACCAGTAGCACTATCACACCCTCGCGCGCCGGTCCTTTATCTTCCTTCTATACCCCCTTCTGTTCCTGTCTAGATGGATTTACAATCGTCTCTGGACTCATGGCCGACCTACGAGATCGAGCCTGTCTCGAGCTGTTTGCGTCATCTATATGTCCAGGCCCTCTCTATCGCTGTCGACTGCCTGAACTGCGGGGACCTGCTCGGCTCCCTGGACGGCATTAGCATCCTGGAACGGGCCGAGATATGGGTCGTAGATTATTACGGCGATACCAGGTTCTGTCTTGGCAACAAGCGCTCCGAAATCGTTGGGCTCTATCCTGACCTCTTGAACACCAATGTTGATCGTATGGAAGCTCTGTTTACTTGCTGCATCCTTCGTCGTCTGCCTCTCGGTACCTAGACAGTGGTGCCCGGCCTCTTGCTGTTTGACTTGATCCCCGCGATTTCCTCTAGTGATGGAAACTCGTGCCTCCAACACCTCGCTACTTTTATTTTTATTTTTATTTTTACCTATACTGACATGGCACTTCCATAGCCCACATCCGCCTTCGCCAGCGTCAGTGCCAAGCCGCCAAGAGCTTGCCCATCCGGCCAGGATCCAGTCCACTCGCCACGACAAAGCAAGAGAAGTTGCTGGCCCACCCTCTACTCTTGTTGGGAAGCCAGGTCGGGCCGGAGCCGGAGTCGGAGCCCAAGACCGCGGAGCCCTTCCCCGCCTACATGGAGCCCACCCTCGCGTCGGCCGAGGAGATGGACAAGATCGTCGACCTGCGCAGGCGCCCGCCGGGCGAGAAGCCCGTCATGCGTGTCACCGCCGAGGACCTGCGCGGCTCCGACATCCTCAAGGTCCTCCCCGAGTTCATGGCCCAGATCGCTCGCTCTGGGGGTGCCTCTGCCGGCCAAGGGTCGGCTTCGCGGACCCCGGGTTTGCCCACTGATCCCACAACCACCAGCGATGGTAATTGTGGCCATAACGACGACGACGACGACGATGGCGACAATCATCAGTTCGAACTGGACGAGGAGCAGGCGCAGGGACGGACCCACGTCGAGATGGAGATCGTAGCCGGAATCCTCGAGGAGAGGGGCCATGGCGACGGCGAGGACGAGGAGGATTTCGAGCTCGCCATCCCAGCCGCCGGCACCGCGCCGTCCGCAACCGTAGCGATAACAGATGCCACCGCCGCCGCCGCCGCCAAGGCGCCGCCCATGATCCGGGCGCTCAGCTCCAGCGACTCCGAGTCTTCTTCTTCCGACGAGAGCTCGCTGCCCATATTGCAGCGGGATTTCGACGTTGAAACGAGCCTGAAGATGGCGGCAGCGCGTCCGTATCTCCCGGCCGGCAGGCCCGCGAGGGCGAGGAGCCACTCCGTGAGCGTCAGCGTGCCTGCCCCGCCGACCCCGCTCAACCCAAATGAGCTGCTGTCCAGCGCCGTCGAGACGGCGGCGCCGGCGGTGTCTCGGCCCCGGCCACGGCCGAAGCCGATTTTGGAGGACAGCGAGACCAGCAGCAGCGGGACTAGCAGCGAGGAGGAAGAGGAGACGTCAGAGGAAGAGGGCGGGGGCGGGGACGCAGACGCCGACGGGATGGAGGGCATCGAGGGGGGCCCGCCCGTCCCCGCGCCGGCGTCGGGTCCGTCCCCGCCCGGCCGCCGCATAGACTACCACCCCGATGAGCCCCGCAAGCGATCGTGTACGGAAACGTCACTCGCGCGCGACGGGGGCGCCGAGAGCCTGTCGGATAGGAAGCGCGTCCGGCCTCTGATAGAGGAGATCGAGTGATCTCTCGCGGCCGCTCCCTAGCCGTGACCCTGCGGGAGCTATGGTTACTCACCGACACCTCTTGGAAACTGCGTCTGCCATCTCTACGTGACTTTTGGCACCATCCGTTTCCCCAAAGTAGCCAGGGTAGACAAGACGTGTGCGAGCCATGTAATGTCTTTGTCGGCGCGGTATGCGTCCTCTATTGCTCCCGAGACACAGCGCCCATGTCGCAATAATCAACCGGGTATACTTCGAACTGATCAAGAAAAAATCGCTACAAACCAACATTAATCTATACATGTGTCTCTGCCGTCTCACTTGACGCTTTCTTTTGGTATTTTCTTCTCTCAGTAGGCACACCCAACCAGCAATAGGCACTGTTGACACCCATGTCTACCTTTAGGTTGGCTCCAAATCGAGAGTCCTCCCGAGTCCGTCCGCCACTTCATAAAACCAACCACTCCACCTCCGCCATGCGAATGCCATGGGTGTTGGTGCATCATCCCTAGCCTCCCACCAAGATCGCCGCCCCGGCCGTGGCCATTTTTCGATTGGCCTTCTCGAGCTTCTCCTTCGAGGCAGGTGGCAGTAGGCTGTACCAGTTCTTGAGCAAGGTGGCAATCTCGTACTCGTAGTCCTCGAGCTCAATTGGCCCCCCACGAATCTGGGCCATCTGCTGCGTGCTGCCGCTGCCGCCCTCGTCGTTGTCGCCATTGTCTTCGTGGTCGTAGGAGCTGCGGTTTCCTCCCACCTCATCGCACTTGTCGTCGAAGACAGCATACTCGGAAGCATCATTGGAGCGCAGACCGTGCCCGCGGCCCGTCAGCCCGACAACGGTGAAGTTGCGGAGCAGGACACGGTCGCCCGGTTTGGCGACGGGCAGAGCCTCCCGGTGCAGCATGTAGAACTGCACTTCGACGACGTTTGTGGGCGAAATCGTGTGGTCAGTGATGCTGATGGATATGGCATACTGCCGCGCCTTGGTTCGCACCGGCTGCTTGCTTGCCGCAGTCACTACCCCTACCACGCTGAGCTGCTTGCCCGGGTGTAAGCGGAGTGATATCAGTGTCGTGTAGTCCGCCATGTTGCCTCGGAAGAAGCGCCCAATCTCCAGCTTGAGACTTGTGATGGTCGTGTTTGTAGTCTCAGGGGTCGTATCCGCATCCGCATCTCCCGCATTGGGCGCACGGAGATTGCGAGACGGCGAATTGAGCACCGCCTTGGCCAGCTTCAGGCTGGGATCTTGCGCCTTCTGAGGTGTCCGGCTCCTCGGTTTGAGGTTCGATCTGGACTTGATTATCCGGCGCATGTCCTTCACCGCCTGCTGTGCCTTTCTTTCCGGGAAGGTCCCATAAGGGAAACTACGGACAAAAAATCCCTGTAGCTCGTCGAGACAGTTCTCAGGAGGCACGGTCCAGAGATGAACACGGAAATACTCAAACAGCGCCGAGGGCAGCAGTTGCTGTGCTTCCTCTGCGATCTTCTTCACCTCGTTAGTCGCGCGGGGAGTGATTGTGGATGGTGGTGTGCCGCCGCTACCTCCCCAATCAGGGCCCAAAATGTTTGTGATGACGTCCAGCTTTTGGAGCTTCGATATTTGCTCAGGCGTCATTGTGGCCGACTTATCGATCACTCTCCCTGTGTCGCTATATTCACTGGCCGTGTGTTGAAAGCTGGGCTGACCAGTGCCAGTTGGACTGGACCCAGCACTCCAAGGGCTCGTGGCGGCGAGGCTGGCAGCTGGTGTTGTTGGCTGGCAGGGCGATTCTTGGCCAGGGCCTATCTCGGCAGTGGGCAAAACTTTCCTCACACCAGCTGCTGCCCGGGCAAGTTTGATACTCGGGTCCGAAGGTGCCGGCGCTGCCAAGTTGATCTTGGCCTTCCGTGGGGCCCTGCGGGTTGGGGTCTCCTCATCCGCCCGCACTGCTATTGTGTCCGATGCATTCCCGTGCGAAGCCTGAGCCGGTTCAGGCGGGGACGGCGCTGCCACTTCCATCTCGGCGACGCTGGACCCGCTTCTTTCTTGAGGCTCTTCCTGGGCCGGTGATGGCAGCGCAGCGTTGACCCGATACTCGTCTCTGATGTTGATCTTGAAATCGGCCTTGGGAAACGATGGCGTCGCCTTCGCGCTGTCGCTTTCATGTGGGCCATGGGCTTCGGAATCGAGACCTGCGTCTTCGGGACCATGGTTGGTGGCGGTGCCGGCTTCTTTTACCACTCTAGTAGACTCATCGTCTTCCGACTCGTCAATGTCTTCGGAGGCAGATGTGACTTGGTCGGATTGAGCATCGTCGTCCATCTCTTGGTCTTCATCGGAGGGCGGCTCCTGGGACGCGAAGCGAGACGGCCGCTGCCGGTGAGTCTCGCTAGGGGCACCGGCGTCAGGTGAATAGGGGACTACGCGTTGAATGTTTTGCGACTGAGTGAGAATATCGCCATTAACATACTCGTCTCCCGAGCAAGGTGCCCGAGCAGCAAAGCCCATCTCGGACTGCATAACGATTTGACCGCGCCCACTCTCCACCGCGGGAGATGAGACGAGAGGAGACTCCTGTGTCGTGGACGCGTGGGCGGATTGCTCGACATCGGAAGACAGCTCTTCCATAACCCCCAGCACAGGCGAATCCAGAGCTGTGACATCTTCAGCTGATGATTGGGAAGAGGCGGCATCCTCAGGCAGCTCCTCGGAGGCCGAGAGATGCACGGAGGAGTCCTGGACACTGGGGTTTGGCGCTGTATGCGGCTGTGAGCTAGGCACGCTGTTGCGTTCCGTCCTGGTAGGTGTCCTGAAACTCGCTTCAGCTTCTGACCGCTCTTTGCCGTCGGAGAAATCGGACACAGAGGTGTTGTCAGGCGCGTCCAAGGGGGAGAGCGGCTCATCCTGTGTCGAGAGAGCCTCCTGAGTTGCGAAAGCGGAGATAGAGTCGATTGCCGATGCGTGCTCCATTACAGCCTCGAGTTCATCGGAGTGAAGGCTCGAGTCATCGCTTCGCACGTCAGCCATTTCATCGTCGGTTGATTCTTGCTCTGGTGCCTCAGCATCAGCCATCTCTTCATCTTCGTGTTCTTCGTCTGCAGAAACGGCTGACCGAGAATCCTTGCCGCTGCTGTCATCACCATCAAGCTCAACCACCTCGACATACTCCACGATGGTAGTTGTTGTAGTCGCACATGCCACTTCCAGACTAGAAGCGGCCTGTGTTCCGTGGCTCGTATTGGCGTCGTCCTGGCTGCTGGGCTGAGTATCTACTTGCATCATAGAGTCCCCAGCTGCCTGAGTGCCCAGGACCGCTTCGGGTTGAGTGTCGAGTGGAGTCGGCAGTTGTCCCGCAGTCTCGCTATCCACGGCTTTCGGGGAGAACGTATCTCCTGCGCCGGGTGAGGAGATAGTATTCTCGGCCGAGTGATATTCCTCAGGACCTTTCGAGCCGATACTCTGGGGTACAGGAGGCGGCACGACCAAGAGATCAACCTCGTCAACGCGCTCTACCTCCTCTTTGTCAGCAAGAGATCTGGTAGCCTTGGGTGTTGATGGCCGCGCTGTGCTGTCCTGCGAATCAACAGAGAGCCCGACTCCGTGCCCAGAAGACACGGCTCCACTTGGACCTTCCATATCTGAATTAGGGGCGTGCGTGACTTCGGGATCTTCCATGGTAACTTCGGCGACAGGTAGTTGCACCGGGGCCCCGGATATCAGAGGTATGTGGGCACCTTCGGCAGGAGTTTTCTCGCTTTTGTCATCAACTGGCAGGGGCACTGCTATGTCGGCGACTTGATCTCTGTCGGCTGAATCGCTGTTCTGATCGCTTGGTGCAGCTACTGCAGGGGACAGAGGTGCCTCCATGGATGGCTCCTCAACATCCACTGTCTCATCCCGCATCTCGTCTCCGTCTCCGTCGTCGTCGGAGAGCTCGGAATCGGAGACGTCATCTCCACGAGTGGCACCGTCGATTGGGGTTGCTGGTTGATCCCTGAGCTGTGTAGTCTGTGCAGGACTATCGAACTCATCCAACTCATCTTCGCTCTCGCCCGAGGCGTCGATATCGGACCCTTCGGTGGCCTCAGAGCCCTCATAACCCTCCGAGTCTTCAGAATCCTCGCTCAAACGGTCATCAGAACGCACCTCATATGATGGGGAGGGTGGTGAGTCTTGTGCTGTGTGTTGGAGCGTTCTCATTGATGTTGATGCGGGCGGAACAGGGGGTTTGGTGTCACCGTCTTCGTCGTCGGACGAGTCCGAGAGCAGGTCGATCACAATCGGCCCGGCCTGTTGGGGAGGCTGGACAGGAGCTCTGTGGATGGGTGACGAAGCTGCGTTCCCATCGCTTTCGCTAACCCCGTCCTCATCATACAACCTCTCTTCATCTTCTTGGTCGGACAAATACTCTTCCCCCTCCTCATCAGAGTAATAGCTGCCGCCATCCTCAAATATCTCGCCATCGTTATAATCGGCCGGTTCTTGGTCGAGCTCAACACCCTCAACATCGTCGTCAACATCGGCGTAAGCTCTCATGTCGTAGTCGTCGCCAGCTTCGTTTGCCAACTCGCGTTCGTACTCGGATTCGTCTCCGTCGGAGCAGGAGTCCAAAAGAGATTTTACACCATCGCCTTCGGCATCTACTGCCATGACATCCTCTGCCTCGTTCTGGAATCGCTGCTGATTATAGTTATCGGGTGTTCCCAGAGGCTCGCCTCCAGGGAATGACACTGGCTGATCATCAAGGGTTGTGCCGGGAGCTTCAGCTGCCACAAGAGCGGGATCGATGTTGAGCTCGGCATCGACATGGTTATGATCCATGACCTGGCTGCTGGCTAGATTCCACAGCGGTACTGTTTGCGGCTGTTGGCTGTCTACCAGAGTCGTAGCCGCCGGGCTATGATGGAAGCCAAATCTGACCTGCTCTCCAAGTGATGGGCCCTCATATGCCGAAGAGCTTCCAGGAATGTTGGCTGCAAATCTTGGGGATGAGTAGTCTCCAAGGCTTGGTGCCGCAAACCCTTGTGCTGCCGGGAAAGTGATGCGCATCTGCGCTGGTTCATCGCCGTTAGAAGAGACAGAGAGTTGGCCAGGTTCATCCTCCCGAGCACTGCAGGCAAAGTCATCGTCTGCCGGCCCGTCGTCAATCTCCACAGGGTTCTGCGGCGTTCCTTTTGATTTCGCCTCCTCTGGTGAGATCAGCTGTTCTTGAGCTGGACTGTGTGCTGTCTCAAGACCATCCCGCGCCTTCTCTGGTGTGATATCGGCCTCGACAACCTGGCATCCATTATCCGCCATCGAGAGCTCGTCAAGCGGCTGAAGCGGGTGGGCGGCGGGTGGAGCATCGTTGGTGGTAGCTGCTGGCCCTGACGATTCGACATCGTCGCCGCTAGATTCGGGACTTGGTGACCGACTGGTATATCTCCACGAATTGCTGTACCGGCCGAACCTGGCTTTTTTCCGCCCTTTTCCTTTGACCCACCCGTCTTCCTCAAACAAATCGTTGTCCGTGTCCAGAAGAGAGCCGTACGATAGTCGAGCCCGCTTGATGAAGGCCGGAGAAGCATACTCATCAGGTTCGGCCGGCCTGACAGGGCTTGAGACGGCAGGCGCGTCAGGCACGTGGATGTCGATGATAGGCACTTCGTAGATAGCAGCGACACCTGAGGCGCCCGCAGATTGGTCTCGGTCCAAATCCAGTGTTTTCGTCTCGCCAGAATCCGAAGCAAACTAAATTTCCCGGGTCAGAGTTGACAGAGGCGGCAGGAGTGACTCTAGCGCAGCCTTACCTCGAGAAGGATTCGCCCGGGGTATCTGAGCTCCCACAGTGACGAAGACCCCGGTATCCTGGTGTCCTGATATGAGTTGTCCGCCCACTCGGCACCATCCAAGGCTAGGAGAACCTCGTCGCCACTGAAAATCCCGCTTTGAGCAACGGCTTTGGCATTGGGGCCGTCGATCTGAACGCGAATCTGGCCGTGAGAGGCGCGAAGTCGGACGTCGGGCTCGGCGATGACAAAGGCAAATGATTGCCGGATCGAGTTTAATGGCCAGCAGATGGTGACCTCGCCCCGTACAACGCGCGACTGCTGCTCCAACAGGTCGGGGCAGAGCTGAGATATGGGCGTCGCGACACGCGCCGCTAAGGCGGTGCTCGCGGGAGCGTCGTCCATTTCGGGGCCAGTCCTAGCAGGCAAGTCGCGACGTCACCGGGGATGGAGCTCGTGTCGAGAGATGCCGTCCGCGCGCTCTAGTCCGGATCATCTGGACGCTAACGAGAATATGGACGCGGGAGGCGCAGTCGGGGCCGAGAAAGAGACGTCTAGACGGCTCGGTAGATTGTCGCGGGTGGTGGCAGGATGGATTTCGCAATGTGTGGTTTTATCGCAGACTGGTCGTGGTGGTAGCTTGACAGAGGGAGCTTGCAGCGCAGCTACCAACCCGACCTAAGTTCGCGAGCAGCACGGCTGGGCGGCAACCCCTGCACCTGCAAACGGCACATGAGACTTTGGAGACACCACCCAAGGAAGGCGCCGGGAATGGAAGGCGGTGGGTCAATAGCGTCAGAGGGAATTGATTTTGCGGCCTGGTTCGCGGTCGGCAGGCAGGTGGGGGAAGACTCCACTTTCTGCAAATTCCAAAGGGGGAAGGTGCGTTCGGTGGGCAGAGATAGAAATCAAGCAGACGGGGCCGGATTCGGCATCCCGATCTCTGGGGCAGCCATGGGCTTACATGCAATATTTATGGGTTTTATTTCTTTTTTTTTCTGCACCTGAATGACCCAAATCTGACTGGCAGCTAGTCAGCGTGTGGGCCGGAAGACGATAGCTCTGATGGCGTGCTATGCCGAGCTCACCCAGATGCCAAGGGGCTGCCCCATCCCACGTTCCTCCGGCTTTCGGTGCCGAATATACATGTTTCTCTGGGGTCTTCTCTTCGAATCTTGACCACAGGACCTGGGCACTGGTACGGTAGCAGAGCTTGGGCTTTGACCGACCTGTTCGATCCTGCATCCTGATCTTAACTCCTCGCCGTCCTTTCAAGATGGTCGTCAGGGCTCTCTTCAAGGTGAAAAAGGTGGCCATCATTGGCGCGGGACCATGCGGCCTCTCGGCCGCCAAATACCTCGTGGCCCAGAAGGCCTTTGACGAGATTGTCATTTTCGAGCAGTCGGCCGAGGTTGGCGGGGTCTGGAACTACAGCAAGACACCGACGAGCACGCTGCGTCTGCCACAGACAGACCCCTTTTGCCCGCCGGACCCCCCGATTTTCCCTGCCGATGGCGCCCCCGCCGTGTTCCCCTCGCCCATGTACGACCTACTACATACCAACATCCCAAGCCCGCTGATGCGCTTTTCAGACCTCGCGTTTCCGCCCGGCCTCCCCATATTCCCACCCAGGGAGGCGGTCCAGGACTATCTTGTCGAGTACTCTCAAGACGTGCGCTCCCTGGTCAGGTTCTCGACGAGGGTCAAGGACGTGCGGCTACGACGGGATGGCGACATCGACCAGTGGGATATGGACACCGAGGCGACAGACGGTAGCAACGCGAAGTCATTCACATTTGATGCCGTGGTCGTGGCGTCGGGTCATTACGCGACGACGTACACACCCGACATCACCAACATCCGGGCGTTTCACTCAACACACCCTGGAGTTATCACGCACGCCAAGCTCTATCGATCGCCAGCGAGCTACGCCGGCAAGAGGGTGGTGGTTGTTGGCAACTCGGCTTCTGGCGTAGATATCGCCAAACAGGTCCAACGGGCGGGAGCGAGGGTCCTCTTGTCCGTACGCGAACCGACGGCTGAAGATCAGCTAGAGCACATCGGGGCAGAGGAGGTGCCCGACATCACCGAGTTCCTCGTAGCAGAGAAGGGGGTGCGGTTAAGGGATGGCCGAGTCGAGCAGCATATCGACGCCATCATCTTCTGCACGGGCTACCTGTTCGCCTTCCCGTTTCTGGAATCGCTGGAGCCGCCCCTTGTCACCAACGGCCGCAGGGTGTGCGGGCTTTACAAGGACTTCCTCCACATCGGCCACCCGACCCTGGCTTTCCCCGGCCTACCGATCAAGGTCGTCCCCTTTCCATTCTCCGAGGGCCAGGCTGCCATCTTCGCGCGCATCTGGGCGAACGCGCTGCCTCTGCCGTCTGAGCGCGACATGAGGGAGTGGGAAGACCGGGCCGTCCAGGAGCGGGGTCCGGCTTTTCACGTGTACCCGAAGGACGGCGATGTAGAGTATCTCAAGGAAATGCACGCATGGGCGTCCAAGGCGGCCGGTGGGAAAGAGCCGCCTGTCTGGACCGAGGAGCAGGTTTGGCAGCGACACACATACAAGGCAGCCAAGCTGCAGTTTGAGAAGACAGGCAGGGTCGCAACGTCGCTGAGCGAGCTGGGGTTCGACCCCGAGCCCAAGTGCGTTGGCGGAGAGTCGGCACAGGAACTGCTCTAAATAAAGTGAGGCGGCCGCCTCCATGTCGACAAGCACAGCCCAACACCAGGGTCGGCAGCCTGAGACCCGATGCTGGGCAGACGAACTGGCTTTGGCCCGCGCCACGCCACCAGCGCGCCGTTGCGAACCCCAGACGTCAAGTGGAGACTCCACGTTGTTCGTGGTTGTGTCGTGGTCGAATCAGGCACCCTGCCCAAAAAAAAGTCCGGACCGCAAATTTTTTCCCCCACCCAAACTCTACCTTTCCCAACATAATTGCACCAGCACCAAAGCCAAACAATATGCCCGCGCCGCATTCTACACCTAAAAAAACACGCGTTCAAGGAATTTGTAATTATCTTGATGCAAAAGGCACTACTTATAGCCACAATAACGTTTTTCGCTTTTTATAAATGCAAAGGGTAAAATGACTGCAGATTGAATGGGCTCTTTTTTTTGTGGTGGTGGGGAATAAATTGCGGTCCGGACTTTTTTTTGGGCAGGGTGTCAGGCCAAGATGTCTGGCCAGGGCTTATCAATCACAATCCCTCTTTGGACCCATGCATTCCAACCGCTCCCCACACCCGAAGCGACGCTACCGAGCAGATTCCTATCGCTGACGACTGTTGTCGGGGTTATCAGCACCACTTTCCGAAAGGCGCGTCCTTGCGCCCTTGCGCTGGAGCGGTCGATTTGTCATGCAAACAGGATCGGGGTCATGGCTAGATTCCGCCCGTCGGAGCTGGGCTGAAGGAGGCGCTCGATAGGTCTGCCTAAGTCCGCCCCGTTCTCGATTGTCCCTTTGGACCCTACCACGTATTAGACACATGGCCCAATAGTATCAGGCTCCATACACGCTGGTGTGCTGAGTAGAGCTGTGCCCAAAAACACTTCGATCCCGCACAGGCAGACCGTCAACCCCGTCCACCTCCTCCCCATACCCCACGCCATCATGGACCAGACAGCGCAACCCGAGGCGTCCCTGAGCGGCGGAGAGAAACC
>NW_008804545.1:1677502-1696692 GCF_000145635.1 Gaeumannomyces tritici R3-111a-1
AGGCCAAGATGTCTGGCCAGGGCTTATCAATCACAATCCCTCTTTGGACCCATGCATTCCAACCGCTCCCCACACCCGAAGCGACGCTACCGAGCAGATTCCTATCGCTGACGACTGTTGTCGGGGTTATCAGCACCACTTTCCGAAAGGCGCGTCCTTGCGCCCTTGCGCTGGAGCGGTCGATTTGTCATGCAAACAGGATCGGGGTCATGGCTAGATTCCGCCCGTCGGAGCTGGGCTGAAGGAGGCGCTCGATAGGTCTGCCTAAGTCCGCCCCGTTCTCGATTGTCCCTTTGGACCCTACCACGTATTAGACACATGGCCCAATAGTATCAGGCTCCATACACGCTGGTGTGCTGAGTAGAGCTGTGCCCAAAAACACTTCGATCCCGCACAGGCAGACCGTCAACCCCGTCCACCTCCTCCCCATACCCCACGCCATCATGGACCAGACAGCGCAACCCGAGGCGTCCCTGAGCGGCGGAGAGAAACCTCTGCCGCGGGACATGAGCCACCACTTCTCCCATATGACCTGGAACCGCAAGCCTAACCCCATGAAAGCCTTCTATAAGTTCTTTAGCATTCCTGGCATCGGCAATTTTGCTGGAGGTAAGGGGACACCGCCCCGCCGTTTCCGTCGCTCCCGATCCCGTAGTCCTGGACCCATGGCGGTGGAGCTCCCCGTGAGCTTGGTTTTTTCCCAGAACCCGGAAACGCTGACATGTCGCGTGCGCTCCCACCGCAGGCCTCCCCAACGTGAGCTACTTCCCCTTTGACACCCTCGAGGCCCAGACGGCGAAGCCCGAGCGCTGGACGCCGACCCTGAACGACCCGAGCGACCCGAATGCCGCCGCCGAGAGCCCCCGCGGCTGGGGCGCCGCGGCCCCGGCGCACATCACGGTGCCCAAGTCGGCCGCCGGGCCGGACCCCATGAAGAAGATCGACCTGGCGACGGCGCTGCAGTACGGCCTGGCCCAGGGCTACCCGCCCCTGCTGTCGTGGGTGCGGCAGTTCACGCGCGAGCACCTGCACCCCAACGTCCCGTACCGCGACGGGCCCGAGGTCCTCCTGACCGTCGGCTCGACCGACGGCTTCAGCAAGACGGTCGAGCTGCTCATCAACCCCTGGTCCGAGCATCGGGGGGACGACCCGCGGGACCGGCCCGGCGTGCTCTGCGAGCGCTTCGCATACAGCCCCGCCCTGGGGCAGGCCCAGGCCAAGGGCGCCCAGGTCGTCGCCGTCAATGCCGACTCGGGCGGCATGTGCGTCGACGGGCCAGGAGGGCTCGAGGACGTGCTTGCCAACTGGGACGAGAGCAAGGGGAGGCGGCCGCACCTCATGTACACCGTCACCATGGGCCACAACCCCACGGGCATCGTGCTCAGCGTCGAGCGCCGCAAGGCCATCTACGAAGTCTGCTGCAAGTACGACGTCATCATCGCCGAGGACGACCCGTACTGGTACATGCAGTTCCCCTCTGCCGAGATCGAGGAGGCCAAGAGCAGGGGCAAGCCGGCGCCAGAGACGAGGCCGGCGTACCAGCCCGAGAAGTCGTCGGGGTTCCCGTTCCTGGACTCGATGGTGCCGTCCTTCCTCAACTTTGACGTCGAGGGCCGCGTCATCCGCCTCGACACCTTTTCCAAGACGGTCGCCCCTGGCTGCCGGCTGGGCTGGGTCACTGCGCAGCCAGCGATCGCCCAGAAACTGATAACGTGAGTGGCCCGGACCCCCTTCACCTCGTCTTCCCCGGGTATAGTCGCTAACCTATCCCTCTCCTTCTTCTGCAGTATCAGCGAGGGCACGACTCAGCAGCCGTCGGGCTTCGTGCAGTCCATGATCAGCGAGCTCGTCATGGGCTCCCAGCCGCAGGCGAGCACGCTCGCGTGGCTCTCCCTGCGCACAAACGCCGAGCGCGCCGCCTTCAGGGGCTGGCAGATGGACGGCTGGGTGCGGTGGCTGGCCGGGCTGCGCGGCGAGTACGAGCGCCGCATGAACCGCGTCTGCCGCATCCTTGACGAGGGCTCCGTCCAGATCAAGCAGTCCACCGCCATCGTGCGCAGCAACAGCAACGGCAGCAGTAGTAGCGACGGCGGCAGCAGCAGCAGGAGCCCGGGCCGGAGGCTCCTGGGCCCCGAGTGGGGCGTCATCACCAAGAAGCCACTGTTCGAGTTTGACTGGCCGCGCGGCGGCATGTTCGTCTGGCTGCGCGTCCTTTTCGAGTCGCACCCGCTCTGGGGTGCGCCCCGCAAAGGTAAACAGGACGAGCCGGCGGCGGGGGTCGTGGACGGGCCCGCGCTCTCGGGCGCCCTGCTGATGCTGCTGACCCGCCGCCCTTACCTCGTCGTCGTGTCGCCGGGCGTCATCTTTTGCGCCGACGCCGACGTGGCCAAGAAGGACGGCTGGGCCTACTACCGCATCTGCTTCGCGGCCGAGGCCGACGAGCGCATCGAGTCGCTCTCGCACGCTTTTGTCGAGGGCGTCCAGCGCTTCTTCAGGATCAAGACCGTCCAGGAGGTCGAGGACCTACTCGAGGACTTCCCGTCCGCCGCCGCCGGCGTGCAGGCGGCGCTCGACGGCGCGGACGAGGCCGCGGGCAACTTGGGCATGTACATGGGGTGCTGAACACGCCGTACCCTACTTAGTTAGAATATGAGGGTATGAGAGTGTGAGGAAGCATCAGGATGTGCCTGCGTGGGCAAGAAGCCCAGATTTTTGTCATTTGGTTCCTTCTCTTGTCCTTGGATGGCGTCGACGGCGTTGATATGATTAATTCGATAGATATGATGTAGGCTCAACATGGCGCTTGAGACCGATTGAGAGTCCAAGACGATCTTGAATCGAACTGGATGGTGTCGTCTGCATACAAGCTGGTCCTGCGTGTTGAACCCACATCGTGAGTTGGGCAGTGTGCCAGTGCGCGGGACGACGTAAGGCCACCCAGTCTGGACGATCATGTGTAGATGCGGGGTTGCTGATTCATCCCGCTTGGGAAATACGATGTCATCAAGCTCGCAAGCCACGAAGGCTAGGATACGTGGGAAAATTATCGTTCTCTAGACGATTTCATTGTGTCACGTTCACTATGAATCAGAAGCACATTTTCCGTAATGACCACTAGACGCCTCGATAAAAGCAACCATGCAATCCCGTTAAGACAAACCCCCGGAGACCCGCCGATAATCTAGTTCTCGTGCAGCTGCTCCTTGAAGCCAGCCGGCAGAGCGTCCGGCTTGCCCTTGAGCTTCTCCTCACCGAGCTTCTCCTTCTTGTAGGCCGCGGCGTACGGGTTGAGGCGGAGCTGAACCTGCTTGTTGCGGAGCGGGTTCTTCTTCTGGACACCATGGCGCTTCGTCCGGGCCTCGCCCTTGGGCGCGCGCAGGACGCTCTGGATTTCGGAGCTGTTGATCAGACGGGTAAGGTCGGACTGGCTGACGACGTTGGACGGGAGCAGGAAGTCCTTCTTGAGCTTCGAGGGGGTGGTGGTGGAGCCGTAGATGTTGTCCAGAGCCTTGAAGGCAGCCGAGGTCCAGACGATGAAGCGACCCAGGTGTCCACCGGGGGCGAGCTGGAGGAGGTTGAGGGAGTACACGGAGCTGGTCTCAACACCGGGGATGTTGCGGAAGCCCTTGACGAGCTCCGTGCCGTCGGTTGCGGGGTCGTAGATGACCAGGGGACCGCGGCGCTGGCGGTACCTGCGGCCTCGGAGCTTGCCCTTACCGGCGCGCAGGGCCCTCGACTTCTTGACCTTCTCAAGGTCGGCACCAGCGCCGACCGTCTTCAGCAGACCCAGAGCAGCCGAGGTCTTGGCCAGAGCAGCCGACTCGCAGACAGCAGAGTCGACAACCAGGGGGACCTCAGGGATAGAGCTGATCCTGTGACCGCGGGCGAGCAGAAGAGGGGCGACAGCCGAGGCGGCGAGGGCCGAGGTGGTGGCGAAGCGCCTGAAAAGAAAGGGTTAGCTCAGCGTTCGGGGTCCATTCCATATCGGCCATGTCCTTCCTGCCTGCGGGAAGCAAATGTCACTTACTTCTGGCCCTGGTTGACCTTGATGTGCCACTTGCGCCAGACCTTGGTGGGAGCGAACATGCGACCGGACCGGCACATGTTACCGAAGGCAGCCTGACCAGCACGGTGGGTACCGCCACCAGAGACACGGGGGATACGGGCGACAGCACGACCTGCGATGGTTGCCGAAGTTAGTTGCCTGGCTTGCAAGAATTGGGCTCCCACCAGCCTCCGCACGATCCATTGCCGATATCTGCTGGGCGAGACGAGTGATATCTGCGACAGCCGTTCCCCGCATGATCCAGACGCTCGCCTCGCCTTGAGCCAATGCGTAATGCCTTCTCTTTCTTCGGCTTCTCGTCGATCCACGGGCCCGGCGTGCAATTCCCAGAGCAGGGGTCCACTAACCAGTTCCCCAGGACTCGGCAGAGGTCTGGTGGCCGGCCTTCTCGCTGACCGAGTACGGCTGGCGCTTGTTCTTGTTCATGCCCTTGTGCACCTGCTGAACAATGTCGGGGCGGATCGGGGCAGTGAAGACACTGGGAATCGGGTGGGTGGCGCCGCTGGCTTTGCCATCGGCGCCGATAATGGAGACGGTCGGTCGTGAAGACATTGTGAATGCTGTGAGAGGGGAAGAGGAAATCGTTAGAACAAAGATGTTGGCAATGAAAAAGAAGGGCGCAGATAATCCGGCCTGCTCGTCGTCGGCGTCGTCGGGGAAAGGTGTTCTCACCTTCGGCTGGTCGTTGGCCTCGAAGAAATTTGGCGATAAAACTTACCTGTGCTGGCTGTCTTCCCAAGCTCAAATTGTGGTGCTTGCACTTTTTTCGTGCCCTCGCTCTACCCTAAGCCTTCACCAACCCCACCCGACAGCTTCCAGATCAGGTGACCAAGCCACTTGGAATTTGGAGCAGACAGCCCATGATTCGACCCTGACCCCTGCCCCTGCGCCTCCCCTGTTGATTGGAGCGACCCCACTCGTGAAAGTCCCGTTGCTGGGCGGACTCAACCCATGTCAACAAAAATAGTCGGCGGCTGCATGCAAGTGGAAAAGCAACGTCAGAGCCACCTACTAGCTACCTTTAGCGATCACATACATACATTCCAGTTTCAGTTGCAGCCGCGATACCATCCCCACCCCTCATCACTGCGCATCGCATCGCTCGAGGTCGCCAGAGGGCGGCGTGAGACACTTCACTTGGTTCATTCCAGCCAGCATTTCCTTACTACTTATCCATCTGCTTTTGCCATATTATTCCTACGACCATGCCTGCCACGCCAACAAACCCGACGCGGTCCGTCCGCTCCTACGCATCCACACCTTCCCTCCGATCGCGCGATGGCCCCAGGATGGACGGAGGAGGAAATGTCCGCGTCGTGGTCCGCGTCAGGGCCTTCCTGCCCCGAGAGCTGGAGCGGGACACCGAGTGCCTCGTCAAGATGGACCCAATCAGCCAGCGAACGACACTGATGGTGCCAATCGAGACCGACCCTGCGAAGCCCAAGTCCCGCAGAGTGACAGAGCAAAAGTCATTCACCTTTGACAACTCGTTCTGGAGTCACGACAGGAGAGATGAGCACTATGCGGAGCAGGCCGATGTTTACAACAGCCTGGGAGAGGAGTTTCTGGACCACAACTTCGAGGGCTACCACACGTGCATCTTTGCCTACGGGCAGACGGGCTCCGGCAAAAGTTACACCATGATGGGCACGCCGGACCAGCCGGGTCTGATCCCTCGCACTTGCGAAGATTTGTTCCAGCGCATCGAGGAGGCACAAACGGAGTCGCCCAACATCAGCTACAACGTCAGAGTGTCGTACTTTGAGGTCTACAACGAACACGTTCGCGACCTGCTCATGCCTGTCGTGCCAAACCAGGCGCCCTACTACCTCAAAATCCGCGAGTCTCCAACCGAGGGTCCCTACGTCAAGGACCTGACCGAAGTCCCCGTCCGTAGCATCGACGAGATCCTGCGCTACATGAAGCGTGGTGATACCTCGCGAACAGTCGCCTCCACCAAAATGAACGACACGTCGAGCCGAAGCCACGCGGTCTTCACCATCATGCTCAAACAGATTCACCACGATATGGTGACGGACGAGACAACGGAGCGCAGCTCGCGCATCCGTCTTGTCGACTTGGCAGGCAGCGAGCGTGCCAAGTCGACCGAGGCCACGGGTCAGCGCTTGCGTGAGGGTAGCAACATCAACAAATCGCTGACAACACTGGGCCGCGTCATCGCCGCCCTCGCTGATCCCAAGCACCAGAACGGTGGGAAGAAGAAGCGCGGCGGTGGCGGCGAGGTCGTGCCGTACCGTGATAGCATCCTCACCTGGCTGCTGAAGGACTCTCTGGGTGGCAACTCCAAGACGGCCATGATCGCTTGCATTGCACCCTCAGACTACGACGAGACGCTCTCGACGCTGCGGTACGCGGATCAGGCCAAGCGGATCCGGACACGGGCCGTGGTCAACCAACAGGACAGCATATCCTCGGCTGAGCGTGACGCCCAGATCGAAGCCATGGCGGAGGAGATCAGGCTACTGCAGCTGGATGTTTCGGACTCGCGGCAGCGCGAGAAGGATGCGCGGAACCAGGAGGAGCGCCTCGAAGAGTACCAGCGCCACGTCGCGGCAATGCAGCGTCTCATGGAGGAGCGTAGTCTTGTGGCTGAAGGCAAAATCCGCTCGCTCCAAACTGAGAACGAGGCTCTGCGGCTGCATCTCAAACTTGCTCTCGAGAGCCTCAAGAACCCGATTCCGGCGGTTCCGATCAGCAGGAGCGGCAGCGAATCACGGCGAATCTCTGCGGTGTCTGATCTGCTGGAGGCTGTTGGCAATGAGGACAGGGGCCATCTGAAAAAGCCTGCTGAAGTGGACGAGGTGGACGAGGAGAACGCTGGAAGCGACGGTGGCGCAACCTACTGTGGCGATGACGACGACGACGACTACTCCACGGACGCGTTCGAAAAGGGCGCCGAAGATATGCACGAGGAAATGCAGAACCTGCTACAGGACCTCGGGTACTTCAAGCGCAAGATCCTCGACGACAAGCAACGGTTCTCCTCTCTCGGTCACCAGGATGTCAAGGCGACGGTGTGATCCCAGGCTTGGTTGGCGAGGTTGGTGTCCTCTGTTGCGGTTGGATTCAAGTGTTTCATGCGTTCATGTCATTTCCTGATACTGTCTGGCTTTCCGTCTGCTCTGGGTATGTTCGCGAGGCGTTGGAGTTTCGCAGCGCAGTTTTCAGCTCTCACGTGGAATTCGTTTCTTTTTTTTATAGGATTGCCCATCATCTGGCACAGTGAACAGGATGTCTAAGATAAACTCATTGTTACAGACGAGTAGCATGCCTTCATATTCAATATACCGCACCCGATTTACCGGCTACCTATCTGCAGCCGCTGGCAACATCTCTCTGAGCGCATTGACAAAAGAGCGATAGACATTATATACGAGATGGAATCACCAAGCTCTGGAGGCGTCTCTTGGCCGCCGTGCGGCCTGTGGCTCAGCGCCAGCTTGCCAAGACCCTGTCCTTCTCCAGACGCTTGATATCGCAGGGGGGCGTTGCCAGCCTGTCCACCATTCGCATAAAACGGTGGGGAGGTCCGGTCGCCAATCAATCCAGGAGCCAGCACAGCCCGACACTGCTCAGCCCGCCCGACTCTCAACATCTACAAAGAAAACTGGGGAATCGGCCCAGCCATGTCTTGAACTCGATAGATTTCTTACGGGTAGATGGTCACGCTCTGGGCCTCGGGAAATATGTACACTCTCACGGCCCCCGATTCTGTCTCCAATGACAGGCTGGGATGCGACGTGGACCAACAGGGATACATATGAGCTGACCCAGTCACCTGCATACGGGCCTGCCTTGCGGCTCGTGGCCTGAAGGGCCATAAATACCCCCAGGTTCATTTGGTAGGTACAAGTTCATTCCCCGCATTTCGAAATGCCTCTTTATCATCGCCATCATGCCACCACAGCCCAAAAACGGCACAGCCTGCAAAGGCTGCCCTCACCTTGAGGTTCATAAGTGGTCCAAAGGTTTGCTTGGTCTTTTCGAGCCCCTGGAAAATGACCTGTGGAGACGTGGTTAGGATGCCGTGCTGACTCTTGCCAAAAGGCACAAGGGCCGCCGTTGAGACGTTGCCTACTCGGGATATTCAGAATATCTTTTCGACTGGGGACTGGGAAGTCGTCATAATGTTTGTGCCAAGACACTATGCAGCCGCCTCGGTTGTTTGGCTCTTGCCGGCGCTATGCTTGCGCTAACAACGCTCTTTTGAAGTTTCACTTCCGCCAACTCAATCACAACCAAAGACTGCTCCGAGTGCCGCAACCTTCTCAGCAGCACATTTGCCATACCAAAGATATGGTGGGCGGAATGCTACCGGAAAGCCATTGGCTATTTCGGCAGGGAGGATTCTGTAAGCTCTGAAGGAAGGCTAACAGGCATCAGTGAGTTGCTTTATTTCATAGTCGAGCCTTATCCACGCAACCTTGGGGTACAAGAGAAATCACTAACACGTTAGTGCAACAGGCACATGGTCACGCTTCACGATGAAGATGCTGGAACGAGATAAATTGGGAAACATAATATATCACTGGCGCAAATTCAACCTTTGCACCAGGTGGCTACCCAACGGCCGCCAGGCCATCATTGCCTTTGATCCACGCCCCGAGGTCAAGGAGGCCGTATCCGGGCTCTTGGAAGGGCTTGACGCCCAACTATTGCAAGACCCCTTTTGGATATTCATAGTGGTCGGGCAGGAGGTCCTTGACTCGCAGCACAAGGCGATATGGGGCATGAGAGGGCTCGTGAGGGACACGGAGAAAAAGAGGGAGAGGGACAACCAGACGCCGATGGACTTCCCGAAGCTGCACGACCTCGCGAGACACGCGATACACATATCCGAGACTATGGATCTCTGCGCGCTCTCGATGGACGAGATAATCTCGCACCAGAAGCAATTCTGGGCCGCGCGTCACAGGGGAGGCGGAAGCGCAAGGGTAGGCGACGCAGCGAGGAGCGGAGACGCCGCCGCCGCCGCCGCCACCACCAAGACCCAGCCGAGAGACGGCAACGGTGATGACGACGAAGGAAACCCCCAGGACCTGCCGCCGCCGCCGGCAGCGCGTCAGGTGCGGCACCGGCTGCAGTTCCACCACAACGCGCTGCGCAGCATGCTGCTGCGGGCGGCGGCGAACCGGGAGCGGCTCCAGAACGAGATCGGGCTGGCGTTCAACACGGTGGCGCAGCGCGACGCGCGCACGTCGGTCGACATCAGCCGGGCCACGCGCGAGGACGGCATGGCCATGAAGACGCTCGCGCTCGTGACCGTGGCCTTTCTGCCCGCCACCTTCATCTGCGCCGTCTTCAGCATGTCCTTCTTCAACTTCAGCCCGGACTCGGGCCGCTGGGTCGTCTCGGACATGTTCTGGGTCTACTGGGCCGTGACCGTGCCCGTGACCGTGTGCACTGCGCTGTTCTTCATGTGGTGGAGCAGGCCCAAGCCAAAGTTGGTGGATGGCAAGGTCAGGGCCGGGACCGTTTCCGCATGGGTCGACAATTCCCTGGCTACGCTTGGGCTGGCAAGGGTTCAGAGAGGAGATACAGACCTGAGTCGTAGCTCCTGAGGCAAGGCTGTGGTCGATACCAGATTGCAAAAAGGTGTTCCTGTGATCAGATGTCTATCAAGTATTGAGAGGATGGCCTTATCAACACGCCAGCAAATCGAGAAGTCTTTCAGGTTAACCAACCAACACTTATCTGTCTACTCATGGCCCCGTAGATCAGTACCACGAATTTGACTCTGCATTCACCGCAGCAGTCACCTCGCCTACTTTTGACTGTTGTACGAGCTCCGGCAAGGAAAGAGTGCTCTGCCGGTTGTATCCGCGTGGAATGGCCAGTTACAGTATTTATATACCACTCTAGCTACAAGATACCGTACGAGGAAGCCTTCCCAACTCACAGCAACAAGCCGCCGATGGGATCGAAAGCGGCCTGGAATCAGATCTGCGGGAGATGGGGGGAGTCGACGCGGTGGGGCCTTTTCGAGGGACTGCCTAGCCACTGATAGAACCTCGGCCGCGCAAACCCTAGATGGGAATCCAAATGCCTCGGCCAGATCTTCCGACAAACCTGAAGACGCAATATTGTGGATGGTGAACGGTGCTACGGTCCGCTTTGCCTCGATGAAACGCTGCCGCTTACGATTGACGAAATGTAAGATACATCAAGTAACTGGTAGATGAAAGTTTATGATCATCTGAAACCAGCGAACAATAATCCGATCCCTTCAAGTAAGGGGCGTAAAAAAGATGCCACAGCTGCGTGTCCAATATAGCTAGATAGCAGACTAACCTCGGTGTCAGCTAAAGACGTGTCCTTGCCAAAACTTAACCTAAAATTGGAGTCGTTGGTAGTTCCCCGAGGCAATCGCACTAGATTCTTGTGTCTATGCGAAGATATGCTTGAGGTTGTCCCATGATCGCCCAAAATCATGGTCCGCGTTCCTTCAACATGCACCAAAAAAGAAAGCGCCATCAGCCCAACACTCATGAGTGACCTGGAGCATATGGACTCCCGCCCAGTCAGCATTGGCATGGTCTAATGATGCGGGTGATCCGGACCGAGGGAGACACCCGGATGGCCCCCCACTTTCCCAAACGAGACAGTCGCCGTGGCTATGATTGGCCTGCCCTCGACTCGTCTGAAATTCAATCCAGAACCAACTCCCCAAACGTTGGTTCGGTAGCGCATTTTACTAGCTCGAGCCCCCGGGCTCCCAGATGTTGTTGAGGGGGGGCTCAATTACTAGTAATCTCACATGGAAACGTTGGGCCTGTCTTGACATGTTCGGATAGGTCGGCATCTAATGCGTGAGAGTGAGAGCTGGTAGAGCCAACCCCCTCGCGACCCAGATCTGCCCGGCACAGCCGTGTCATTCATCCTGCTCCCGGGTCCCTCCGCCACTATCCTGCGTAGCACCGAGCCATGTCCTTACTAACGACGGATACGGGGGGGATGCGGGGGGTCTGAGTTCACCGGAGCCATCCCCCCGCCCGCAGGGCTTACTGTATATGTGACGCCCACTACACCCTCCCTTGTCGGCGTTTGCGAGTTGGTGAGGATCAGACGCGGCACGGGCTCGTTTGCCGATCCCAGGGATCAATCCTCAGACTCTTGGAGGAATAAAGTGACACGGGCGAGCTAGGTACGGGTCACTCAACCAACCACTCGGCTGGCGGACTCGATCGGGTGAGTGGGTGAAGGGGGAGGAATAGCATTGAGGCATATAGGGTGAGAAGACGCGGCCGGGTGAGTCAGGAGCAGGCACATTCCCGTGCGTCGATCGCGGCAGCTCGATCGGCCTGAGGGATGGAACGTCGCAAGCGAAGCCACATGGCGGGAAGAAGGGGGCCATCACGCACTAGGCAAGACCGGAAGTGACGGGCGGGAGGATCGCCATTCCTTTGAGAGAGAAAAGCCATATTGATACAA
The DNA here is from genome assembly GCF_000145635.1 of Gaeumannomyces tritici R3-111a-1. NCBI lineage: Eukaryota > Fungi > Ascomycota > Sordariomycetes > Magnaporthales > Magnaporthaceae > Gaeumannomyces > Gaeumannomyces tritici. The sequence goes on from NW_008804545.1 coordinate 1,689,021, forward strand.
AGGAAGAGACGAAGAGCGCTTGGCGGAGAGCGGCCCTAGCCTAAGCTAAGACAAGAGTTTGTGTGTTTGAAAGAGGCGGGGGCCGTCAAGAGGTCCACCAGCGGTATCAGTATCCATGCGACCGTTTTTTGCCCCTTACTTGGGACTGCTTACTTATTTTATTTTTCCTTGGGTCTATTTTCTGCGCCTTGCCTTGCCTACTTCGTCGCCACCACCGCAATGGCCACCGCCACCAGTGTGTCCAGGCCTTCCACCCAACTGGAAATCGGGATGGATAGATGGAAATCGCAATCGTGTCATTATCCATGCCATTCTATTCCAGCGTCGTGCCGACTCAGCTCAAGTCGGGAGACTCGTCCGGAACAGACGAACTGGCTTACATTTGTCCGCCTGTGGTTGCGAACTTGTTGCCTGGGTTCAGATGGACCCGCAGTTTGTCCGATCCCGGCCTGTGTTTCCATTTCAGGGCCGTCCTAGCCCCCCACCCTAGTCACTTTGCGTCGGGAAAACTCGGAAGTCGACTGGGGTGAGATGCAGGCCCATTATCTAGCTGAAGTCGATTACAAAGTAGCAACCTCCAAGTGCGAGGAGCATGATCTTGGGCTTGTTTCTGGTGTCCTTTGCTTGCATTCTTTTCTCTCAGCAGTCTCATGTGTGCGTCGTGTCACATGGTCCTACGCCGACCGGGTTGCCAGTAGCTCGTCCGCTAGCGCTGTCAAGAGTCGGGTGCTAGCGTCAGTCCAACCGGCGGCGGCCTGGGGAATGGGGAAGCACGCGCGCGCGCGTCGGCAATGGCAGGGCGGTGGACCGTCAGCCTAGACCGGAACCCCCCGCAAAAGTTGCTGTCGGTCAGCTGGCTGGCGTGTGCCTCGCAAGCGGGCGTGGGCCAAAAGTGGAGGATGGTGGAGGCTACGACTGAGACGGTACGGGACGCCATGGCTGGATGCACAAGCACACGCACGAGCTCCAGCGGACCCGATCAAGTGGGATGGCAGCCAAGGCAATGTGGAAACCGCCGTGGAGGCAAATCTCAATCTAGGAAACTCCGATTGGCCAGGGCGGCGAATCGGGAATCAACACTCATGGGCGGCTGGAGACACTCGACATGGCGATGTGCCTCCTCCGACCCCCTGTTTCAACAGATTTCCCCCCTTGTTGCCGCTGGTGCCTGATGGTCATTATTTTCTTATTTTTAATTTCAGGCTTTCCAGAATATCGGCTTGCGGCCCCATTGTCCTAATTACGTACACGGGATGCAGGCCAGAGGGGCCAGCACAAAACGGCGTGGCCCTCGGACCGAACTAGTGCTCGAAGCAGCAACAGCACGCGTGCGTACCCTGGCGCATGTTGAGGTGGTGACAGGACATTGGCGGCGCACACTCGGAGTGCGAGGGACCGCTCTTCGCGCCCTCCCAACATTTCTAATGTCGTTCTTCCGGGTTGGGATCGGGGATGTACGTCTGACAGCCCTGTAGCTTAGAACTAGGCCTGCCTACGCTGGACGATCCGTCCGATTCGAGCCGAGGGTGAGGTTTAGCACATTGAACTCGTATCGGAACTCGACCTCTGGCAGTAGCAGGGCTCCCACGGAGCTCCGAGTCCGGGGGCAAGCAAACTGTTGTGTTTTTGTCCTTTTGATTTTGTTTCCCTCACCCTGGCCGGCGGCTGTGGGCGCGACCAGACGGATCCCGGACGCCGCCCACAACATCCGTTCGTTTACGTACAGGCCCATGGCAGGCTCGACCCTCATTTGCCTTCACCGAGTCGGTCCACTGGCAATTTTGCACACCTAGTAAAGAAGCGTCCAAAGTAGGAAGCCATATCCACAGAGGGACGGGCGGCGTGCGTGGCCCCGATGTGGCGGGAAGCGACGACACAGCGTGACGCAATAAGAAAAAGAATCGGGGAAGGCGGACCCCGGCAGGGGCCTCCGTGATGGAGCGCCGAGCAGGGGCGGGTAGCATCAGGCTAGGCTGGGCCCAGAGAAAGAAGTTTCCAGAACATTGAATTTTATTTGGTGCAGTGCCAATACGACCGTCAGTAAGTACCTTTTTTTTCTTCCAGCAACAAGCCACACGCCCACGAACGCGGTGGCCACCACAAGCTGTCAACAAAGAATAATGCCGGCGATCCGGCGATCCGGCCAGCAGCTCGCTTCGTTCGCCGGCGCGTGCATACGCCGTGGGAGTACGTACCCTGAGCCGTAGTGGTGGTGGCCGTCGTGATAGTGGGTGCGGATCGTGGTGGCTGCTGCCAGGACTCGCGGGAAAAGTCGCGTTGCTCCGTCCAGGCTGCAGTCTCCTTGGGGCTGCACAGGTTTCTGGTGGGGTGAAACACTGGACGAAACTTGGCGAGCGAGCAGGGCCTTGTCAGAGGACACCCCCATCAAAATTTCCCTTGCTCGCGGGGGCCGAGCGACGCCCCCCCCGGCTAGCTGCGACCCTTGGCTCGGGGCCAACCCTGACGATGCAGCTGGCAGCAGCAGCGGTTTGGCGGGCAGCGGGCCAAAAAGTCTTAAAGAGGATAAACTCTCGCGTCGTCGGGCGCTTTCCCACGCCTCGATGTTCGACGGCAACAGCAGACTCAGGCTCAGTCTCAGGCTCTAGCAGCATAGTACCAGAACCCTCGGAAGCTAATCTGGGTATTAGCGCACCACCCCCACCTCCACACCAACCACATCTGCCACGGCGCCTGCACTCCAACACCGCTCCGGCCGCCGCCCAACAGAAGCCCGCCCTTGAAAAGAACGGTCGTGCTGCACCTCAATCTCCGATCCGCCCCGATCGCACCACTCTCGCCGGTTGGTCAGCTGCTGCGCTGCATGCAATGGTCCCAATGGCCTCGTATGCCTACAGCACCTCATCATCAGACGTCTCAACCCCCCGATCCGCATCCCCATCCTCGGCCGGCTCAGGTCGCTCAGCCTCCTCCCGCACCTCTATATCTAATCGCATGTCCATTTCCTCCGCCCGGAGAATGTCTGCCATGAACCCCCTCTCCACCGTCGACCTCTCCGCCATCGAGGAGGGTATTCGCGTAGCCAGCCTCGACCAGCTCCGTGGGTACTCACAAAACAAGTTCGCCGGAGAGGTTCGCCAGATCCGCACCACGGAATACCTTCCAATGTCTCAAGCCGCCGGCTACCAGGTTCTGAGGGAACCGGTCTGGAACAAGGGTGAGCCTCTTCTTTGCCTCGCTTTCACCTCCCGCAGACCAGACCAGTTACTGACCCGCCGCCCCGTCTTCGCCCCAATCTCTAGGCCTGTCCTTTGCTCCCGAGGACCGCGTTGCCAAGAACCTCACTGGACTCATCCCGCACGTCATGGAGAGCCCGCAAACCCAGTGCGAGCGCGCCATGAAGATGATCCGCACCAGGTCAACCCCCATCGACAAGTACCTGTACCTGTCGTCCCTCAAGGACCAGAACGTCGACCTCTTTTTCCGCCTGCTCATGGACAACGTCCGCGAGCTGATGCCCCTGGTCTACACCCCAACCATTGGCGATGTCTGCCTGCAGTACTCGAGCCTGTACACCAGGCCCGAGGCCCTGTACATCTCGATCAAGCAGCGCCGCTCCATCAAGACCATTCTGTCCAACTGGCCCTACCCCAGGCCCGAGATCTGTGTCGTCACCGACGGCTCGCGTATCCTGGGTCTCGGTGACCTAGGCATTAACGGCGTTGGCATTCCCGTACGTCCAAGATGCATCCACGTGATCATGCCCTTAATGCGAACCAGACGCATGCGCAGCGCCGAACACTAACGTGGACCCACACAACGTGCAGATTGGCAAGCTTTCACTCTACACTGCGGCTGCCGGCATTGACCCGTCCAAGACGCTTCCCATTGTCCTGGACACGGGCACCAACAATGAGGAGAACCTGAAGGATCCCCTCTACCTGGGCCTGCGCTCCAAGCGCCCAGCGTTCGAGGCGGAGCAGGCTTTCATGGACGAGTTCATGCAGGCCGTCAAGGAGGTGTACCCCGACATGGTGGTTCAGTTTGAGGACTTCCAGAGCGAGAAGGCCTTCGACTACCTTGACCGCTACCGCACCACCAAGTACAACGCTGCCTTCAACGACGACATCCAGGGAACTGGTGCCGTCGTCCTGGCTGGCTACATCAACGCCGTCAAGCTGTCTGGTGTCCCTATTGAGGAGCAGCGTCTTGTCTTCATGGGCGCTGGTTCGGCCGGTGTTGGTGTCGCCAAGCAGGTGATGGAGTACTACACCAGGCGGGGCATGTCGGAGCAGGAGGCCAAGGACAAGTTCTTCCTGGTCGACAGCCGCGGTCTGGTCACGGCGGACCGAGGTGACAAGCTCGCGGCCCACAAGGTCTACTTCGCCCGTAGGGACAACAGTGGCCACCAGTTCCAGACCCTGGAGCAGGTCATCGAATACGTCAAGCCGAGCGCTCTGATCGGACTCACGGCCACCTTTGGCGTCTTCACCGAATCGATTGTCCGTGGCCTCAAGGCCTCGGTTGAGTCCGGCGGCCGCGGCAGGAGACCCATCCTGTTCCCGCTCAGCAACCCCTTGACCAAGGCCGAGTGCACCTTCGAGCAGGCCGTCAATTGGACTGACGGAACCGTCGTCTTCGCCTCGGGCTCGCCCTTCGCTCCCTACACGGTCAAGAACGGCGACCAGCCAATCACGTACCTGCCCAACCAGGGCAACAACGTCTATGTCTTCCCCGGCATCGGTCTCGGTGCTATCCTGGCCAAGGTGTCGCAGGTGACGGACGACATGATCTACACGTCGGCCGAGGCGCTCTCCAACTGCCTCAACGCCGAGGAGATCCATAAGGGCCTGATCTACCCTCGCATTGAGCGTGTTCAGCGTGCCAGTCTGATTGTGGCCCGCGAGGTCATGAAGACTGCCCGCCGCAACGGTGTCAGCAAGCTGCCCGAAGCACAATGGAACGAGTGGGAGGAGTGGGGTGACGTCTCCCTGGACAAGTACATCCTCCAGAGGACATACAAGCCGTTTGAGAACTAAGGGGGTAACATTTGCTTGTTGCTCTCTGATCTAGTCTCATTCCACCGACTTGCTTCGGAGCAGTCCTCCCTTCCTACGAAATATGGCGGTGCAAAAGCAAAAGGGAAACCCCGATAATGAGGCGATATGCCAGGAAGAAAATTGGAAGGGGGCGATAATCATACCCTAGGCGGCGTTTGAAATGGTGCTTTTCTTTCCCCTTTTTTTTTCGTTGCAAATCTCTGCCTTGGGGTGGCAGCCGCACTCCCACGAAACCTTTACCAGCCATAACCGTTGCTTAGACTTCTACCTTAGATGATTCCCCCCTGCGGACGCTAGCTCGTCCCAGCTCATATCTACCACTTTTAACTTGACAACATTGGTAATCTGCCGCATTGTTCTCGTGCTTTGATGTTGAATTTGTTTGCTCCCAGTCAGAGCTTCAGCCTGTTTATGCTTGATGGTATCAGTTGATCTTGCTGCTCGAGGAGGGACATGTCTGGGCTGGGTGGCAGTTGTAGATGGATACCTATGGGATACGTCCTGGGTTGCCCGCTCACTTGAGGCTTTCAAACAAGCAATATTTCCGACGATCGGGCATGGGAGAGTGAATAATGCACAACCGTGCTAACATCTTTACCCTCCCTAAGATTTCTCGAACGTCGGCCCAATCGATATTATAAGTGTTTCCACTTCCTCTCTCCTCAACACTGTAGCATGTCGCAAGATGGCACTGTCGTTCTTATCTTGCCCAAAGCACCAGTTCGACAGATGTTTGAGCTGGCTGACGACGAGAGAGTTTGGGATGGTCACCGCGGGATCGTTGGAGGCGTAGGTCCTGCAGATCCAACCGAGGCATTTCCCGGCCTTTTGGTTGAAGCAGTCGCCCTTCGCCAAGAGGATGGGCACATCGCCGCGGTCGGCCCATTTCTGGATGACTGCCTGGGCGTCTCGCAACGAGAAGGTCCACCGAGGGTCAGAGTACACCTGTTGATCGCTCAGGGGTTTAGTCGGGCCGGCTGTGATCTGCCTAGCTTGGGCGGGGCGACCACCAGACGGACATACCGCACACTCATACTCATCGCCTGCCTTCTGCATCCGGGCAGTGTTCACGAAAGGGGACCGGCCCATGTCCCTAGTTCCGGTGGGCTCGGCGGCGGCGGCGGCGAGGCCGACGGCGCCGAGACAGGCGAAGATGGTGTTGGTCCGCATGGGAGTAAGGTGGCAGATGCGCCCTAGAACTTTCCGTGGGGGTGGAAGGTATCGAAGTTCTGACGGCGGCCGGCAAGAGCTTGAGGATGGGAGGCAGTGCCGCCTTAGCTTGCTTTATACCAACGTGGGCGCCTACCTATTGGTAGGTACCTACTGTACCGCTGAGCCGCAATGAATTCGCCAAGGGTGCTCCGAGGGATGTAAGCATTAAATCTCAGTCTGGGCGTGGCGCGACTTTGGAATTGGCAGAAACATCAGTCCGAGGCAGTCAAGTATCGGGATCATCAGGTAAAGGCTCGGCATTGGGATGCGGCAGGAAGAGCGGGCGCACCCATCCAATGAGTCTCAGCAAGGCCGGAACAAGAAGGTGCTGAAAGGGCTCGTTCAATTCCAGCAAAGGGCCCAGACTCTTCACTCTTCACCCTAGATCAAGCTGGTAGATCAACAAAGCGTCAAACCTAAACAACCCATTGTTTCTTTCTCCATAAAGCCTTTTTGCTACCCGGGGTTCTTTGTGTTTTACAAAGTGCTCCTGGGCAGATGGGGGTTATATACGTACTCCACATCAGGAAAGCGCGACTTCCACGCGCGGCGAGGTTGAATCACTCAAAATCCAAAGTCATCGACGACAGTCTCTTCAACCAAACAACCAACAGCCCACATTCTGAGCGTACCATCAGTTCATCAAGCAATCAAGGAATTACTTGATTTCTGCCCTTCCCTCGTGTCGGCTGGCACGCGCGTGTGCGTGTGCTGGTGAGAGGTTTCACCAAGCGCACAAACCAGCACACCACCAACGGGAAGTCGTCAATCCTCGAGAAGAGACGGGGTAGTACTGACCGGGCCTGACTGTCGACGCATCTGTCCAGACGACGAGGAAGAAAAGCGGCAGGAGCAAGGAGCAAGCACCTCCTCCCTCTTGGCCGGCAAGACGACCAGAACCAGAGCCAGAGCCAGATAGGGGAGGCCGGACAGTTCCGCTCCTTCCCAAGTTGGCTGTGCTCGCTCTCACTTTGCTCTGATCTTGACCTCACTTCACGGCTAGAAACAGAGAAGCAGGAAGAACAGCGACCGGCACACCTACACGTCATTCACCCCAGTGCCCGCCCAATCTTTCCTTCCTTCCCTCTCCATCCCGCCTCAGAACTCGCACCAAACACAAACAGCAAACACAGCCAAGAGTCCAACAACCCCCTGCACAAGAAAACGAGACCAAAAGTCGAGCCGAGAAAAACGACTACAAAGCCAGAAACCCCATCGCAGCCAGCCATGGCACCAGGAGGAGGCAGGCCCGGCGCGGACTGGACGGCCGCCTACATCATCATCGGCGTCGGCATCCCGGTCGGCTGGGCCGCCGCCGTGGCCCTCGCCGTCGTGCTCGAGCGCCGCACCGCCCGCCGGGGCGCCAGCCAGATCGCCGCCGCCACCATCGCCACCCTCTCCGACCTACGCACCTACCACCACTGGGATAGGGACCCCGAGGC
>NW_008804545.1:1696760-1728948 GCF_000145635.1 Gaeumannomyces tritici R3-111a-1
CCACCGCCACCGCCGCCGCCGCCGCCGCCGCCGCTCCTCGACCGGGGTCGCGACCCCGGGCGGCGTCGGCACGAGGAGCAGCAGCAACAGTCTGGACATGTGCTCCCCGCGCGTCGTCCCGTACGTCGTTGACGCCGCCGCCGACCCGAGGGCCGAGGAGCTGGTTGAGATGCAGAGTCCCGCCGCCGCCGCCAGCCCCACGACCGAGGAGCTGGCAGAGATGCAGAGGGCGCAAAACGCCTGGGTGTCGGAGTCGCAGGAGCAGCACCAGTACAAGTCGAGGACCGAGATGCACCGCGAGAAGGTGCGCCAGCAGCTCGGCCGGTCGCACGAGAGATGCAGGACCGTCGGGCGCTCGTTGACGTCGGGCTCGACCTCCTCCTCCGGATCGCAGCAGCAGCAGCAGCAGCAGAACCGGCCTCACCACGACCAACCGGCCCACGGATCCGACCGGCGATACGAGCGGCGGGACGGCAGGACCGGCGGTGACGGCGGCTACGATAGCGACGAGGGCAGCAACTACTCGACCGACACCGTCAGGCCCGGCGCCACCAGCAGGTCCGGCGGGTCTGCCCGCCACCACGAGAGGCCCGATGCCGACGCCGGACCCAGCAGGTCCGGCCACCGCCGGGAGCGCGGTCGCACGCCGGCGTCGCCACCGCCGCAGCCAAAGTCATCCTTCCCCGCGACGCGGAGGGACTGGAGGCCAAGCGGCGACGGCGACGGTGGAGCTTTTTGATGACGTATTAGGAGGAGGACGCCGACAATCTATCCATCCGCCATCATGTAATGTATCCATGCTTCGGATGCATTGACGGACCTTGCGCCCACTTATGCGCGCACCTGTTCTGGGTCATTGTGCTCACGATTTGCAACAGGCACTCGTGTTGTCGTGACGCCACATTCGCACTGCGCTCTTACCTGTTAGACTAGTGATTTCTGGGCATACCATGGGATTTTTTCTACTTTTCTTTTGCGACTGGGACAAGGGGAGGCAGTCACTTTCCTCGGGGGAAACATCGAAACGGGCCTTTTTTTTCCTTTTTTCTTCTTCTTTTTTTGGCCTAGGCTCCCTTGTTTTGTTTTTTTTCAACGTACCCGGAACGATCTCCTTTCTCTTGTTCGCTTCGCGCCTTGGGTATGATCTTTCCAATCCACTTCAAGGGGCCACCAAATATAGCACCGTGATAGTTTCCAAGACCCCATTTTTTCCTCCCTCCTGCCACAGCGAGGGAGGAGGGACCTCTCCACTTTTGCTACGTTTTTTTTGGTAGTGGTTATGTTACCCTTTCGCTAATGTTGCATTGTTCACGGATCCAAAACAGAACGGGGAGCCGACATTTGTAGAAAATGCGATGGGAAGCGAAAAGAGGGAACAGACGGATGGACGCTTGGGTTGTGAATTTGGGGTTGTTTCAATCAATCTACTAATAACCCACAACATGGGCATGGGCGGCCGCCCTCCCGCCGCACAGGCCGTCGTTTTGTTGCCCTGCCATTCTTATGTCATGTAAACTGTAAAACGGTAAAACTCTAGTTCAAGGGGCCAAGGAGCCATTCACGGCTCTGAAGATGATGACAAGTCCATCATGTGCATACCATCATCCATGTATCATCTATCACGCCGAGTACCTAGCAACCACCTACCCCTTGGCTGATGGGAGTCGGCAGCTCACTCCCGGTGGTCTGGTTGCGCCTCTCTGGCGGCCTAGGATGTGTGCCTATTAGCCCTGTGCCAAAGACCGCTGCTGGCCAATGCAGGGTCCCGAGCCCCAGCCCGGCCTCTCTCGCCTAGCTTCTCGTCTCCCCTGGCTCCCTGGTAAAGGGGTCCACGGGAAGCTCTAACCTGGACTGCAAGGAGGAGTACGGTTCACGATAGGATGCCAAACAGAGGGTGGATGCGCTTGTTTTGTCCAATGCCTTCGTGTGGCAGATTTCCTTGCTTGCCCTCCATCCGTGCAACGGCCAATCTGGCAGAAGTTCTATATGCTAGACCTCCTCTAATTTGAACAACAACGGTCAGGCTCCCCAGACGCTGAACACTGACACATATTAACTGCCCCTCCGCGACGAGCCTGGGCGGGGGCCCGTCGCTGCCACTCTTCCCTCATTCGCTTCTTATATACTGGTGCCGGTGTGGAACGACGTGATGGGGGAGGCCGAAGCAAGCGCGACTTGTAGCAACGGTGTTTCGCGGCCAGGGGGAGAACGAACCGAAAGCCACGAGGTACAGAATGTGATAGACCAAGGAGACAAGCGAGTCCTGGACGCCGGTGCTGTGTGTCCCTTTGTGAAAGAAAAAAAAACGCCATGCAAAACTCCGGGAGGAAAATGGACATGAAACAGGAAGAGAAGGGTAAGAAAAATAGCAAGCACCCTATGTCTCTTGAATACTCCCAGCCGTTGACATGGCCGGGTGTTGTCCTCTATGTAGAAGATACAATATTTGCAAAGAAGAGAAGAGGCGGGGGACGGAGACGAAAAACCGATGGGGGCGTAGTGAGGCCCCAGAGCAGTGACCGCGGTGGTAACAGGGCGGAGTGGTGTGCCGAGCGAGACGAGGACACGATATATATAAATTCGCTCTTGGGGCTGAGCAGAAAGCGAAGTTAGCCAACCTGAACAGCCCCAGTAGCGAAGAGAGGGGCTCCAAAAACTCACAAGCTGGCGCCCTCGGGGGTCAAAGCTTATGGTGACCTCAAAAACGACAACGAAAATTGATACAACAGGTTCAAGAACCTTGTGTGATGCTTTGTATGAGGAGGCAAAGTCGGCCTTATTGATTGCCGGTCCAAATCCTAGCGTTGAGAGATCTGCTGACCCCGAGGCCAACACCGACACCGAGGCAAAGGATGAGCACAACGATGAGAATCTTAACAATCATGCGGTTCCGATTGCTTAGGCTGGAGAGGCAGTTGCAGCTTGCGTTCTTCCGCTTGCGGGCCTTCGCCTTGGTCTTCCAGTGGTCCCGGCCGGGCCAAACCTGGCAGTCTTGGTTACTGCCGTCCCTCACAAGGCTTGTCGAGCAACGCACAAGCCCCGATCGCGTCTGTGGGTGGCTGAGTTCCCTCGTGTCCGTCGGGTGCATGGCCATGGCCTCAATATCCGTGTCGAAAGGGTTGAGGTTTGCCGTCGCGCTCGTCGGTGTCGAAACATCAGAGCACCTCCCGGCGCCACTCCGACTCCTGTCGTTATCGGTTGGGGGAGACAGCGTCCGGCTGCCCATCGTTTCGTTGGACGACTTTTCGTGTATCCGTGTGGTGTGGACGGCGACCGCCGGGGGCGTGACGGTCGCCTTCTTCTCGTATGCAGGAGCGCTCATCGTTGATGAGGCGTGTTTGTCGGCTCGAGAGTATTGTAAAATGGTCGAAACGTGAAAAGCCGCTGGTTAACAGGCGGGGTGCAGATGAATCTCAAAAGTGAGTCGAGAGGCTATTGAAGGTCAGTCTTTTGAGGTTTTATCGTACAGTTGAGCACGAGTGCGAAAAGGGGGCTGGAGAAGAGTGCCGAGACGCGTGGGACAGGCCGGGAGCCAGCATCAACAGAAGCGTGATTAGATGTTGGGAAGTGATGCCCAGGTGACGCGCGAGGTATCACCCGTGCAGGTGAGAAGGGACAGCGGCAGGCAACACAACGGCGTGTGGTTCTGGGCAACGAGCTGGATAGCACGATGGCAGGACACGGTTATGTGGGCAAACAGGCTGGGGGTGCGCTGATGCGACATGAGAGTGGCGCGAGGTGAGGAGAAGAGGAAGCACAAGCAATTGAAGACAGCGAGAGCGACTGACCGGTTCGAGAAACTGGTGACAAGGTTCAACGTCTGATCAGGTGGTCCGGTCCCAGACAAGAAATGAGCCAAAGAATGGAGACAGCGTCCTGAGACAGAGTGTTTGTTGTCTGTGAAATGATCGCTTTTCCCGATAGCTGGTGTTTCTTTGCCGTCCCGTCCCGTTTTTTGGTCCTTCTGTGTGTCTTCTTTTTTCCTTTCTCCCTTTGCCTTTGATGGCTTTTTTGTCTTTCGTGCCTAGAACCTTGGCTGTTGACTTTCCCCAACCCAATCTCTGTTTGGCAGCTCTCCTTGCGGTGGACAAGGCGAAGGGAGAGGCAAAGAGAGAGAAGGAGGGTTTTTTCTGTGTTTATCGATGCAAAACAAGCATTTAATCGGCGATGCTGGTTGGCCGCTTCGAGGGGGTTGGACGACGACGAGGAGGAGGACGGACCAGGGGCGGAGCAGTTAGGGCGCCAATTGGTCGGCAGGCCGGTCGGGAGTCGAATCCGTGGCCGGGCGCAGGTGGTCGAGCTGGTGCGGAAGCCGGGCTTCTTTTCAATGGGCGGCGCGCGGGAGCAGGAGGACTGGGAGGAACCAAGAAGGGGGATCGTGAGTTCTTTGTGCGGCAGGCAGGGACGGGCAGAAAGGGGATGGGTTAAATGGGAGCAACTGGGAAGCCAGCCGAGACGGGCAAGGGCAGCACAGCGCCCAGAGAGCGAGTCAAAACCAGCGCCGCAGTCGAGTGCAATTGAGCGCTGCGACCAGAGCAGGATCCAATGGGGGCCGGGGAAATGAGCAGACTAGACCAGGGCCACCCTTGGCCAGGCCAGGGTCCCAGGTTCCCACCCGGTGCGGGTCCTACAGCCAGATGGCTAGCCTGTGCGAGTGACTTGAGCGACGCTGGGGAACAGGCGCGAGATTTGCAGTGGAAGCGCTGGCCCCCTAGGTACCCCCGCTCCACCGGGCGCCCTTACCCGATCGGGCCTAGGTCTGCTATTTTGGCAGGCCTAGCAGTGGCACCATCCCCATGCGCCTGCTGCAGGCCTGCGCGAGGGAGGCGCGAGCAAACATGGGAGGAGAGGAGCACGGATGCGAAGCAGCAAGCAGCAGCAGGCAGCCCGGGCGGTCGCAGCCGGCAGGGCCAGGCACAAATGGTTCGCCCTTGACACCACACCACACGACGGCCAGACCAACTGCCTGGCCCCCAAAAGGCACAGACGCCGTCATGCAGCGGCGCCGCTCGCGCTAACAGCTTCGATCCCTCCTAACTAGGCGGCCAGCAGCTCGGCTGTTCCCAGGATTCCTTTTGTTCCTCTGTCATGCTTCTTTTATTTCCATTGAAGGTCCTACCTATCTAATGGCGGGCCATTATCATGGCACTCGTGGCTTGCACCCATGAATCTTTGGCACGAATATTGGCCCCATCCAAAAGCTCGGTTGCCAATTTAGGAACCGACTCCTCAAGCTGGCGTAGCTCTATTGGACACGGCAGCTCGCCACCGAGATAAAGGCCCACAGGCGCCATGGGGGGAAGCAGAGAGTCGCCTCCACGCTTCCTCTCCACCCTGTTTGTCTAGCGCATCCCACCTTTTGGGATCCGGCTGCCACACTCCCGCCCTCTCGATCTTAGGAGCCTGTCTAGGCCCTTTGCGAGCGCGTGCTACTGTGCTCATGTGTCTGCAGCCGCATGAGACGGCGCCGGTGCCGACGCCGGCCAGCAGCGCTGGTCGCGTGCGCCGCAGCCCTGAGCACCCGTTCGGAGCAGGCATGTGTGGGCAGACGCCGACTCCATTGGGTCGTCCGATCCTAGCATGCCTGGTGTCCCGTCGCATGAGGGCTTTGGGTCTGCGACAAGTACGACGCATTCGCATCAGGACTGCACGTTTATACGGAGGTGCGTTAGCAGCTCGCTTTGCGGGGTCCATCTGCTCGAGTTTCAACCCACTCTCGCCCGCGGGTGCGGTACTTTTTCCTGCCTTGGTTGTTAGGCGAGCGCCTGTCGCATCCACATCTCATGTCTCCGCGACAGAGGGCTACCACCCACCGTTTCAAGTTCAACTAACTTCGTCGATCTGCAGACATCACCAAGAGCTTGCTGGACAGATACCTGCTTTTTTTTTCCCCATTCTCTTCTTATTCCACTTCTGTGACGGGACAAATCAAACTCAATATTGAACAAATCTGTAGTCAGCAAGGGATACCTACGCTTGGTGGGCAATGCCTTGCGGCAGTTGTTGCGCCAAGCACGTGTGGGAGAAACAGTCTTGATCTGATGGATGCGGGCTGTTTCGCCACTAGCCATTTTTGTTGGCTGCGGCGTCTGCCACAAGCCATCGATCCCTGCGATAAGGAATGTGGGAGTCCACGGCTGGGTGCATCCTCAGTGGTCCCCTCCTCGAAGCATCATTTGGGTTCAGCCTAATGCAGGTCCTTCACGAGGAAAGTATGCAGATTGTGTATCATGTCAGCAGCCAGATATGAAGTGTGCATTTCACCAGTCCAGCCCTGACCATGTCACGCGAAAAAACATCAACAAGCTTGCCGGCACAGGGTGATTGCCGGGGGGGCTGGAATATTTTCCCACCAACTTGGGTAACATGCAGCACCGGTCGAGACCAATGTGTGATATCAGGCCCTCACAATGTATTGAATCTAACTAATCTATCCCATCTTCTGGTTGGATCGCGTGCCACGAGCCTGTTCTTGCGCACACCACCTTCCCGATTCAAGCCAGCCTAGCCTGTTGCGGTTGGTGGGGATAGATGGAGGGTGTGCATGTTTCCAAATCGCTCGCATTCTTCGTTTTTTTTGAGACAGAGCGCGGACGGGAGCACGAGAGAAGAGTGCAGCTTATCGTGGACCGGGCCGACTACCGGAGCAAAAGAAAAAAGGGGGTAGCGTTGAATTCTCCCCCCCGCCACGTCGTGCAGCCCGCACCCCACGCACCCACACACGCGGCGTTGCTGGGGCTCGGTTCGACTTACGGTGTTGCCGAGACCCATTTGCTCTCTGGACAGATGCTGTTCGGTCAAGTCTCCGGAAGAACCCCAACTGACCGTGGAGCGGGCTGGTCACTATACCCCTCACCTACCTCTCTCTCCTCCTGAGCCGCTATGTAAATACTTGGTAGAGTCCGTCCGGATGTGTGTTGGCAAGGTTTTCGGTTTTTTGACGCCATCGCCCCCCTTTCAGCCCACCGCTAGCTAGTTAGCCCCGAGTCCCAACCCTAGCCATGGTCGCCGGTTTTCCATCACCCGGCATCCTCCCCTGGCGCTGATCTAGACCCTCTCCGATCCTTCCTCGGCCACAACCTGTTCTGGCACCGTCTTGTGATGGCTGGACATAGGATGTCAGGCGGATCGGGTCGTGGCAGAGCGGTCTGCGCGCGTACAGATGACGCTTTTTACGCTTGATGAGAAGACAGTTTTACGCTTGGAAGAATGGGCAGGCGAGACACATTAATTAACCTTTGATTGTTGCGGGCCAAAGGCCCAGTGCAAGTGGAGGGCAGGGCCCTTTGGCGGAGGGGGATACACCCGACAGCCAGCTAAAACGCGAACAAATAATGTTTCCACGCTTTTCCCGACTGGTGAAGAAAAAGAGAACCGCCAGCGATCTGCACAGCCGGCGCTGCGGTGAACGACGACGACGCGCCAAGGGCCCTTGGCCCACGCTAGCCAAGCAGGACGCACGGCCGCTGTTGGACACAACAGGGAATGGCAGGGAGCACAGAGAGAGAGGGAGAGAGAGAGAGAAAACAACGCTGGCCCCCCGCCCCGTCCTGCCATAGTATACGAGCATGCTGGAGCCTGAACGAGAGCAATCGGGGCGCTGCCATGTCAGATGCGAGGCACTTGTGCGTCTCGAGCGGCTTCACGGGCGGTCTTTCCGCGAGAGGCGCAGGCCCTGCGCTGCGTTGGAGCCGCGCGCGCGCCCAGCGAAAACGTGCCGACGGGCTTATGCAGAAGCTTTTTTTTTTGTGGAAACTGCCGAAATTTTGGGGCTCTTTGCGTCGCATTCCCGCGCCCAGGTCGCTTCCATGTCTTGTCCTGCTGAAACCCAAAAAACAAAAAAAACAAAAGAACCCTTTTGCATTTTTAACCCCTCAATCAGACTCAAGAGGTCCTGGATATAGCACACCCCTGCACCGCAGGGGGCACACGCTGAACATGTAGCTGGATCAAGGAAGTTCTCATGTAGCCATGCCTGGACGCATGGCGACCAAAAATGGATCAGGCCTGGAACCCTGTTTCCCATGGGATTTTTTTTATCATGTTAAAAATGGGTTGACACCGCCACCAGACAGGACAAGGTTGGTGCTAGGTTTAGAAGAGACGACATAAGAATAAGAAATAAGAAAAATCTTTACTCAACCTTCGGTTTAGCGCCACATCGCATCTAGTTTAAATGTGGAAAGTGGGGGAAAGGAAGCTCGCTTCGACTCTTTCTACAGCCGTGGGAAAAGCCGGATCCTTCTCATCTTCTCCAAACTCCAACGGTGGATGAAGTCCATTCCTTGGGCCCCCAGCCCCGGTTTTCCGGCTGGCCGAAGATGCACCCCGCACGTGGTGGGACCGGGGTTGGCTCCCCTTGAGGCCCAATCCCACCGTGTTTGTTGGTGATATCAGCACCATAGGATGTAGGATGCGAAGCAGGCTTCCGTCACTCCATCCCCCCCAGCCGACTTGGGGTCTGCGTCAGTCATCCTCGCTGTCATTTGGCGTATCCACAAAGCCCGCACCGCACAATGGCGACATTGCTTCGTGGTTGCTCGCCGTTGGGAACATCCATAGCTATTTCCATGAAACCGGCGTCGCCACCTGCTACGTAGGTCTTCGCATTCATGGTTCAGGTCGAGCTGCGTCGTGGTCGTGGTTGTGTTCCACCGAGCGAAACTCCTCAATGACGCTCCGAGGTTTCGTGTACTCCAGGGTTGCCGTGTAGTCGTGCACGAGGCCGAATGCCCTCGGGCCGGCTACCTGTAGTCCGCGTTCGCTGACCCAGAGGGGGTGCGGCGCCATAATCATCACGGCCACCTTGAGTCCGTACTGGTAGTCTTGCACCCCGATATTCTCTCCCGTGGCAGTGTCGAGGATGAAGATTAGGTCCGGTACAGTAGCGAGGACCTATCCCGTGACCATCTTCATCAGCAGGGACTCTCGGGGGTAAACAGTGTATAGTATCCTGGCAAAGGGCGGGATAAAGCGGGAGTCATAACGGGACGCACCTTGTCGGGACAATCGGCTGTTCTTCCAACCACGGAGAGGTTCTCGTTAATAAAGGGCACTTCAACCTCGAGCAGGTCTGGGTCGAACTCGATCCCTGAAGTATCTTTGTCACTGGCAGGTTTCGTGTCCCCGTCGTCTACCTCGTCCTCACCTTCGCCCTCGCCCTCGCCGAGCCTCTCGATTGTGATCTTGCCGGTGCTGTGAGCTGTGGCAGTCACGTGGCTCTCCACGCCGCGCACCTTGCCCCGGAAGAGCAGCCGGCACGATCGCGGGCCACCGCACTCGGCGATGATTGCCCGCGCCACCCCCGAGAAGGACTCGGCCCGCCGCTGCGCCGCCACCACCGCCCGGCCTAGTCGCCAGGCCAGCGAGAAAGTGTTGGGTATGCCGACGGACTTCATGTGCGCGCCGGTTAAGGGGTTTCCGACTGCTCCCGCCGCGGATCTGATGTGACAAGCTCCATTTCAATCAGATCAGGGCTCTCCGGGGCCCTTCTAGGTAGGGGTAGGGGTTGGTGCGGTTTCCAAAGCCTGGAATGCTTACCCCATGGAGACCAGATTATCTCTCATTGCAGCCCCAGCGGCGACGGCGTCGTCCTGTCCTTTCGGTATCACGACATTGTCGCCAGTGCCACTGCAGAGCGTGACAGGAAAGAGGTCATTGACAGAGTCACCCATGACGTATCGCGAGACCATCTCGAAATTAGGATATGCTCGACCTGTACGCCGCCCAGATTGTAGTGAGTAACCGAGCTCTTGAAGCGAGGTTTTGCATTCGTCTTGTGTCAGAGAGGAGGGGAAGTGATCTCACCCATCAAGTCGCCGTCCACGGTCGGGATGTTGTAGTATTTCGAACTCCCCCACAACAGTGTCCCAACGCCATTGGAGCCTCCGATCTCGATTGCTAAAAGCTTGGTAAACCGGGCACCGATGCCTAGCACCTTTTCCATCTCCTTCATGGCGTGATACACTCCATCGCCTCCGGGGCGCTCGATCCCAACGGCAGGAGTGCCAACGCTCCCCACGGGCGGGAGCAGATCGTCATCTATCAGGTCCTCGCAGCGGGTGATCTTGACGCTATGGCCGCTGCGTATGAGCTGTCTCAACTCGAGCTCGGGGGCGTAGGTCGACCCTCCTCCTCCCGAGCCTAGAATGTAGCACCCGACGGACAGAAGCTTCACATCGGTCTCTGATAATCGCCATTCACCATCTGGGCTGACATCGGGCCTGTAGCTCCCTAGGTCAACTACCGGCCCGTCCTGCTCCTCACCGATACCGCGACCCACGGCACAGGCCTTGTCGGTTGACTGTGTAAGCTCTGCCTCCATGGCTTCGTCGTACTTTTCGGCTGGCGTGTGAAGCATCTCAGCATAAACGCGCCCATGATCCGCGGGAAGTGTGACCTCGATCTTGATCACCGTCTGCCCCTCGACGTAGGGCACGCCCGAGACCCCTTTGCTGATGAGTGTTGCCGACGAGCCGGGCACGCCTCCCCTGGCGACTGCGTTCTGAACGGCTCGTGCGGTGACCGTTGCGATGCCGGCCTCGACTTCTGGGCCGTGTATGATGCTTTCGGCAGAGCCATGAACCAGAGCGGTAGCCGCGCCCACAGCATTGGCAACGTTTGCGTATGGGGGGATAGCGACGGACCGGACCAGTCTATCGTCGAGTAAGCCTGGTGGGCAAAGAATAGATCCGCCTCCTACAAGAATGACATCGCAAGGGTCAGGAGATAACCTTGCGCGATCAACGATGGACTCGAGCATCTTCTTGATGCGCAAATTGGCGGCAGCGGCGACAGAGTCGGGGAGCTCAGGGTATTGACCCCTCTTGGCTGCGCCAATTTCGACCCCGAGGCTTACAGCCACGTCTGTTGCGGTTGGCGTGTTTCCTCCAAAGCAGAGAGCTTTCGTAGTCAGTTCATGCCCAACACTTTGTGGACCGACACGGACCACATCTCCGCTCCTGTGGATGACCGACCCTCCTCCAAGTCCGATGCTTCCAACGGCAGGCATTTCGAGATTTACCTTTATCCCAGAAAGATCACTATAGGTACTGGTCAGGCGGGGATAGCCATTCCGAAGGAGATACCCGACGTCGGTGGTGGTGCCTCCGATATCGATCACGACACTTCCAGTCCTGCCGATGCCATCAGCTCCCGCCAGGAAAGCAGCTCCGCGGATGGAGTTTGTAGGTCCCGATGAGAATATGTGAATGGGTGCCTTGATGGCTTCGGAGAACGGGAGCAGGTGCCCGGCATTGGAGGTGAGATACAGCGGACAACGCAAGCCTGTATTTCTCATGGCGCCGATGAAGGCCTGGATGGTGCGACGAGCAAAGCTTAGGATGGCGGCGTTGAGTATGGTGGCGTTCTCCCGCGCGAGCAAGCCGGCGCCGCCAATTTCCTTGGAACAAACAACATTGACGCTGCCGCCGAGCTCGTCAACAATCATATCTCGGACAATCTCCTCCTGCCCATGGTGCTCGTCCATGGGTGACCCGATGCCGACAATGGCAACATTCTTGATGCGAGCAGTTCTGATTTCTGCTGCCAGTCGACGGACAGCCTCTTCGTCCACCGGGCCGAGAACCGACCCGTCGATGTTGCAGCCGCCGGGGATGATGGCGGAGAAGCCATGTACAATGCGCTCGAGTCCCTGCGGCCAGTCGGCGAAGGGTGGTGTTCCGGCAGAGAAGTTGTGCGACGCCAGGCGGAGCACCGCGACCTTCTCGACTCTGTTCCCGTCGCGCTCGATGATTGCATTGAGGAAGTGCGTGGTCCCGATGGCAACGGCGGCAACGTCGGCTGGGGCAACCAGCGCCTTGCTGAGGAGCTCCCCAAGTGTGCTCCGGATCCCCCGAGTGACGTTGGCGCGAGTCTCTTTTTTGTCGGCGGCGACGACGGCCGCCGAGCCGGTCTTGGAAAGATCCAGAAGGACCGAGTCGGTGTTGGTCCCTGGTGGGAAGCCAATAAGCAACCGACATTGCAGTCTCGCCTTCTTCTTAGCAGCGACAGCCAAGAAGAGACGCCCACTTACCTCCGACGTCGACTCCGACAACCAACGGTCCGGCCACCATGTCGCCAAGCCCAAATCTGCATGCCTCAGCCGGCAATAGCATCTCCAGTCGATCGAGGTAAACAGTGGTATTCCCAACCCAGTGTGCTGGGCAGATCAATCGAACCGTGGTTGTCCAGTCACAAGTGATGGTCGCTGGTGGTGAAGGAATGAGGGGCCGTTCGAGCTCCAAATGCCTTTCCAAGGAAGGCTTTCGAGGGACACGCCAGGTTGGTTAACATTTTCCATCTTGCGCAACCCCCGCCGCTGAAAAAGGAGGGAGGGGAAGCCGATCATTGTATGGCCGGATGGCTCGGAAGGAGTGTAGTTCGTGCATCCACCTGCAGCTCATCTTTGTCACCGTGGTGCAACGCTAGCCGGGAATAATACCAAACCGCTAGCCTGTTCGGGATTGGCGTTTTCTTCCTGCGCCAAGGCTCCACTTGTAGGCCGCCACCACAACGACATGCCAGGCTCCACCAGCCAGCAAGGTCTTACTTATATCGATTAGGGCGGCGAAGATGCTGGTGATGCTGAACCAAAAATGCAAAGCGAAAACAGTTCGAATGTTACAAAAAGCCGTGGTAATGCGATTAGTAAAGCATATGCTACTTGCAACTTCGGACAAGTAGGATGAATCGTGGCGGGCAGCGGCGAGGGAAAATGAAAATGAAAAAAAAAATGAAAAAGAAATGTCCCAGAGCCGGGTTTGAACCCGGGCTCTTTGGGGCAGGCCCAGCCAACAGACTTTTGTATACCGAGTCTGTCGCTACTGCGCCCCGCCTGCCGATTAAGGCGTGGACGGCGGTACTTCTTTGCGACGGCACGTGTACCGCTAACCATCTTTTTTGCGTAACGGTACGCTGTGCCTAGCACAGAGATGGACCAGGAGGTTTCTGATTGTGTCAACCTGGGGTACACCCGTCGTGTCTGCGGTCGAGGTGGGGCCTGACTGAAAGTACCTGCGTTCGTGGTTGAAACTCGCCCAGATGCTTCCAATTAGGCCACTCCTCAGTCGCCTCGGTTGAAGGTCTAGCCGTCGAGACGAACTTATATGCTCTAGGGCGCGGCCTGGTTGCTCCAAGGAGAGGCGCGCTGCTGGCGAGGCTCTCGACTGCGGGTCTGGCTTGCCGCCCACCCCTCCTTTCCCGTGCGGGCCAGAGGGTGAAGCAGGTCTGAGCCATCGCGAGCCAGAACGAGGAGGTGAGGCGATTTTGATATGCACCGCGCCCGCCCTGCCTGCACCAAGGCAGCCTGCAAATTCCTTCCCAACCTCCCTGTCGCCCCCGCCAGCGCCAGAATTCGAGGCTATTCTCACCCACCATTTTATATCTGTCAACTGGCCCTGCTTTCTGTGCGCTCTGCACAGCCGTATACCTGCACCAGGAAGTTTTTGACAGTAGCAAGCATAGCACAACCGCATCGCGACTGCACCCTATACCTTCTTTTCTTTCTCCGAATGTCCCATGCATGCAGCAATCCTTCCCTTGTTTATGCACATCTGGTCAACCCGCCCGGCTGAGGTGAACTTGATTTTTTGGCAAGCTAGGTGGCTAGTAAAGCAAGTCAGCATACCAACTGCGCATTTTAGCCTTGAAGCAGACCTCACAGAGGCGTTGGCCTCTTTTCTCCTGCTCGTTTGGCGTCTTTTCTCTGGTATTAAAGGCTTGACGTTGAATTTGGGTGGCACGTACCTGCCTTGTGGTCGTCCACCAGTGGGCCTGCGAATCTGGGGGATCGCCGCGGCCCACAATTCTGTTCAACACCAAACGGGGCGCGTGGGACTTGGCCCAATGAACGACACCTGATAACGTCTGCCGGCTGCGGTCACCAAATATTTCCGTGCAACAGACTCCCGCCATAGACGCGGATGGGCAGCCAGGGATCTAGCTGATCAGTTGTCCTTTGACTCTTTCTGTAACGTGCGGACGCCACCGTTTGTCCCGCAGAGCCTCAGGCATCTGTGCGGACCCCGAGGTGCGATGTGTGCAGGGGGGTGCGCGCGGCCTGCCTCCCGTTTCAAGCTTCTTTGCTTGGACACGGCGATGGAACCTGAATCTGGACTGAGGAGCACCCCTGCGTGCGCCAGCTTCTGCATCAACCCCGCCGTCGTCTGATCTCGAGCCGTGGCCAACCAGCAAAGACAGCGGCCATCTCGAAGCTTTGACCACCCAGCCGTCACCGCCCAGTCCATCCATCTCGTTTCATCGCTGACCACTTGCCGTCTCGGAACGAATATATGTTTGCATCCCGAGGAACAAACTTTTGTCTAAACCGCCATGGCTCAGTCATTCTCGTCTTTATGGTGGCCAGCCCCATCCTGTTCGAGGGCTGAGGGGGGTGGGGATTTTTATCTATTTACCTTGGCTCCCGCTTCCGCCCCCCTCGTTGCGTTTTCTGTGAGGATCTCTTTCTGTTTTGAAGTGGATGGTCTAAAGTGTTATCCTCTCGGTAGCAATAAGCGGCTACTGACACCTGTTGATATTGCCTCCACACCTATCTGACGCATTGAATTAGCCTCCCGCGGCACGTTCACCAGTTCACTGCCTACAGCCACCACCTTGGTTTAGTTCATCCGTACACCACGATAAGCAACCATGCGACCATCGTCATATCTCGGTCTCCTGGTCGTCACCGCCGGCTGCGCGCTGGCCCTTACGCCACAGGGCTTCTCGCCCGAGGCGGCGGCGCCCCTGACCGTTATTTACTCGCTCAGCATCTCGGCCGTCAGCGACGGCGCCCTGTCCCAGGCCGCAACGGCGAAGCAGCCCAGGCTGGCCACCGACAAGGCCCTGCCAGGCAGGTCGTATGCCGTCATAATGGTGGACATGGACGTCCCAACGGAGAACCCGCCCCAGACGACGACGCTTCTCCACTGGATGCAGACGGACCTGACGCCCAGCCCTAGCGAGACCATCCTCAACACGGCTCTTGGCCGCACCCCTGTCTTCCTGCTCGAGAACCGCCGCAACGTGATCGCGGCCGCGCCATACATCGGGCCGTCCCCGCCTGCCCGGGTGCCGCTCAGCCACCGGTACACCGAGATCCTGGTCGACATGAGCAACGCCAGCATGGCTCAGATCACAAAGCTATCTCAGGCGGCGCTCAAGCGTGAAAATTTTGACACAAAAGCAGTGCTCGAGTCGGTAGGCATCACCAAGAGCCAGATTATTGCTGGCAACTTTTTCAACGTTAGTGAAGTCACCCCCCATCTTATTTTCGGGCTCATGCGCTTTTGTGCCTCTCGGCACCTTCGAGTAGGAGTCTTCCCCGAGCAGACACGGCTGGCTAACGCTCGTTTGTGATGGCCAGGTCACAAATCCCGGGCCAGCGCAATCCGGCCCGCTGCCTCCCACTCCAGGGGCGCCGGCTCCTGGAGAGCCTGCCGCACCTCCGGCGCCCGGGGCACCCGCGAACAACCCGCCTGGCACCGCAGCGCCCTCTGGGATGCCCGCTCCCGCACCTGTGCCAGGCACCCCTGGATCCCCTGTGGGGGCTCCAAATCCAGTTGCGACAGTGCTCCCGCCGGCAACAGCACCGGGGACTGGCGGCGGCTCATCCGCAGCTCCTATAACATCCGGCGCCTCGCACGTATCCACTGGGTTAGTTTCCGTGATGGTGGCAACGGCCGCAGCGCTCTGGGCCTGATCCTTCAATGACACTTTGTATTGTCTCTTTCTGTTCGTGGCCCCCGGAGGTCACGAAAACTCTCCTACTGTGATATGTGATACTCTTTTTTTTGGACCTCTGCTTTGATCGGGTGGCGTCGAGGAAGACTGTATGTATGTTTTGGTATACCATCTGGGGCAGTGTGATGATCCTACGCCTTGTGCGAACGGCCGAGAAATGATACTGTTGCATATCAGGCTCGGAATCCTTCTGAAGCCGACATAATGGGTGCATCAGCCGTGGAACGTATTTTCTTTGAGACGACGTTCGAGAATTCCCTGTGTGCTGAGCATGTGTCAGGTACATCTATTTCAATGTCGATCCTTATTGCCTTTCCACCCTGCTTACGCTTACGCACTACAGGGATGAATCGACTGCAATTTACGAACTCGCATCCTCAAGGGCGAGTGCGAATCAATCTACGACAAGACAAGAGTGGGGATAGAGGGCGAAACCAGAGTATGAGGATTAAATGCCGGCTACCTGGATAGGCAGTCTTCTGGAAATCAACATGCGTGGAGGCGATAATGGTGACGAGAAGCGCCAATGGCATGACGATGGCACCGGACCCGATGCTGTATGTAAGATGGATATGGATACGGATACAAAAAGACCATAGATGGTGTGATTTTGACGATGACTATAACTAACAGAGAGACGCGAACCGCTAAGCGGTAGTCGATACCCGCGAGGAGGCGAGGGTATATGGGGGAATTGCGGATATCTTTGCGAGGGGTCCCGAGTCTTTTTAGTAGCTATCCCTGGCGAGGCAAAGAACGTCAGGAGGCGCGCGCTGCAGTTCCTCATCTTCTACGGGCAGCTGTGCAAGAGAGAGAAAGGCTGCCTGAGCGATAGGCTGTCTGGATCGAGGCTCCGGATGCCGAGAAGGTTCTCGACTGGGCACAAGACAAAATGGGACACTGGGGGGCAGGCATGACTCTCGCCCGTCTCCGAGGGAAATATTGGTGGCCACACCGTTATTGAGACGTACAAGATTGGTGCCAGAAGTGTTCGGTGTGTTAACCGACGGACCGACGGTTCCGCCTTGGTCGCAGGGGGATTACCATTCTCAGGTCGATAGCCCTGGCGGTATCTCTTCCCCCTGTCCGATTTTCCTGTTTGCTTCCATGCTCCCTTTCTTGCTTCCCATCTCCTATCAAGGATTTACGTACAACAGAGCGAGGGTTGTCTGGGGGCAGTACATTTGTGCGCCAAAAGTGGGCGGCGCAATCCGTCTCGCTTCTCATCAAGCACTGCAAGGGCGATGATAGCATGCTATAGCCTGTCTCCAGCTTGATTCTAACCACCCGAGGAGCACGAGCTGATCTTGGACCTTGAAGGGCCATACCTGTACCCACCCACCTGCCTATTTATCTAATATTGCGAACCGCAACTTGGGCCGGCCGTAACACTGCTGAGCGAGAGGAAAATTCTCGACGGTTCGCGCACGCTTAGGGCTGCCTAATCGTCACCAGAAACCAAGGAACTAGTTGGACCTTGCTTGAGCTGTTATGGGGTAAAGAAACCACAAAGCCCTACACAAATAGCAGTTTCCCCTCACATCCAGATCCTCTCACTCTCGAGGGCTGTAATGGATATCACTCTAGCTCGCCGCCCTGGACGTGCCAGACAGATCATCGAGACTAGATCACCTTGCCACCGGGATATGAGCCCATATCCACGCTTCCAATGAGCGGTTTGAGACGTGTGAACAAATTTTATCATTGAAGGCAGAGCTGTGTGCTCCGAAGTCCGGCAGTATACTGTCTTTATCAAGTGGCAGATGGCGCGACGAGGTTGCCACCGGCTTGGTAGCTAGCATGAGTTTGAAGGTGATGATTTCTAGCTAGATGGCGAGATTTCGTGCGAGGAGCGGGCTTCTGGTCGCATTGAACTGAGCTATCGCTCCATAGTTCTGCTCGATGAATGCACTGCCGAGGGCTCCATAGGACAGCGGCTATGCCAAGGACTGTGCTGAGGTTGTGAACATGGTACCTAGCGTGCGGCCTGTGCTTCCCTGGCCCACGAGCGTGCACGTGCCCCACACGCCTTAGCCGAGTGCCGCCACCAGCCGTCAGCAGCGCTGGAAGCCTCGGCACACGGCTCGAGGTCAGCCAGATCAGCCAAGAGCTTCACATGCATTCCGCTGATGCTGCCAGTCAGCTCCGCCAACTCGGCCAACCTCTTTTGACAACTGAAACCTAGCCTCGTCCGGAAACAAAAGAGGAAGCCAAACTCAAACCCACGAACCTACTTGATCTTGTCAACTCCCCATCAGTCGCTCTGGTAGCCCAACCTCGTCTCGTTATTCGCCATCACTACACAAGACAAACACGCTCTATCCAATCTAGTCAACATGGGTGGTAGGTCGGCACAGGATCGCGGACTCGACACTGAGCCGGCCACGGCGCAGAAATTGCCTTGAGGCGCTGACACATGGAATCTTGCAATCTCTAGCTCTCGACCGTCTCACGCAAATCTCGGGCCAGCTGTCCGGGGCGCTGGGCTCTGGAGGAGGTCGCGCCAAAATCCTCGAGAAGCATCCCGATGATGTCAGTCCCCAGCCCTCGACCCCGAGGGAAATAGCTACGTCGCAGCAGCGACAGCATCGCAGTCGGCCGACGCGCGACGCCAAAGAGAGAAGTGTACTGACGCGCATGCGCCCCCGCACAGATTGTCGTGACGGCCTGTCTTCGGACAGCCTTCACCAAGGGTGGCAAGGGAGGATTCAAGGACACGCAGGCGTCGGACCTGATGGTCGGTGCCCTCAAGGGCATCATCACCAGGTCCAGGCTGAACCCGGCCCTCGTCCAGGACATCTGCGTCGGTACCGTGCTGGCCCCCGGCGGTGGCGCCACCGAGATGCGCGCCGCCGCCCTCGTCGCCGGCTTCCCCGAGACCACGGCCGTCCGCACCCTCAACAGGCAGTGCTCTTCGGGCCTGCAGGCCTGCGTCGACGTCGCCAACCAGATCAAGGCGGGCATGATTGAGATTGGCGTCGGCGCTGGCGTCGAGTCGATGAGCACCAACTACGGGTCAGTTGCCACGTTTTCTGAAGCGAGCGCGCGCACGCGCACGCGCAGTCGTTCCTCCCATCTAATACATCATGATCGAACCACAGACCCCAGGCGGTTGCCGAGTTCTCGGAGCTGCTCGAGGCCCACCAGGAGGCGGCCAACTGCAAGGTGCCCATGGGTGTCCTGTCGGAGCAGATGGCCAAGGACCGCCACGTCTCACGCCAGTCGCAGGACGCCTTCGCCGCCGCCTCGTACCAAAAGGCCGCCAAGGCGCAGGCTGACGGCCTGTTCCGGGAGGAGATTGAGCCGCTGCGGGTCAAGTTCGAGGACCCCAAGTCGGGCGAGACCAAGGAGGTGGTGGTGGACCGCGACGACGGCGTCCGGCCGGGTGTGACGGCCGAGTCGCTCGGCAAGATCAAGGCCTCGTTCGCAAAGGACGGCAGCATCCACGCCGGCAACGCGTCACAGATCTCGGACGGCGCCGCCGCCGTTCTGCTCATGAAGCGATCCACGGCCGACCGTCTGGGCCAGCTGGTACTGGGCAAGTTCGTCCAGGCCTCCGTCGTCGGCGTGAAGCCGCTGCTCATGGGCGAGGGCCCCTGGGCGGCCATCCCCAAGCTCTTTGAGCTCACGGGCGTGTCCAAGGACGACGTCGACATCTTCGAGATCAACGAGGCCTTTGCCAGCCAGTGCCTCTGGTGCGCCAACGAGCTCGGCCTGCCCCAGGAGAAGATCAACCCCAAGGGCGGCGCCATCGCCTTTGGCCACCCTCTCGGCTGCACCGGCGCCAGGCAGGTCTCGACCCTGCTCTACGAGCTGAGGAGGAGGGGAGAGAAGGTTGGCGTCACCAGCATGTGTATCGGTACTGGTATGGGCATGGCCGCCCTCTGGGTCGCCGAGTAGTTGATCCGGGTTCTGTTCTGCCGAATTGTAATACCATTTCTCTTGCTCTTCGTGTGATGCCGTGACTGACCTCAAACTTGATCCCTTGATGACTCTATCCTGCCGTCCTCGTCCAGTTGAGAATAATGCCACTGCTGGAATAATTTTATCGAGGCCTCGTTGCATTAGAATTTCTTCTCTCCACCACCTGTCAAGGCCTCACTACTAGCTCGTTATTATGAACAGACGCCTGTAAAGTAAAGGTTGTTTCTCGCTCTGGCAGCGCTTAGCGTCCTTCAGGCTCTCGTCAAGTCCAGGATCAAATCAATGGCGGGAGGCGCTCTATTGGGCAGCAATGCCGCTCATAGACCCCCATGACATCCTTTATATATGAGTCGACGCCAGACCGAATGGCATACTGCTCAGCCCCGACAGCAAGCCGTCTTAGCCTCAAGGGTATCCCGCTCAGCCTTGAGGACCTCCAGCTCGGACCAGAAAGCGGCAACAACCAGGGTGGTCAGCAGAGGCACATCAACTGGAGCTTTGTCAATGACAACGGCATCACCATCAATGCCATCCGTTTCAACGACGGGCTCCGGGGCGACAAGGCCGGCCGGCCTGTTTTGGGGAAAGGCTAGTCGATCATACGACAAGGAGTTTTGGGAGGCTGGATGCTGCTGCTGTCCACTACCTCGTTTCGGATCTGGCGACTTGTAGGAGCAGCTCCCTCGGACCAGCCTGGAGGAGTCCAAACTAATGAGGCCCCTTCACAGCTCCAAAGTCGGAGTAGAAAGCAGGAAGGGGAAGGAAGCGGTTCCCGACCTGTTTCTACCAAACCTCGAACCGAGCAAGCCGTTGGGGGCTCTCTCGTCTGATGGTACCACGGTCAAGGAGATGCACCTGTGCTGGCCAGGTCGCCGAAGCAAGGACAGGGTAGGCCTCTCGGTCGGCCGGGGTCGGTGCGTGGATGGCGGCGTCGACCCGAAAATGGCAGTAGATGGGACTTTCGAGGGCTGTGCTCTAAGGGCATCGGGGGTTTCCAGCACCTCGCTGCTGCCATAGAATCAAAAGTAGAGTGCCAGCAAACCAGGCAGCTTTCCGCCAGGTGCCGGGCGAAGATGGTGCGGGTTCGAACGTCGTCAATATGCAGCAAGCCATGCAACTGCCATCAGCACGTCGCCAGGTAAGGCAGCATCGTCGCGCGTTTGCACCCTTTTACAAGGAAAGAAAAAGAAAAAGAAAAGGATTTAATAAGGAAAAAAAATGCAAAAGCTTACTGCCCAACCTCGAGGGTGGACAGCTACGAAACCTCCCACTTGGGCCCGTTTTCTTCGATCCCCTACGGGGGTTCGAACCCAGAACCCAAGCGGCTATTGCAGCGGAGTACAGGTAGGGTCCCGGTGTCGACTCGACCCATCCTCATAACCGCTACACCAACTTGGCGTCCTCGGTGTTCGATGACTACAGACTGCAGAATGGATGGTTATATGATGAGATGCTGGTGCACCATGGGTAGGTGGGCAGTAGTCGTGCCTTCCGTCCAAGATATGGTTTTCTGCCTTGGGCCCCGCAGTCCTCGTTGTGATGCTCCTCTAGCCGTCCCGCATTTACTGCTTCCTTTCCCCAAGTTCCACTCATGGCCTCCAACCCTACCGGTCGGCTTCTCCTACTACCTATGTTTTATTTGAGACTCCTCCTTCCTCCAGTCTCCGCCCGCCCGCCATCTACTACTTGCGATATCTTATTGTTCCTGCGGCTGCTGCACTCAGCATCGCCAACCCCAAGGGCACTTCGCGCCTTTTTGATTCCTCTAATATCGACTGTTCCGCGAGCGCTCTCGTGGCGGATATTTTGGAATGACGTTACAAGAGGCGCGCTCCTGTAGCCCGTACTCTATCCTTCTGTGCCCATCACTCTGCCATATGCGCGTCATATACGATCACTTTTCAACCGTCACATCCTAGCCGCCTCCACCCTCTTTGCCTCCCGCCCTTGAAACACATCAAATCCAGGACTACCCAAAGATCCCCCCCTCCCGCGCCGCCATCTCTTAAGCTGCCTCGCATGTATACAGACAGCAACACCCCGTCGTCGCTCCCAAACTGGTGGTGCCATAATGGCCGCCATTTCTAGTACACCAGGAGCGCCGTGCCGCAATAGCAAGCCGTGACGTGGAACACCACATCCAGAACCAACTGCGGGACGTCCCCTGCAACAAGGTGCCGAAACCGCGCTCCAGCAGGGACGTCGCCCATACCCTCTGCTTGGCCCGAAAGAGCCCGCTGTCAACGGTGGGCTGCTTCAGAGGCTCATCATTAGCAAGACTCGCAGTAACAAAGGCACCGCGGCCGAGCTGACCAGTACGCATACCAAGTAGCTTTCGAGACACCAATATCTCGCCATGTTTGTTGTTTTCCAACCTACTATCGGGAGAACATCTAGAAAACGACGTTTTAAGCAAGGCTTTTATTTTAATTTTATTCGGAGCCCCAAATACGTGCATCGGCTTCGGCCCTGTCCGCCGCTTGGTGTGCAAGCGACGAAGGGAGCACGTGCTGCAAAATGAAGCCTACCTACACTATTCCGAAGAAACATGAGATGAAACATCAACTTTAAATCCGAGGACCGTCGCTGCGGCTGGCACAGAACGACCGTGAACAGTGGCCAGTCCTCCCGAGCGCATAGCAGCGCTATCCATTGTTTACACGAAAAAAGGGAGGGTGGTCACGTGTCCGTCACGTTGGAACATCGTGTAATTGATTGTTCGGTTTCTCGAGTACGGTGGGAATTCGCCCGTGGTTGCGATGTCCACATTTAGTGGGACTACGTAATCAATCCATTGTGCCACCCAAATTAACCATCTCCAGCTGTCAAACTCTATTGATTCATCAGCCCGCATGGCTTCCCTTGCCCATGGTTGCAATAATAGGTATTGGCTCTCAAGATTTCAATCTGGGGCGGTTGCATGCCCGTGGGCATCGTGCATGCAAACTTTAAAAGCCAAAAAATCCGTAAACCCAGCAAATGTTGCCGTCCCCAAGTCTTGATTCGACTGCACGTCGTAATGTATTGCCTACCTGATTCAGGTAGGTATAGGTATCCAGCTAACTAAGTAGGAGTCCGACTTTTGAGACGAGGTGCTTCTGGAAACGCGACGGCGGCCATACAAACATGTACTTTGGAATTAGAGAATTAAAATTTGCTGGTTGGATGGTATCCATCATCATCATAAGCCCGTCAGCGCGGAGCTCAACGGCCTCCCCAAGTGCACCTCCGTTCAGATATCATCAATGAGCGGGCTCAGACCCTGAGGGGTGCCAAGCTTGTCCTCGAACCACAGCCGGAGCCTCTCCAGCCGAACGCGGTCGTTCATCCACTCGCGGAAGTAGGTGCTGCAAAATAAGCCCGTTAGCCAGTATTCTCCCGGGTGGTGTGCGCAGTCACACACACACGCTCATGTTCGTTTCGCGTGGCAGGATAACAACTTACATGTTGGTGCCAGGCATCTCGAAAATGCCGGGGTACCCAGCCGGGGGGTCGACGTCGCGGCGGACGGGCCAGGATCCGCGGGTGGACTGCCACTCCTTGGAGAGCATGTAGTTGTGCAGCAGCTTGGCGCACTCGGGGTGGGGAGCGTCCTTGGGGATGGCGGCAAGCTGGAACCACGTGACGAACTGGCCCTGCACCGGGTGCGAAACGTTCACCGTCTTGGTAGGGAACAGGCCGTCGGACGTGAAGCTGGCAGCCCATTGGGCCTTGGGGTCGTTCATGATGGTGTCCGGAGTACGCGTGCCGCGGACCCAGCGTGGGTTCTGCGCCAGGATCTTATCAAACCACTCTCTGCCGTATTGTTGCATGCTTTTTAAGGGGGCCTAGTGTCAGTACGGCCATTCTCCCTTTAAAGCTTGGTCATGTCCACAGCAGAGGTCCCGATCGGCAACTTACATCAAGTCAAAGGCATACACTGTGGGGTTGGATAGCGGTTAGCTTGGCGTTTTCTCTTGTAGACAGAGGCAAGAAAGGCCAGTCCGCGGGCAGAAAGTGATTGGGAGCGGAAAGACACTGAAAGAGGATTAAGTGGCACTTACTGACTGCATCATCATCCGAAGGATGAGTAAGGACCAGCTTGTCCTTGAACTCGGGACGAAGCCAGTCCTCAAATTCGACCGGGGGCTCTATGCCGGGCAGCTGATGGGTGAGTGAGTTGGTTAGCTCAAATTCGACCGTGTAATTTTCACGTCACAGCCACTGCGAGCTCCGTCTAGGTATCCAAGTAGAGCTTGCCTTGTCCATGTTCCACTTGCCGGCCCAGCCGACGGTCAAGATGCCGTAGAAAGCAGCACGAACGTCGCGCATGGGCGGGTAGATCATGTCGAACCCGAGCGGCGCGTAGTGGAGGAGGGCGCCCTCGGCGTCCCAGCCAGGGAACCTATCGACGGTCTGGAAGGCGATCGAATCCACCGTCACGTTGCCCTTGGCGAGTTGTTCATCGAACCTGACGGCATGGTACTTGCTCAGGTCCGTGGTCAGTTCGAGGGTGATGCCAGGCCTGATGAGGGTTGGTGGTCAGTATGGTGGCGGTAGTGGAACTGAGGGGGGGTATAGGAAGGACTGCAGCAGAGGCAATGACATACCAGCGTGCCTCGAACTCGTGTTTGATGGCATCCTCATCTCCCTGGTGAACACATGTTAGCCGCCGGCGACTTAGACAGCT
This sequence comes from Gaeumannomyces tritici R3-111a-1, assembly GCF_000145635.1. Lineage (NCBI taxonomy): Eukaryota > Fungi > Ascomycota > Sordariomycetes > Magnaporthales > Magnaporthaceae > Gaeumannomyces > Gaeumannomyces tritici. The sequence goes on from NW_008804545.1 coordinate 1,721,095, forward strand.
TCACACCTGGTTAGCGAGAATCCACAAACCTTCTCGTCGCCGCCCATCCATTGAGAGCACCGACCGCCCTCGGCCAGAGCAGCCTTGTAGATCTCGTCGATGGTGCGGCTCTCTTTGATGTATTTCCCGTTGAACCCGAACAGCTGGTCGTACGACCACACGCGGCCGGCCACCAAGGCCACCGTCAGAAGGGAGCGAAGCATGGCTTTTTTCCTGTCAAGTGAATGAGAGGACGGAGAGGGGGGAGAGACGTCGCAGAGGCGAGCAGGTAGGGGATGGTGGAGCGAGTGGCTAGCTGGAGGGATGCTGGAGCCGCAGGTGCCTGGCCGAGAAAGGCTGAACCGCCAGTCCCGAGGACATGCCAAGCGTCCTTTTATGTCAGACAGGTCGGGCCTCCAGTGCTGTGTTGCTCGCACTCGACGGGCTTCGTCGGATATGGCCCGACCGGTCGGCCGCATCCGCCATGGGAACCTGGTTCGCTCAAGCTATTCGGGAGGGGTCGTCCCTATGCAAGGCGGAATCCCTGCCTACCGCGGAAATGGCGTATACCCAGAACTCCGGGTTACTTCACCGTGGCTCCCCTGCCGTTGCGGCGTCAGCGGTGTGTAAGAGGCAGGTGTTGTGGCCGGACGCTACAGCATGCCCTTGCTGGCGAATGATTCATGCAGAGAACGATCCACGGGCGGGCAGGAATGCGGCCAGCAAATTAGCTTGGACTGGGGTAGGTAACTGCAGAAGGACGGGTGGGCATCACCAATGCCCCGCAGCAACACAACAAAACGGAACAGAAAAAAAAACCAAACGAGATCGTCCGTTCTTGTCCCTACTGACGTTGGCGAAGCGGGCACGATAGAGCCCCCCCCCCCCCTTTTCAAGGGCCAGGCCCCCTTTTCCCGCGTCTCCCCCACGGGCATGGCATGGCGTGAGGGCCCGACGAGTTTTGATGGTCCCAAAGGGCGGTTTGGGATCCGCACCACCTTCGGTTCTTCTCACGGCTGGGCGGGCGCGGGGCCCCAGGTCGCTTGGGAGAAATGCCGCGGTGGTTTTTCCCCATTTGGCCGTGGCCTCTCTCTCGTTCGCCCGTGCCGTCACAACAAACCGCCCGCATGCGCGGCTGCGGCGCGTCCCTTCTAGTCACACATGGCTGGCGGCTTTTACGGGCCAGGCAGGCTCGGGGCTTGACTCGAGCGGTGCATTGGTGCCTTCTCAGCCTTGCGGGTGCGCCGTATCTCAGACCAGGGCGGCCTCATTCGTATGAACTGCAAGTGCTAATATGCACGAGCTAAGGCGAAAGAAACAAGGGAGATCGCTAGTTGAGGTTGTGCTTGAAAAAAAGGACGGCGACTGACAGTTCTCAATTCCTGGTAAGGTGCTGTTGCTGCAACTCTCCAGGATACAAGGATCCAAGGGCGAGTTTTTTCCCCCCCAATTGGGCCCTATATCCGGCGCGTCGAGAAAGCGGCACTCAAGTGATGGGGTTTTCACTTTGTTTCTCGGTCACTCGGTGCACATTCTAGGCTTGGCGGTGTCCAGGAGGCCCGCTCGAATCGGGTTGGCGATGCTGGAGAGGGGTTTTCTACCTTGCAGGTACTGTGCCGGGTGGAGGCAGGCAAGGTATAGTACGTATAGGTACCCACGTGTGGTGGGACTAGCAGGAAGCGGGACGCAGGCGGGTGGATCAAACGATCGGATGGAACAACAAGCCTCTCTCGCTAGAGGGACCGTCTTTGGCTTCCATGGTACCTTCCGCCTTGGTCCTATTAAAGTACGACGGAAGCGCGCAACGGATGGGAGGGAAATGAAGGCGGGGGATTTCACTCCATCCGCCTTCTCGGGCTCCATTTGTCGTTTTGGCTGTCAAACTTTTCCGTATTCCCCATTCGCGTGGTTGGCGTGGTTGGCTCATTAGCTCTGCAAGAATTGGTGGCTGGGAGACTGCGATTGTTATTCTTGGTTGCTCGCGTTGCCCGAAGTGTTCGAATAGTCTAGCTCGTGCGATTTGTGGCATCGATGGGGGCATGGGCGACTCGCAACGCTGTTTTCCAGCCATAGCGCCAAATCTGCACCCGAGAGTAGACACTAGCAAGGCAGGCAGAGCCAGGATACGACCAATGCCTACCCAAATGTTAAGCCTTCCTCCGCAGGTTGAGTATCTTCTGCAGCTCCAGCGTGCCTTTGGCTCCCCAACCCGAAGGACCCGAGTCGACACTCGGGCGAACCGAAGTATACCAGTCCCATGCCCGTTGGTCTAGATCCGCGACGGTGAGGTGGTCGGCCCAGCTATCGTAGAGGAGTCTCAAGGCCCCGAGCAGCAAGCCCAAATTCTCCTCCTTCTCCAGGTTAATTTCCTTTTGAGTCTTCTTTTTTGCCCCTGCCGTCTTTTTGCCACCGCCAGATACAGCCCCGCCCTCGGTCTTGTTCTCCTCCTTGGCATCGGTGCCGAGATCCGTCGTGGGCGGTTCCGCCGTGGCAAAGCTCCGCAATAGATAGTTTCTCGCCGACTCGGGTCGGTGGATCTGCATGCCCACCACCGTGGTCTCGTGGTGTCTGGCAGGAGGCCCGGCGCCCCTGACTGTTGATTTGGACCTCATGGCCTCGACGTCTAGGCCCCAGACAGCCTCGCCGCCCAGGCCTGCGTTGGTGCCCGTCAGCCTCATGCGTTCCGAAAGCGCGCCCCCAACGCAATTTCGCATGAGCCTGAACCGGTCTGGACCGAGAAACTTGCCACCGAACCACCTCGTCAATACTACCAAGGTGTCGATAACGTCGGCATCACGCAGCATCTGTAGAATCAAGGCGCCGCAGCCAGTCTCGCCATCGTCGAACTTCTCCTCTACAACCCTGCTGGAGCCTGGGGGCCTCGCCCGGTAGGCCCAGGCATTGTGTGTTGCGGTTTTGAGATGGGGGTACTGGGCCATCAGAGACGATACGAGTTTCTTTCGCTCTGCCGGGTCCGGCATGTGTGTGGCCCTGGCAATGAAAGTCGAGTCCTTGAGCGAGATGGACTGACTCGTAGACCACGCAAGCAGCTGTCGCTGCTGGGGGGTCGCCCGAGGTGTGCCCAACAGCTGGGTCTGGCTCTGACTCTCTAGCTTGATGGGTTGTGATGTCCGCGGCTCTGATTTGACTGGGTCGGTGTGGGGCGCGGCGTCGCCGGCGTCCTCAGCCCCGGCGGACGAATCGGCAATACTTTCCTCCCCATTCCACGTATAGCCACCGCGTTTCAAAACATGAATCTCGCGACCCATGACACGGACCTTGGGCTGGCCTTCGCCCCAGCCCTCCCGCTCGGCCGGCGTCGCACTCTCGATCCCGAGGCTGTGGGCCTTGTAGCGCGAGTTGGCCGCGACCACGGCCTGCGCCATGCTGAGGCGGCTGCTCGGCGGCTGCTCGGGCATCGTGTAGCGCAGCAGCTCGACGGCGAAGGCCAGCACCAGCGGCGCCCGGTTGGTCTCGAGCGCGGCCGACGCGATGCGCGCCTCGTCCGTGTCGGCCGGCAGCGCCAGCGACGTCTCGAGCTCGTCCGGCGTCATCTGCTCCGGCATGCCGAAGAGGCCCCCCTCCTCCCCTAGGCTGGATCTGGAGCCGCCAGGGCGCGCCCGCTTGCTGCTCACACCGCCCCCGCCGCCGGCCCCAGAAGCCGGGCGCTTGCCGCCTGCCGCGTCGGCTCCCCCGGCACCAGCGTCGCCCCGCTTGACGGCGGCTTTGCACGCGTTGTGCAGCGACCGGGCGGCCTTTGCGTCCGGAACGGCTCGCTCCACATCGGGGAGCGGAGCCTCGGCGACCTGCTGGATGCTCTTGAGCCCGACCGTCTGCAAAGCCTTGACGTGGGACATTGCTTGGAGCATGGGCAGCTTCCTGGCGCCGACGAGCAGGCGCAGCAGCTCTTGCACGTCCTGTTGGGTGGTCATAACGGGCAGGTAGGCAGCGGAGGTGGCTATAACCTGGAAAGGAGGCTATTTCATCCTGGTGTGTTATCCACGATGCTCTCTTTTGTTCGAGCTGAGGTTGAGGCTCAATGCTTTGTCAATTGAGGGCGCATGTCATGTCGTCATCCGAAGCTCCGGGGCGCGTGCGCGTAGACGGACCATTCTGTTGGTGGTTGCAATTCGCACCCCCTGGGGGCCCACGTGCTGGTCTGCAGTGAACGTGGAAAACGCACTGACCACGCCCCTGGTAAGGAGCAGAAAGCCCACCTGCACGATTTCAGTCCTGGCTGCATCATGAGTCGACGTTGATGGAGGCTGAGGCGCCTGCATCACCGCCAAGTCTTTCAATTCGGACGTCAAATGATCAGCGAAAACCCTTCGCAGGGACAAGGTTGATACTCAAGGCCCTGCCTCAACGCTGCATACGCAATCCCAAATGGATTGGTGAAGAAAAATTGGAAGAATAGGGTCATGTAAGCGAAATGCTGCTGTGGAGATCATCATCGAGACCCTGATGGCGCCTCAACGACCAAGAACTCGAGAGGAAAATGGACAGAGTTGCATCTAAAAATCCAAAGCGAGTCTAGGGCTCGACAAACAAAAACCCCCCAAAAAAAATCTACATCTTAGATATACTCCATAACGGACCGGCCGTTTCTACAACTTGCTCTCCGGCTTGAGCAGCGACAGTTTCTCACGAAGCGACTGCTCGGCCTCACGCTCGATCCTCGAAACGAGGTCTGCGCACGTCGGGATGTCGTGGATCAGGCCAATGACTTGGCCGGCCGTCCAAACGCCGTACTGGGGGTCGCCGTTGATGAAGACTTGTTTGCCCCGGGCACCGCTGACGAAGGGTGCGATCTCGGAGAACTCGCCCGTCGTGCTCTCGCGCTCGACTTTGATGGCCTCCTCGGTCACCCTGTTGCGGTAGAGGCGGGTGGTGTTGCGCCAGCGCCGGAGGACAAGGGCCGTGTCCATCTCGCTGGCCCGCACAATCTCCTGCTTGATGTTTTCGTGGATGGGGGCCTCGACGGTGCACATGAATCGGGTGCCCATGTTGATTCCGCAAGCGCCTAGGCAGAGCGCTGCGGCTAGGCCTTGCCCGTCGGCGAAGCCGCCCGACGCGATGAAGGGCACCTTGAGCGACTGTCGCGCCCGACTAAGCAGAATGAAGTTCGTAATGTCCGACTCGCCCACGTGCCTAGTTGGACGGGTGGTTGCGCCTCATGATTAGCAAAAGGAGATCATGACGACCGGACTACCAGGTGGTTGGTTGGTTTGACAGCGAAGGACGGACAGCCGGCGGCGCGAGAGCAGGTGGCAAAGAAGAAATCAGGGATGGACAGCGGCTTCCAGCAGTAGCGTAGCGGAGACCGCATGACAACAGGCCAGTTAATGGGGAGATGGAGAGACGGAAGGGTTGCTGGATTCCCGGGATAAGAGGCAGTGAGTCCGTTGGGCAGCAGTCTAGCGGCGGCGGCAAGATTCCGCAAGACCCTACGCCGTAGTCTAGGCTGTTCTTGAACATTTGTGTTTCTTTGCGACACGTCGCTTCAAAATCATGCACACACCCGTCTGACACGGGGAGGCGAAGAGAAGCAGGACAGGAGGGCCATGGGCGGAAGGTAGTAGAGCAAAAATGGGACACAAAGGTAACACGGATATTGACTTACCCGGCGCACTCAAAGCCGTCAATAGACAGAAAATCGACGCCCATCTTGATGGCGCTCTCGGCATGGCGGATGGTGGTGCATTTGTGCAGCACAATGATGCCAGATTTCTTGAGCGCGGCAATGACGGGACCCGGGCTGTTGCCGGCAGTCTCGACAACCTTGATGCCCTCCTCAACGACCACACGCACGTAGGCCGGGTAGTCAGGGGGCACCATGGACGGCAGCAGCGTCAGATTGACACCGAAGGGGTTCTGCGTCAGGGTCCTGCACTTGCGAATCTCCTGGCGCAACTCCTCGGGCGTCGGGAAGATGAGCGCTGTGATGAGGCCCAGGCCGCCAGCGTTGGACACGGCGGATGCGAGAGAGGCGTAACCTGAACCGGAGGCGAGCGCGACAGAGGTGGCCGCCCACTAGGTTAGCCACATTTCATTCCAAGAGAGGCGCATCCAACCCCCCGAGTGGTGAGAGCGGCATGGACGGCGACATGGCCGGTGGCGACTTGCCGCTCATCAGGTATGAATGCCGCGCATGAGAGGTAGCCATCCGCCAACCCGAAAGCCAATTGACACCTGGGCAGGCGCCTGGACGCCCTTGGCGCCATTCCAAAAGGGTACTCATGCATGTGTGTGCGCGCGCGTATCCTTTTTGGCCCGCACTACCTCATGCAACCCTTGGCTTGCTCTTGACATCTCATGGGAGGAGACTGCGAGAAAAGAAGCAAAACAAAGCAAAACAAAAGAAAGGTCAGTCCTACCAACATGCATCATGCCGCCCTGTACGACCGGGACTGGTTTTACAAAATAGCCGTCAGCATAGAGCCAACCAAGGCACAACGTATCGGCGCCGGCATTGTTGGGACGCTAGGGCGCTCACCCCTTATCCCAAGCCGTCTGGTAAGCTCTGTGTCAAACGGCATTTTGGATTTGGCTCAACGGATGGAGTGAGATATTTCACAGGCGGCCTGTGAGATGGATGCGAGGTGACGAAGGCCGGCGTCGGAACAGCTGGACCCAATAGTCGAGTGGTGTGTTGGCCGTCAGTCGGGATAGGTAATCGGTCTGGCTTCCCGTGTTGTGTGAGTCGGCTGTCTGGGTATCAGCCGAGGGAAGAAGCAGTCTCGTACGTGTCGCAAGCGGTCGCTGGGGCAGTCCCACGCGTTATTGCTGTGTGCCTCGATGTTCTCGTTAATCTTGTGTTGTCGATGTTGTTCGAGGTTGAGAAGCTTAGTCGATGGACAGACGTCAACACAATGAATGAAGCCCATGTGAGCTCGTGATGGGGCTGAGCAACGCGTCTGCTGCTCGTGGACCTCGGCTTGTTCGGCTAGAGAGCTGTGGGCCCGTCATTGTGGACCAGACCCACTTATTCCCTCCTCCCCCAGAACTCCAGTCCCAGAACTCCAGTTTGTCCCCTGGAATTGATCGTTGTCCATCAGCGACTACAACCGAGACACCTTGATGGATGAAGGCCAAGCCTGGTATGGACGACGGACACTCAATTCCAAGCGCGAAAAAAACATACACTGGACCATCGGCAACCAGACAGGTGGCTGCCGCAATTGCACGGCTGGCCATGACTCCATACCTCATTCGGATAAAGGTGCCGACGCCATACCCATGGTAGGAGACAAGGGATGTCCCTAGGTACCTAGAGGTAGGTACCGGGCGCCAGTACGGTGTGTTGGATGTCTGTGGCTTCATAGCGACGGGGTTCTTGATGGACAGGCGGTGCCTACATGATGCGGCCGCCACTACCACCAGCTTTGATGTATTTCTCAGCCCTCGACCTTGTCACAGCGCCCAACTCACCTTTTGGGAACTCGGGCGCGATGCGATGCAGGTGCTTATGCCGTCAAAGCTCGGTCGTCAACGGAACGGAGCCGCGGGCCCAATAGACGGTGCCAACCGGCCCGCAGGCGCCTTGCTGCCACTATACCAGTGGACGGCGAACAACGGGCCTCTGGGCTGATCCTGCCAGTGACGTCCCACCCTGCCTGCCTCCCCACACCACCTCCAGCTCCTGCATATCAGTCCCTCGGGGTAGATGAAGGAGCCCCGAAGGGCTCGGGACACGGCCAATCTTTGGGTATCAACAGGCATCGACAGATGGCAAACTTTGCGCCCGCTCTCTACGCTCACCTCCCATCCACCACGCCCACACACACACACACACACACACACACACACACACACACACACACACACACACACACACACACACACACACGACGAGGACGGACGACGTACGTAGAA
>NW_008804545.1:1729468-1760527 GCF_000145635.1 Gaeumannomyces tritici R3-111a-1
ACCCGTACCCGTACCCGTACCCCTACCCCTACCCCTTACCCACCACCCACCACCACACACACACACACACACACACACACACACACACACACACACACACACACACACACACACACACGCAGAGGGCAGACCGTTGAGCAAAAATAGCAAACGCGCAGCTGTCTCCCGCAGGGAGTTTTGACGTGGACATGATCTCATCCTATTTCAGTTAGGCTGAGGGATGCCAACAACGCTGGGCACAACCACCCGCGCTCTGCACTTCTCCGTGCCTCTTACGCAGTGCCTACTTATCTCATCACTTCGATGTGCTGGCAAGCGCCGGCCAAGTCATAGTACCATATTATCAATCCTTCCCGAGTGATTCCTCTCTGCCGATGTTGTCATGGCAGTGGCACGCCCTTTTGGGCCGACGTGCCTTGCCATTGGGAAGGAATATGTCTGCGCCTACCCTTTTTCTGACACATACGCAAATCCCTCGTGGATAGGAGGCTCCTCTTTCATCTTTCCTCTCGCTCTCGGCTTCTCTCGACGCCAGGGACGGCTGCCTGCTCTGTCACTGTCACTCCAACGGCTTTCTTTCCTTGCATCCCGACCTGCTTCCGTGCACGCCTGGTCCCGCGTCCAAAGGCCAGCCTGCGTCCACAGGGAGGGAGGCTTAGAGGGGCTAGTAGGCCCCATAGCCATTAGAATCAAAGGAGGCGGGAGCCGTTGTCCCTATCTCGGTGTAGCCAATAGCTGCCAGTACCCCCGCGCTGCCGTATTCGCCAATATCCATTCCATTTCTCTCAGGTGCCGACTCTCGGTTCTTAGCCGGTGGCACAGCTCTTGCCCGCTGCTGTTATCATTCAGTCGTTTCACAATCCCGCGTCGGTGGAGGGTGAACAAACTACCTGCTCAGCAACGCACAAGAAGAAATCTTCCGGCCCTTGAGAGATTTCGCCGAAAGAACCATGTCCATCTATCCGGCATTTGTTACTGTCTGCTCCTGACGGCACTCCTCGTGCGCACAAACACAAGTACAAACTCGCCCTTGCAGTGCCCAACGAAACAACGACAAGTCGAGCTGTCCGTCCCGAGATCCAATGGCTCGCCAGCCGGTACGGGCGGCCTAGTCAGCCGCCATATCCGGCATCTCTGCTTTCAACGCCACGGAAGCCATGCCGCTCGCCTCACCTCATGCTGCCCAACAATCTTCTGCACGTGTAACCAACGCATGGGTAAACATTCGCCGGTCCTAAGCCTTGGCCCTGCATGTCACTTGGCAGATAACTCGAAAGCGCCAGCATTGCAGAGAGGCGTGCCAAGGAGGGAATGCCGGCATCACACCGGCCTCCGTCAGAAGATCCCCCTCGTGGTCCTCAAGCGGCGGGTCTAGGCCAAGGCTCGTAGGCCTCTTCCCTGGTTCGCGGCAAGCAGGGCTGCCAAGGTAGCACCCTCCCCGTGGTGACCTTGGTGGCCGCGTGATTTCCTGATCGCCGCCACGATGTGGCAGAAGCAACGCATATTATCTGCTGGATAGCACTATTAAGACCTGGGCTAGTACCAATTTGTTAATGGATGCGAGCCCTCGGCTCTTTTTGCTATGGCACCACCAGTCTGGGTAGGAGAAAAGGAAAGAGACCGGACGGCGTGGCCCGAGGCTATAGATTTGGTCAATTCAACCGTCTTGGTTTGCTAACCACATCACCAAAAAATAAAATAAAAATATAAAAAAATAAAACCTGCCCCTTCCTCGAGGTCCCGTTACGATGGGACAACGCATCAGAAGCCGGCCTCCAGCACGCCAAAGGAGACACGACGTCGGACATTTAGCTTGTATCACCGAACATATGGGAATACAGCAGCAAATCCTCCCTATCGACGACGTGCTCCTGTCCACTCTTCTGTCCGCCTCGCTGCCCATATGCGGCGTTCCGGGGGGGCGAATAAAAGCCGCGCTTGCGTCGCACCCGGGAGCCTCTCCCCCCGTCCTGTCCCACCAGGATGCCGCTCCCTTGATTGTGCCCGCCAGGTGAGGGGGGGGGGGAGGCTTGCAGGGGGTGCACATGGCGTGCTGTGCTGAGGCGACACACCCACCAGACGGCAAGGAGACGCGTCCCTTTTTTTTTCGTTGTTTCTTCTCCCCGCTAAAAATGGAGGCAGGGTGTATGAGAGCACCCCATATGACCTCCCAGCAAGCCGGCCGGTCCAAGCGCGCTTTGGCCCAGCGCGAAGACCAGCCAGCTCCCTGGTGACCATGTGTGCAAGCCACTCTGGCAAGGGAGACGAGGAGGAGAAGATGGATGGCTGGCTTGGCTGTTGGTTGGCTTGCCACCAGCCGCACTCCACAGCATTGACAAGCCCGCGTCATGGGACGGGGAGGTCCATTAGCTGGAGCAGCCGTCCTTAGCCCGGTCTTGGGCCTTCTGGGGTATTGTGTGTGAGAGTATAACTGACCATCAAAGGTGATATCTGTCAGCCGACCAAACCAAGGCCTCTGCGGATCTGCCCATCGTCCCCCAGGTCCCCCCGCCATTGAACAAATCAGCTTCCAACCCTGGCGACGCTAGAGCGTGCTCCGAGAGGGGGGGCAAGGGGGGTGGGTGGGGTCGCACCCATCCCTTCTGGAGGGAGATCGCGGAATGCCGCGCGGGAGCGGATTCCAACCCTCCTTGCGCGCTCTTTCCCCTTCTCTTCTTCTCGTTTAGAAGAGCGGAGAATTTGTCCCGGAGACTTGGAGCCTATCGGCCTCGCGCATCCAAACGAGCTCTCCCTTAGCGCCTTGTTTCCCTGCCCCCCCTCTGCGGGTCTCTGCCGGGCCCTGTCGTGCCTGTTCACACCTTGCCGATCCCTGTGTGCTTCCCGCGGTCCAGTTTGACCAATGCCGTGCGTCCCCCTACGGAATCAGCAGAGACATTGGAGGCACCTCGGCCAGAACGCGGCGAGCTCTGTGCGTGCTGTGGTCGCATCGTGTGGCGCGTCGCAGCCTGAGAGGTGCGAAGAGAAAAGGGAGAGCGAAGATGGAGACGGCTCATGGGTACAGATACCGGCTACGGACACCGGCTTCGGAAACTCACTCGGTGGTTGGGAGATGAAGGGGAATGAGGGAACAAGGGAGGATTTTGTCCAGGCGTCGCCGTCATCTGCAGGCAAGCGGTGTACAGGGGTGTACAAACTTTGGGAACAATTCCCTTCCTTCTCTATCTCTTGTCCACATAGATCTTTTTCTGGTGGCAGCGGGTGCCAGCACTGTTATTGGGTCTTGGGCGGGTAATGACACTCTTTAGAAGCCAAGGTCACAAAAGACCATCGTGCATAGCTCTCCGTACTCCTTCTCGTGGGTTTTAAAATTAAGCATACAAGAAACTGTGTACCCGGGAAAATCCCGATGCCTCGAGCATCACAAGAAGGGAGGACAAAAAAAGAAAAGAAGATGCAATCTGAAGAGCGAATTGGCAGGAAAAGAAAAAATGCAAACATTTGATACTGACCTTCGGATGAAGGCGGGAAGAGCCCGGGAGGCAAACTAGACATCAAGTCTTCCCTGCCATTTCGGGAGGCAGCAAACGGAATAGACCCAAAAGTTAGCATTGCTTTTCTTTTTTTCTTTTCTTTCCAGGAACCAAACAAACATGGCTCTCGCTTGTCGCGGCTGGGAAAGGCCCGAAGGCCCGGGCGTGTAAGCGGGCTAGGGCACTATCCCAATTTGGCGTCTGAAACGCTGGACGGCCGTCGAGAAGCAAGCCACCGGCGTGCGCGGACGGGGTCTGCAAAAAGGCCGAGGACGAAGGGTCAAGAGGGTATTTGGAAACCATGGAAGCAACAAGATCAAAGCTCGCCCAAGGATTTGTCAGGTATGAATCCACGCTCAGAGGCAGACGGACACTTTGGGTTGCTATGTAATCGGTCTTTGACGTGGATGGTGTGATGCGCCTGCGTGCCAACGGGGAAAAAACAAAACATCCGGCAGGATGTGCCGTGCTGTTGTTGGGCCCCAAGGGGCTGGTTTGTCCAGTTGGGAGCCGTTTCGTTTGCTGCATGCATACGTACCAACCGAACCGAGTGAGCAAAACCAACCTGGGTGGCCTGGCTCTGGCAGAAAAAAAGTGCACTTTGGGGGCTCAGCCCCGGGCCTTATCGCCATCCATCACATCACGTACTGTTCCCATGCAGATGGGGGCCCAAGGGGTCCTTTGATCGGGTCGACCGGCATAATGCTCTCGGGGAAGAAGAAGAAGAAGGAGAAGAAGGAGAAGAAGGAGAAGAAGGAGAAGAAGGAGAAGAAGGAGAAGAAGGAGAAGAAGGAGAAGAAGGAGAAGAAGAAGAAGAAGAAGAAGAAGCACGCACCACGGCACTCAACATAACCTGCAGACGCATGGTTTTCCCCCTTGTTGCGACATACGACACGGCAGCGCATGCGGTGATGCTTGAGGGGTTTGCTCGGCTTGGGAAACCCTGGGTGCTTGGGCACAGTCGCATTGATCGCTTTTTCCATCTTCTTCCTTTTTGTTCCCGCGCACCCACGTCGCCGATCGTGCCGGATGAGATGGAGCAGCGGCATGGCTTTCCCACCCCCCTGTCTGGTACCGGATTGCGTGCGCTGGGCCTCATCGACCATGGACTGAGCTGGATTTCGTGACATGGCTCGACAGATAGCAGGCATGTGCTTCCCTCACCCACACCCTGCAGAGGGCGACGTGTACAGGCCTGCTGGGTAGGGTAGGTATACATACATTCATTATACATGACGCATCTCAACACATACATCATACAGCAGCAAAGCTCAGATAACAGCGCCCCTTGTCTGCCCTCTCTGCAGGGGGCGGGGAAAACCTGGGCGGGCTGCGTGGGCTTCGCTTTAGCCGGCGCTGTAGGGCTTGGGGTGGGTGAGGTGGTAAGCGGCGGGGGGTTGATGGAGGACAGGCAGTAAGGACCCAAAGCTGTACGTGGCTGGCTGGGTTTGCCATTGGCTTATGCACGCCCAGGAAAATGCAAGGCACCCTCCTCTCGTGCGGCCAAGTTCTGGCCTTGAGGCGGGGCCCGGCTTTTTGCTGCTACTTGTGTGCCCTCAATTATGTCGAAAAGGGCAGACGGAAACTCAAGGATGAGACGGATAAAGAAAGAGGAGGGGGGAAAGATTGGGAATAGCTGCGTCCGAGAGTCGACCCGACATGGTTGTAGATGGCCATGCTACCCAAGCTGGTTGCAAGCACTCCATGGATCTAAGGAGCGACACCACGCTGAAAGAGGGCAGTGAGATGAAAAAGAAAAAAAGAAAGACTAAAAAAAAAAAGCAAAGAAAAAACCTTAGCTGTCCATCAGGCGGGAGAAGGCGGATCAAGATGTGATTGATTGATCGGTCGGGAACGTGGAGTGGGACAAATGGTTATTGTTTTTTCACCTTTTTTCACCTTTTTTCCCCCATCTTTCATGTCACCTCCCTGGCTGTGTGCCGCCGCATTGCTTTCCGCTTCTCCTCGCAAGCCTTTACCGCTTGTGGTGTAAGAGACCTGGGACATGATCTTCCCGCAGGCCATCGCCGGGCCATGATGACCCCTTCGACCACGCTAGGGATCGGGCAGACCCTCGGTGCTTGCCTGGGGCATTGTGCTGCACACCGGGTGCCGTCCCAAACGCACACCAAAGGTGCACCAATTGCCTGATCGGGCTGGGGGAAAGAGACCGGGACAGGCACTGGGCGTGCAAGGGTCCGGCCGGCCGAGGTCATGGGATGGTGATGTAGGGGGGAGTGAGCCAAGCGCAAGATTCTGGGGCGTATAAATACCACACAGCGGAGACAAGCAAGCGGAACGGGAAAGGATGGACGGACACGTTGTTTGTCGGAAAAGAGGAAGGGGTGGGTGTAGGAAAGAAAAGCAATAAGTGAGAAAAAAAAAGAAAGGATGAGGGAGAGATTAGCGGAAGCCTTAACGCAAAGAGGAGAAAAGAAAAAACTGACAAAAGGGCGGAGCGAATAAAAAACAACGGAGCAGAAATGTACTAATACATACCTACCTACATCGGTCGCCCTAGGTACCTCTTTCGCATCCTGCTCTGGTCGATCCTTTCGATATGCCTGCCAGGTACTTGGCCGTCTGAAAGACCGGATCATTCTCTCACTGTCCGCGGCTGCTGCTGCGCTCTCCCGTACCTCTCCCAACTGCCCTCGCCCGGCCGTCCGTCAGGGGCGCGAGCAGCCGGAACCCAGGAGCCCACAGCCGGACCCAAACGTTGGACCAAGAGAACGGGCCTCCTCCTCCTCCTCCTCCCGGCGCCCCGTCCGTCTTGTCTCCCTTGGGCCGTCAGTGACGCAACCCCGGCTAGTCAAATCTCTGACTGCCACATCGTTCTGGAGCCCTTTGGCTCGGGAGCAGCCCGAGCAGTAGCCCCGCACCCTTCCGCCTCTGGTCCGGCTCCCATTGGGTTCCTATCTGCGTGCGTTTGTGTGTGTGTGTGTGTGTGCGTGGTGTCTGGCTTCTGGGCCTTTTGCTTGTCTTGCCCTCCCCCCCTCGTGGGATATAAAAGGGCGCTCCGCTCTTCCCCCTGCCACTCCCCAGAACACCGCTTGATCTCCCCCTCCGATCAAGCCATCCTGGTTAGCAACCCTGCATACACCATCCCAGACGCATGGATCGAACACTCCTCGAGCCCATTCTCCCACGTACCTATCACGGCTTTTCCCGTCCTGTCGATTTAGCCCGCCTCCGCCTTGGTCCTCTGACCGCGCTATAAACCTTCTAGCCTCCCCGGTCGAACCATCTTAGCGGCCGGTTGAAATCCAGCGTCGGCCTGCTGCGCACGCACATCAAACTTAATTTTTTCTTTCTTTTTTCTTTCTTTTTTCGATAAAACAAACAAGGGGGCGAGAAGGAGAAGAAAAAAAGAGCCCTAAAACACCTCGCCGCGCCGCACCGGGCACGCGCACGCGCACGCACACCGTTCTGCATCCACGCCGGCGTCTCCTGCCCCTGCACACCCATCCCTTCTTAAAGGGCGCCCGCTCTCCCCAAGAAGAACGAACCACTGGAACCAGTCACTGCCTCCTTACCTTCTTCTCTCCCCACCCAGCCTTCTCAAACAAGATGCCTTCTGCGTCGAACCCCAAGCAGCTGGATGTGCCCCAGACACCGACGTGGCAGTCGAGGCTTGAAGGTGAGTTTCTCTTTTGATGGTGGATCGTTGCCCCACGATACATGGAGGGGGTACCAGACACTAACACGGCTTTTGGACAGATGCCTGCAGAGAATACCAAATCATCGCCCCCAAGTACCAGCTTTCTTCCGACAGAAGAGGTAAGCGGAACCGCGTGGGGGGGAATCGAAGGCCCGCCGAGCGCAGCAATCCCCTTGGGGTTCCATCCCAGATGGCAGGGGGCTGCGGTTGCGGGTTGCGACACCTCGCGTCAGGACGGGAGTGGTGTGGAACTTCCACCCCAACAGTGAAGAAAGCCAAAGCTGACCACCCAACGTCTTGTCGCAACAAACAGGCGGTCGCACGGCCTGGTCCAGCAGCGTAATTGTCCACGGGTCGACGCACGCGGCCCGGTTCTGGTACGACGGCAAGAACATCAACAACGCCAGGGAGGACGCGGCCGAGGTCGCCTACACCTGGCTGACGACCCCAACGAGCTCGCCGTCGTCGACAGGGTGGTAAATCACGAGGGGGCGCACCACGCCCAGCAAAACGAGAAGCGCAACAAAAAAACACAAAAAAAAAACGAAAACGCCAGCGGTAACAAAAGATACGGGCGGGTCTTTTGGCGATCGGCAAGGCGGGGGACCCCAGACCCAGACCCAGACCCCCGGCAAACAAAAACAGAACCAGAAAGGACGGGCAGACAGCACACGGTGAAATGGAGAGAGGGCTGGAGGTCGGTAATGGGCAGAAAGAGCCGTCCCAACAGCACTTCCCTGCTCTCCCTCCTTGCCCCTCCCCGTCTGGCCAGCGGAGGCGATGATGTTGTAAGACGCGAGAGGAGGAGAGGGGGCTTGGATGAAATCCCTCTTCTCCGCCAACAGAACTCTCCGCGGACTCGGCTTTCTCGCGTCAATCTTCCTTGTACTATAACCCTATGATGGCGTTGGACAGAAAAGGCAACTTTGGGAACTCGCCACGCGGCGACTGAGGGAAAACAAAACAACAGGCTCGGCGTAACGAGGAATGTTTCTTCTTTGTCATTTTTTTCTTCTTTTTTTTTTCTTATCATTTTCTTTCTCACAGAGTCCTAATCATGTCCTTCCTTACTCGTCTTCTCCTTGACTTGAAGCACCTTTCTTATCAAATTGAAGTGGTGTTCTTTTTTACCTTCACTGCAGAGAACCCCCCACGATCTTTGCCACGTTCTTGCATTCTCTGCATGCCGCCCTGATGATGCACGGTGAATAATAACTCATGGGAAGATATGGCACAGAGATGAAGTGTGGAAGGAGAGGGCGTGGGCGGCGCGTGGGGTTCGCAAGCCAACTTGATACCGGGGTGGATGCGATGGCTGGAAGGGGGCTGCACTAACACCCCTGGGCCCCATGGATCGGCCCTCAGCTGAGAGGCTCGTTTCCCGGCACCCTCGTGCACCTTCTAGCCTCAAATTTCGCGGGACTAAAATGATCGGTGGACCGCCGGGGGACAAACTTTAGTGCAACAAAGTGACACGCTGGAAAGGGGACTTGGTTCGCTTTGCTTGACCTCTCTCGTGCTGCCCCGGTTGCATTCGCAACCACGGAGGCGCCACCTGGCTGGCCGGAGGGCTGTTTGATTGTTGCCTGCCAAAAAGAGCAAGGGGCCCAGGATGGAGGGGCGGGCAAAGGAGCCAGGTCGACGTGTCGTTGACGCCCTCGCGTGAGGCGATCACTGTCGGTGTGGTGCCGGGAGCAGGTTTTTGCTCGCATACGTGTTTCCTGATGGGCGCCGCCGCTCGGCTCCCGATGGACAAAGCGACGAGGAGATGGGCTGCCCCTTCTCCAATGAAAGGGAGCGGTTGCCATCAGGCGAAGCGCATTCTGCAGAGCTTCGTCGAGACGCCTTGGCCCAGACTTGCCTGCAGCAGAGGTAATAGCGCCGAGGACGAGCGGAATATAGCCAGGGAGTCCGGCATGATGAAGTGCAAAGATGTAGGAGGAGTCTGAGCCTGGGTTTACGGCCGTCATAGCGGAGCCATGAGCTGGAAGAAACGCAGGCGGCAGTCCACGCACATCACTCCCACACGCACCCACCACAGCTCCTTGACCACAACCCCTTGGTGCTAGTGTCATACCCCACCCGTCCGGCCACACCCTCACACCTGCCGGGCTGGACTTGGCAGATAGGGGACGACGCACCGACGGCAGTGGCAGTCCAGTCCACGGACAGAGAGGGATCGCCTTTTGCATGGGGACTGCCGACTCTGGTCATCCGGCCGGCGCCAGCCAGCTCGCGACTGCCATGTTGCAACTGCCCTGCTGGGGTGGTTGGTGCAGCTTGCATCGTGCAGTGGCACCCTCGGGCTCCAGCCGAGCGGCCCCGGTCGAGCAAGCCCCGGGGAGAGCATCTCGGCGAGGTGATGGGCAGCAAGTGCGGGCACATGACCCAGCCTGCGCGTTGACCAGTGCCAGGCCCTTTCTGAGGATCGGCGCGCCATCTATCGACAACCGCAAGGGCAGTTGGGATCTTGGTAGTGTGGCAATTCTCAAAGGTAATAAATAGGCAACACTAACGAGTTGGGTAACGGCTGAGCCGTGATAGTAGCTTCACAATGGATTCTTCTAGTTGTGTGGAGAAGACGATCCATTCAAGTTCGCAGCCATGACCCACATTAGCTCCAAGTGCTCGATCCAATGGGATACATCAATCCGGCCCCTCACGTGAGTCGCCAGTTCTCTGCGGGGAACCGAGTCGACGCTAGGCGTCGGAAATGGCGACGGGAAAATTTGGCGACTCCAGGTTGTTGCGTCCAGGAGCGCGCCGAACTCACCCGCCGCCACCCATGGTCCCTTGAGAGAACCCCGCACGACACAGAGATGCCGCCGAGGTTAAACATCTTGGCCTCGTGCAGAGCCCTCGCCCTCCGTCCCAGGAGGCCAGCCGCGCCGCCGCCTTGGCAGGCCCCGAGAGCCCTGGCCTTGGCCCGGCCATACTCCATCGATGCGCCGACAGTGCCCCCGACACCACCGGCCGACGGCCAGCCTCCCGGCCCCCCGCCCCCGTCTGCCACTGCTCCGCCCTCCGGTGCACCGGCTCCCAGTGAGCCGGCCCCGGTAATACCACTACATGACCTCGATGTTGCGCTGTCCTCGTTGAAGGCGGGCAAGGCGATCACGGAAGAAAAGGGGGACGAAGGAGACATCGTGGCCAACGAGGAGGCCCTGCGGCAACTGGAGCGCATCTCGTACGGCGTCGAATCCTTCGACTCGGCCCAGGTTGGCCACAAGTACGGCGTCCCAGAGGTCCCGATCCCCAGCGGGATGCATCTCAAGCACCGCTACCACCCGGTCCTGGAGCAGATCACAAACCTTCTGATGAAGGATGGGAAAAAGAGCAAGGCACAGAGGGTAAGAACCATGTGGCCAGTTCTTCGTTGACGCCCGGCGGCACCCCCGGTCTAGGCAGGACGGTCTACTAAAAACGTATGCATTTTGCGTTGCGTATAGGATATGGCCATGGTGCTGAACTTTCTCCGGACCATGCCCGCACCCAAGCTCAATCCGGCGCGGGCCCTTCTGCCGGGCGCCCCGCCAGCCTCGCACCTGCCGCTGGATCCCATCACGTACCTGACGCTGGCCATCGACTCGGTCGCCCCCCTGATCAAGATTCGCAACTTCTCGGGTCTCGCAGGAGGTGGTGCCAGCTCACCCGTCCCCTTCCCCCTATCGATCCGGCAGCGCCGCAGGGTGGCGTTCCAGTGGATCCTGGAGTTGGTCAGGAAGAAGCAATCCAAGGGTAGCGGGAGGACTCAGCTCGCGCACCGCATCGCCGAGGAGATTGTTGGAATTGTTGAGGGAAAGTCGTCGCTCTGGGATAGGCGGCTGATGGTCCACAGGTTGGGCACCACGGCGAGAGCAAATATCGCTGCTGTCATGAGGAGACGATAAGGAAGGATACAATGTTGGAGGCCTAGGAGGGGATCGCCTTGGCGGACGAATTATGAACCGGCCTTGGCGCGCATTGGGCGAATGTACAAATATGACACCAACGAGATGTGTGTATAAACAACCCGAACCAACATCGACGTTTCTCCAACATGAACCTGGATGAAAACGCATGGAGCGTCCAAGTGCGATGCTCGCGTGTTTCGTTTCCCTCCACGTGGGATGACAGCTGCTGGTCAATCATGACGGAAAGGACACGAACAATTACCACCCCACTGTGCGGTGTGTTGCTCTCTCACTCTCACAGCGGTGTGAGCTTGGATGGCTGGACGCGCTGCACCGCAAAGCATTGTGTGCCACACCAAACCCTCACCGGCCTGCCCGAGCCATCTTGCACGTGGCCAGATGGGCGTATATCATTGTCGAGAGATAAGACAGCCCCTGGGCCTACCAGGTACGCCGCAGTATCTATCAACGGAAGGAGACGAAGATCCCGCTGACAGACAAGGAAAGCCCAGGGCTACACAGATGAGAGGAAGCAGAAGGTGTGGGTGACAAGTCGAAGTCCGGATCATTTTCCAAATGCAATTGCCCCATATCATCACTAAAAGTCGGCAGCTCCAGCCTCCGGCTCGACTTCGTCAATTCATCATTGATTGGGCAGGCGACCCATTGTTGGGCAGCGAAGGAAGGGGTCTGGTCCTTCAAAATCGCCCACAATCCCCACTCCCATGGGTTGGTTGCCCCGCTGTGCTAAGGTTCAGGAACGCTGCTGGGGTGCGCAAAGCAAAAAAAGAAAAAGACCCTAGCTGAACCTTGGGGGAGCTGCCCCAGGAAGGGAGAAAAAAAAAACACAAAATTCGTTGGGTCGCTCCTCTTGATCGCATCATCGTCAGCAACACCTTGTACTCTGCGCAACGCAACAAGAGACGCTTTAATACTCTAATCTTGTCCCCCTTCAATTCCTCGCCACGCTACTTTTGCGAGTCAGTCCCTGCTGGGGAGACCGCCCAGGCTCTCGTCCGCCGCGCGCTTCCTTCCTCACTCTTCCAACCGCTTCCCTTTTGGTAGTGGCAGCCGAGCGCTCGCCCCGTCCATCCTCGGCGCTGCCCTCATACGCGGCCGTTTGTCTTGGCAGACGATTTGGAAACAGTCACCCACCACCTGCCCGCGCCACAGGGAAACGGAGGCCTCTACTGCACGAAACAGGAGGGCGCTTCTGGGCTCCGCTATGCTCTAAAAGACAGCCGCCAAACGCAACTCTTAGGGCCCCGTATTCCCTGCCATCACACGATGCTATTTCTGCTCCAAGAAATCCTCGACATCGCCCTGCAGCGTCCGACCATCATCCCCCGTTAGAACCCGGCACCCCCTCAGGTCTCTCTACCTGTGTGCTCAATAACCTTTCCGCCTCAGCGCCTATCTGGGCATCCGTACTGCAGCACTCACTGCATCTTACAGACGAAGCACGGGCAGCACAACCGAGCAACCCCCCCACCTCAGCACCAGTTAATCACCCAAAGCTGCCGCTCGATCGCAGACTCGCACCAACTGCCTACCTAGCACGCGACCATATCTCGCCCTGTTTGCGGCTTTAGACATCGCCCCAAAGCTTGGCTCTGGCTGGAGCGCGTCGCTCGTCCCGCGTCGCGGCCTTGGTTGGCCTTGGAACTCGGCTCGCTGCCGTCTCGGTAAAAACGCCAGGTTCCCAGCGAAGGCGCTCCCAATCGGCAAAATGGCCCAACCTATGAGCATGGAGGCGATGCTCGATGAGGAGCGCCGCGAGGTTTTGGCGCTCCTCGAGGGATCCTCGGCGGCTGCCAGACACAGAGGCCCCGCCTCGGTCAGCGGCCGTTCACCGTCACCTTACTCGACGGGCCCTCGATCCCCGGTGCGCAGCATGCTGCATTACGACGAGCCTTCGCCCTCGGGATCTAGCCACGCCGCTGGCGTGCGCAACAGCCCTCGCCCAAGTCCCCGCCCTCGACCCGCCCAGATCGTCCCGGTGAGGAGCATGCTCGACTTCGACGCCCCTCCGGTCGCGCCCAGGCCGGTCCGGAGCATGCTCGACCCCGACAGCCCTCCCCTCACGGCCAAGCCGTCCGCTAGTGCGCAGACGTCGCCACTCTCGAGCCCTCGGGCGCACTCCATCAGCGTCCCCAGCCTTCAGCACCCGCGCAGCTTCTCGGATGCGGCGTCCAAGCCGGCAGAGTTCGGGCCTCGGTCATCGGCACTGGGGTCTGCCGACCCCACGGCGGGCTACCAGTTCTCGGGTATCATCACGAACCACGCTGGCCAAGCCCTCCCGAAGCGGGTCACGCAGGGTGGCAAGCGGAGCGTCATGTCCGAGGTGATGCGTGGCGGGGACGTGGGGAATCTCTCGATCCCGGGCGACCGGGGCCGGCCCTACCCGACCATTGGTCCGTCTGCGCACCCACCAAAGCCGTCCAAGTCGTCAAAGTCCAAGTCGCCGCATAGCCGCCTGGGCATGCGCTCGCAGTCCCCCGGCATCCTGCTCTCGGGTAGGCACCTGAGCCCAGCCGGGAGGTCGCTGGTCGACGATACGCAAAATCTAGACATGCACAACGCCTATCGCAGGCTGTCGGACGCCAACCTGGCGAGATCTGGGGGCAGTCTTGCAGTCCTCTCGCAGAGGAAACGCTCAGACGACGCTACTGGCTCGGGTCGGCTTGCAAAGGATTATGTTAGCCCCGATGGCGAAATTCTGCCCGAGGAAAGCAGCGATGAGGACCAGGGAAACACGTCAGACGAAGAGGGTGGCCGTGGACGCAAAGCTAGGAGGAACTTTGACGGCAGCGACAACAGTAGCATCAAGAGCCCCGGACTCGAGCCTCCAAAACAGAAGGCTTCGCAGAGTTTGCTTGCCGCGGCTGAGGAAGAGCGTGAGCCCTCCTTAACCTCCCATCGGCACCGCCGGTGCTTCAGATGCCTCAGCGGGGCAGTAGAAATAACTGACACATTCCAAAAAAAAAAAACAGGTATTCAAGTGGCGGCATCTCGCCCTGCGCATCAGTATAGGTCTCTGTTGGATGAGCCTGAGATCACGGTGACGAACCCGGCGGGCGGGCGGGGGAAGCAGATCAAACCGGGCATCCACCCCGTCACCAGCTTTGACTTCAACTCGTCCGGCTCCGGCACCCGCACGCCCATGGATTCGGACACTGAGGCCGACTTCAGCGACATTAAGCGGGCACAGAAGCTTAGCCTTACCATGACGCCGGTGATAGACTCACCAGAGTCCCATCGGGCCATCCGGATCATCTACCGGGGCGACTATGCCAAGGTGGCGCAGGATGCCGAAAACGAACACCGTCGGCTGAAGAAGTATCTCGTGGCAAGCGATCTCAGCGAGGAGTCGACACATGCCATGGAATGGACTATCGGGACTGTCCTGCGCGACGGCGACACATTGCTGGCACTCTACTGCGTGGACGAGGAGATAGGCATTGGTGGGGGAGACAACAGCCAGGTGCCAGACGATCCTAAGGCGATGAAGGAGCAGGCGTCGGCCATTCACGCCGTCGCCAACTTCAAGCCTTCTATGGTTTTGGGCGGCGTTGGAGGGGGTTCGTCACTACTGCCGCTCCGGGGCTCGCCATTGGTGAGATCGTTCGATATCGGTGGGAGCGGGAGCGGCACGGGCGAGGCGTCAGGGTCGCCAGCCCCTTCTACAAAAGACAAGAGCAAGGCAGAGGAGGAGCGTGAACGGGCCATCGTCGATATCACTGAAAGGGTCACGAGGCTACTCCGCAAGACTAGGCTGCAGGTCCGAGTGATTGTTGAGGTGCTGCATTGCAAAAACCCCAAACACCTGATCACCGAGGTCATCGACCTCGTCAGCCCCACGCTGGTCATCCTCGGCAGCCGCGGGCGGAGTGCCCTGAAAGGGTAAGTGTGCTTGACCGACGATTCTTGGCGAGCCCCTCAACCTTGCGCGCCACTCTTGACAAGCAGGACTATCTACTAACACTCTCTTTCTCCTTCTCAGTGTCATTCTAGGCTCCTTTTCCAACTATCTCGTTACTAAGAGTTCAGTTCCTGTCATGGTTGCGAGGAAGCGACTCCGCAAGCAGAGCAAGTACAAGCGCACAGTGGTCCCACAAGTCAATAATATCGCCAATCCGACAGCACGCAGCCTCGCGAGCGCAAAGATCGACTAGGGGACTCTAAGTATCGCCGGAAGGAGTGGGCCTTCTATAGCCCACGAATACTTGAAGCAGAGGCGGGCCGGTAACAGGTCATACTGATCACGCCTCTTGGCTTGCTGACTGCCTGGGAGCGGGACAGGCGGCTCTTGGATGCCTACCCCTCCAGCCTCCAGTCAGGCGATCTGATACCGTCGATGATGGGGATGGTGTGCATTTTATATGAGCATCGGGCGGACTTGATACGAGACAAAGAGCGAGATTCGGGACTGCGCACGCAATCGTAAACGCAGCCCAGGTAGTTGGGAGCGAGAGAGCTTGACATCGATATCCTGTCGAAGCGAACTAGGGAAGTTATTCAAAGAAGCATTCATTGACAGTCCCGCCGTTGGAGTCGAGGTGGCGCTGTGAGCACTGGAACACACTTTGAACCGGTTCACTCTCGATCACCAAATGGCTGTTTGTTTTATTTTACTTTGTGGCCAGCAGGAAGTACGACTTATGCAGTATGATTAACGGCAACATTACCGGTTGCCGTAGCGGGCACCCGACAGATATAGAAGAGTGATTGAATGATACAACTCCCATCCCATTTTTATCAAAGCAGTGTTCCCTCGAGCGGGTTGTTGACCGTGTATTAATACCTCTTCATCCACATATGCCCAAGGCCCGGCGGGTGCCCTGGCTTGTAATGAACGTCGGTGGGCGTCGCGAATGGCTAGCCGGTGGAGGGTGTTGCTTCGGGCCAGGATACCGGCTACGGAGTTGGCATGGCAGTAAATGGGAACGGTACACAGCTGGCGATTTATGCTTGGACGATATATTGGTTCGCGATCCATCAAACCCCACCTCCATAACAGCGCCAGGCCCCGGCGTCGCGGCAACCGTCACGGCAACCGTCGCGGCAACCCCGCTGGCGCAAGAGAGGGGACCCCTCGTGGCGGGGCCGCCGCGTGCTTTTTGTTTCTTGTTTGGTGCCGGCGCGTTTCCACCAGCCGCTACTCGCCGTTCCCGCGACGCGCATAGAAGCCACTCTAGACTCGTCCTTTCTCTCAGTCCCTTATTTGGTAGGTCAGCTGTCAGAGCTTGCGAGCGAATACGGTCAATCCTCTTCGTCCACGTCAAGCTCCCCCCCTTCCCCCGTCCCCACCCACCCCAACGATAAAAACGGACCTTCCCCGCCGGCATTGGCTGACTCGAAGGTGGGGGGGGAAGTGGTGATGGGGCTGGTGGTGTGGTCTCCAAAACGGCCGGTCCCTTGGGAGGACGGACACGCCATTGGCTGCGCGCAGGTGGCCCCAGCCTCTTGAATTCAGCCCCTCTCCGCCCTTTAACATGAGGGAGCTGCTCCCCCATTCCGGGGCGACTGCGCATGCCATTCACAAATGGCTAAGCGTCGATCCGAGTCTCTGGTGGCAAGAAAGTCTCCCGTCTGTTTGTCGTGGTTTGTTCGCGCTCGAGGTCCCTCTGTTTTTGGCGGCTGCGACCCACTTTCTTCTGCATCCTCCTCCTCACTCATCCCTTCCTCTTTCACTCGCCCGCCCCCCCCCTGGCCTGTCGCCCATTGTCAGTCGGACGATGCCGTCACTCCTAACCGTTAACAATAACGTGTCGCTCCTGACTGTGAACATTGCACCGAGCACCTTCTTGGCCTCTCTTATTCTGGCGCTGGTATTTCTATCCTTTTACCTCCCGACCCTGGCCTTTCGTCTGCCGGGCCTCCTCTTCCGCTCCAAGAAGGCGACGCTCGAACCCCCACCCACCGCAAACGTCGTCGGGTACACCCGCGCCCGAAAACCACTGCCCGCGGTGCCCGCCATCGGCCCCATCGACCTCCTCCAGGACCTGCCATTGGTCCTGGCAGACCGCACCGCCCTGGTCCTCCACGACATCCACCCGGACGACCAGCGCGAGCACCAGCACCGGCGCCGCCAGCGCCCGCGCTCCAGCACTAGCGGTGGCAGCAGCAGCAGCAGCAGGAAGAACGATGGGGATGGATCCGACGGATCATTTAGACGCCTCGCTACGAGACTTCGAGCAGCCATCCTCCCCGCCCAGCCACGGGACGGCGACGAGGTTCGCCGACCTCGCCCGGGCTCGCCCGGGCGGCGGGCCGTTGCAGCACTCGGCCTTCTCGAGTCGCCCAAGCGAGGCGGCCGACGTCGAGAGCCTGATGACCGACAGCGTCTCGAACGGCGGCTTCAGCCCGCCCGCCTGGAGGCGCCTGGGAAACGGTGATCGCTCGTCCGGCTTCTGGCGCACCCCCGACGCCGGCAGCGGCGGCGGCGGCGGCGGCGGCGACGCACACACGCTGACCGGCAGGAG
Source organism: Gaeumannomyces tritici R3-111a-1 (assembly GCF_000145635.1). Lineage (NCBI taxonomy): Eukaryota > Fungi > Ascomycota > Sordariomycetes > Magnaporthales > Magnaporthaceae > Gaeumannomyces > Gaeumannomyces tritici. The sequence goes on from NW_008804545.1 coordinate 1,746,999, forward strand.
GCTGATGAGCCCCATATCGCGCGGCCTGTCGCCAGCACTGGATCTTGACGACGATCTGGACCTGGGACAACACGACGGCATCGACGGGAACGAAACAGAGCTCCTCGAGCAGGCTATCAGGACGAGGCTGCCGATGGGGTCCATGAGTCCCGAGAAGGGGCGGAGCCCAGATCGGGACTTTGCCAACCACACCAACACCACGGCGACCAAGGTCGAGGAGCAGCTGCAGCAGCGCTCGCTACATGGCAGAGCTGCCGGCCCCCACAGCTCCAACCTGCGCCCCCAAGAAGAGACTCCAGACAACTGCACGTAACCTCTCCCCTGGCCTTTTTCTCTTGGCCCTGTAATCCGTCCGAGACGTCCTTGAGCAGCCCGACTAACAGGCTTCCACTTGCAATGGTTAGATATAAGATTCGCAGTCCGCGCAGAAGTGCAACAAAAAACAGCGCCCATTGAAAATGCACTCAGCTTCTTTCGCGCAAGATATGCCGCCGCAACGGGGAGCTGGCTGCGGACGCTCCTGTCTGTGACAGCGGCACTGATATCATTCGGTCTGATGCGCTCCCTGTTCACTCCCGCCGAGCCTCGACCTGTCCCGGACCTTGTCAAGGTGGCGGGCATCGCGCGGGCCTTTGAACCGCTGATATACTACTCAGAGAACGGGGCGCAGCAGGTTGGGGACCTCCAGGCCACGGGCGTCGCCGTCTGGGATCTCGGCGAGAGCGTCCGGTCCAGCAACATGACCTCGGCGCCAATCATCGTCAAGGAGCTCGACGACCTGAGTGACAGCCTCAAGACTCTGGCTGTCGAGCTGACAAAGTTCTTTGCTAATGTGGATGGTGATGTTGACGGGTGAGTGGAGCCGACGACGAGCCCTTGCATCCTTGCTTTTCTCATTTGCTCCGTGTTGCGATGGGATGCTAACCCTGAGCTTAGCATCCTCATTGTCATGGACTGGGCACGTAGGGAGCTCACGCAGCTGAACCAGAAACCGACACAGGCCCTCATCTCATCGGCCTTTGACAACATCCACAACCTTCTCTCAAACGTGGGCGTGCTGGAGAACTCGGCAGGCGAGCCGACCAAGATGGGCTCCGTGGTGACGTCGGTCATGGGGATGTCGGGCCCGCAGCGGACGCGCGCGACGATCCAGCGCACCTTCAACGAGTTCCTGGGCGTGCTCGAGGAGGCCATCGCCAGCGAGCTGCAGCACAGCCTCGCGCTCTTTGCGCTCTTCGAGGCGGTCGACCGGCAGTTCCTCAACCTGGCGCGCGCCGTGGCGCGCGAGTCCAACGCGCAGGACGAGGAGCACGCCGACCTCCTCAGCTCGCTCTGGGCTCGCCTGCTGGGGCCCGATGCCGGGCGGGTGCGCAAGTACGAGCGCAACGCGGTGCTGCTCCGCAACGTGCGCGACAAGACGGTGCGCAACAAGGGCGTCCTCGTCGAGCACAACCAGCGTCTGCTCGCCCTCAAGGCCAGCCTCGAGGCGCTCCGCCGCAAGCTCGTCTCGCCTTTGGTCCGCTCCGTCAACTCGTCCACCCTCTCGCTCGAGGAGCAGATCCGCGGCCTCGAGGACGCCGGCGGCTACCTCGACGCCGTCCGCGTCCGTCAGAAGGGCAAGCTTATGGAGATTTTGTACGGCGGCGGCGGCGGCGCCGAGGCGGGGAGGCGCACCATCGAGGACGAGGCCCGTGCTGGCCCGCGGTAGGAACTCGTCTAGGTCCCTCTTGATCTGGAGGAATGGCCCAGTCAGGCAGGATGGGAAGGGGGCATAGCTATCACTCTGTGCGAATAGCTCGTAGCGCTACTCTGCTCCATCACTCGGGCTTCACTAGCATCTGCTTTGTTAGTTTTTTTTTTTTTTTGGATTCGGCGTTAGACATGACTTTTATTTTCTTCCAACTTCTTTTTTTTATATACTTAAACGGGGACTGCTTTCGGCGTCTCGCAATAGCCACTCCCTCCACAGTCTTCTTGTATCATAATCCTTGCGCTTAATCGCTATAGAGGCGTGATGGGGGTTAGGCGTGTCTCGAGGAGTCTCGGGGAGTCTCGGGGAATGGCTCTACGGTTCAGGGTTTACGATCGTGTATGCGTGAGATGAATTAAATAGGCAGGGCAAGAGAGAGGGTGACAGGGGTTACCACTGAGGAGCAATCATCAATATCATCGTGCATGGTCTGTTCTTGTCAGCCGTCGATAGTTCTCTCCTCGTTCGACGCACGCCTCTTTTGAGCCGAGAAGCGTCAGGGCTTGGATTCCTCAGCCCTGAGAGCAACAAAAAGTGACGCCCACATCCCACTCTCAACCCAGGCACGGTCAATTTACATAATGAACAAACTTTTGGATTCCTCTATTAGGCTAGCCACCCAACCGAAGCAAAACCCATCATGCGCACGTCAACTATTCCTTCATGAACCATCATCGTCGCCCGACTCTGTTTAAGCGAAGGAACCCCTAGCTTCAGAACCGTGGAGACAGGATAAGATGCAGAGGGAAGCTGCCTCTTGGGGGTATTCAGTCCTGTGTAGAAAGCAAGCAAAGTCCAGCCCAGTCAAGACAAACCCGCAACCCCTAAACGCCGTTCGAGGGGGAAAGACGTCGCTGTCCACCAGAATATGTGGTGAACAGTGCCCCAAGCCACCACCGCGCCTTCCCTTTTCTGCCCAATTTCTGATTAGGAAGAAAAAATGGAAAAGACAAAAACCAACACAAAGGAGAAATGTGACCCCCGGGGAAAAAAGTCTATCAGTACATGGTGAATGCTGCTGCAACTGCCGACGAGAGTCCCCCATATCGTCTCAAAGATCTGACTGGGGTTACTCTGTATTCAGCTCGGTTGCAGCCCATGATTTGCAGCCCTCAAGGACCATGGGCAAAAGAAAAAGTCATCGGCATCAAAAAGACGTAAAGGATGCGATATGAAATGCATGGTATCATCTGCGAAAAGAAGTGGCCATCCGCAAATATCGCTATCGTCAAGGAATGTGTGGGCTGCGAGGTTTAGGCCTTGGCATCGGCCTTCTCTTCCTTGGCAGGGCCGGGAGCGTCGCCGGCCTCGCCACCCTGGGCACGGACATAATCGTCGTACACCGCCAGCGCCTCGTCAACCTTTGCCCGCAGGGAGCCCTCATTCTCGATGCTGCAGTGTGCCGGGTTAGTTGTTGGGCCTGGCTGGGGCTTTTTAGGGAGGGGAATATGACTTACAGAGCGACAAGTTCCGCGTTCTCCATCTCAAGGAGCATGCCCGTAATCTTTCCGGCAAGCTCAGGGTGAATAGCCTGAATCTTGGGGAAGATGACCTCTCCAAGAATCTGCTTCTGTTGGCCCGGGTTGTTACCAACAGCCGCCAGCTGGGTTTGGAGCACGCTGGCGCCCTCGGCCGGAGCAGCGTCACGGCCGCCCTGAGGCGCGGCGCCGGCGAAACCGGGACCCTGGTTGCGGCCACCAGCGCCACGGCCAGCACCGGCACCAGCGCCCTGCTGCCTAGCGTTCGGAGGGTAACCGGGCATGTTGGCAGCGCCGGGCATGCCGGGCATGCTTCCAGGGAGGCCACCCTGGATGCCCGGTCCGCGAGCGACGGGCACGCCACGGCCAGCGGTGAGGTTCGACTGCTGGAGCTGCTGCATGGCGGCAATGAACTGGGGGTTGTTAGGCTGGTACTGGCCCTGAGGCGGGAATTGGCCGGGGATGCCGTACATGGGCGGGATCTGCTGGGGCAGACCGCCACGGCCGCCCTGCTGGCCAGCATAGCCGGCGGGGAACTGGCCTGGACGGCCGCCCTGGACGGCCGGGAGACCCATGCCGGGCTGAGGGAACGGCATGCCACGGCCTCCGGCGGGAGGCATGAAGCCGGGCTGCGAGCCGGGGCCGTAAAAGACCGGGGCCTGCATAAACTGCTGGGGCATTCCGGCAGCAGCGGCCGCCTGCTGCATGCGGAGCTGGTTGCGAGCCTGGATGCTGGCCTCGAGCTGGTTCTTGCGCACATCCTTGCGCTGAGCCAGGGCGACGTACAAGGGCTTGCCGTTGACCATGCGCTGGTTCATCTCCGCGACGGCCTTGGTGGCATCGTCAGGGTTGCCGAAGCAGACGAAGCCGAAACCCTTGCTCTTACCGAGCTTCGGCTTCTTGTCAGCCTTGGCATCGCCCTCATCGCCCTCAGTCTTGGCGGCCTCTTCGTCCTCCTTGACGTTCTCCTTGGCATCTGCGGCATCCTTGGCCTCCGGCTCGTCAGCGCCCTCGGCGAGGGTCTCACGCATGACCTTGGCAGAGGTGATGGGGCCGAACTCGGAGAAGAGCTGACGGAGCTTGTCATCGTCGACCTCATCGTCGAGGTTCTTGATGTACAGGTTAACACCCTGGTACTTGCTCGCCTTCTCCTGGCGGGCAGCCTCGTACGACCTGCGCAGCTCCTCCTCGCGCTCGTGCTTCTTCTGGGCACGGCCGACGTAGAGGTTCTGGCCGTGGAACTCCTTCTCGTTTAGTTCCTCGACAGCCTTGGAGGCGTCCTCGTGCGAGGTGAAGTTGACGAAGCCGAAGCCGCGGCTCTTGCCAGTCTCCTGGTCACGGGCTAGCGAGGACGAGGTGACGTGGCCGAACTTCTCGAAAAGGGCGCGGAAGTCATCGTCGGTGACATCAAGCTGGATGTTCTTGACGTAGATGTTGGTGAAGTTGGCCTTCATCTCCTCGAACTTGCTCTGGCGATCCTTCTTGGGGATGTGGTGGCCAACGTAGACCTTCTTCTCGTTGAGAAGCATGCCATTGACGTGCTTGATGGCCTGGGACGCCGCCTCGTCGGTCTCGTAGTGCACGAAGCCGTAGCCCTTCGAGTTTCCATGCTCGTCCTGGGCAACCTTGCAGCTCAGGATGTTACCGAACGCAGCAAAGGTGTCGTGCAGGGCCTTGTTGTCAATCGCGACATCGAGGTTCTTGATGAAGACGTTGCCCTGGCCAGTCTTGCGCAGGGCGGGATCACGCTGCGACCACATTATGCGGCAGGGACGGCCCTTGATGAGGGTGTAGTTGAGCTCATCGAGAGCCTTCTCACCATCCGAGGTGGTGTTGTAGTTGACGTAGGCATAGCCGAGCGAGCGGCGAGTGACAGCGTCGCGGCAGACGCGGATGGAGGCGACCGATCCGATCTGGGAGAAGAGCTCGAAGAGCATGGCCTCAGTGACGGAGGGGTCGAGTTCGCCGACGTAGAGGGAGGCGGAAGCCTGGGGGTGAGGGGCCGCAGAAGACGGCGTGGCGCCGGCGGTGTCGGCCTCATCGCCGGGGAAGCCAGCGACGCTGGTGTTCACGGCAGGGCCCTTGTCACCACCATTGAGGCCGGTGTTGGCAAAGTCGGCGGCAAGCTGGTCGACAGCGCCCGAGTTCGCGGAAGCGGCCATGATGTTGGTTTTTTCGACGAGGAAACCGGAAAACTGGGAATGGGTTGTTTGAGTCAGTCAGGAAAAGGGTTTGACCTGGTGTGTTGACGAGAATTGAGCGGTCTGCGAGATCATGCAATGCCCCCGCTTGTTGGAGACAGGTTTTTGGTGGATAAGAGGAGGGGGTTTTTGTTACTGTGGAAGATCAAGGAGGGGGAAAGAAGTGGCAGCGAATGTGTGAAAAGACCAGGAAAAAAACCATTCGCGCAGACGAAGCGGGCGAGATGATGTTGCTAAGTAGGAAACTCACCTCTGGCGAAAATGACGAAGGTGGCGCGGGAAACAAAGACGACCTTCGCGATCAAAGGCTGTCTGGCAGGAGAATGCTCGTCGGACTAGGACGAGCTGCTGAAAGCGGTTGAGGTTGTAATATGAAAGAGAAGTAGAATGTCTAGGGTGCGCTGCCAGAGACTCTTGTCGCCCTTCGTTGGAGGGGGGGTTTTCGATTTTTTTTTTCGTTTTGCCTGGTTTGGGACGTTTGCGATTTTTCCTCTCGACGGCCGTCAAGGGTTTTTTTCGGGTGATTTTCAATTTTTTTTTGTGGTTTGGGGTATGAGAAAGAGGATGCTTGAGGACAGCATTCAAGTACGAAAAGTCGCACTTCAAGACTGAACTCGGAGGGGTTGTTTGGAAAGTTGGTGAGGGTAAGAAATCCCTTTGTTTGAGGAGGAGGAGCGGTTCTCGACGAAGGTGGCCATCAACCGACTGTTTTTTTTTTGGAGCGTACCCACTTTCTTTGTTCTGCGTGTCGCAATTTGCTGGCGATGCGGCAGGTGGGGCCTGGGGTTTGGGTGCGAGGCGTGTGTGCGTGCTCAACAGCCGCGGGGTGAGCAGGGTGCCAACAAAGTTAGCGCAGGAAGCCGTTAGCCTAGCATCGCCTGCACGATCAGTTGGCGCGTCCGAGCTTGCCGCAGTGCCAGCAGCCCGAGCCACCAACGTCAAATGCGCCTGCTGCTCTTGCGGCGTGAAGGGTTTGCCAAGCCGCCTCTAAATCATCAGCCTGATCAATCCCCCCGCCAAGCTGTTTGTTTGCCAAGTGTCCAAACACATTCCATGGATGCCGCCGTGAAAATGCAATACAAACTCTATCGGTTGCCTTCGGTGTGCTGGCCTTTGGCCGTGGTACAAGACGGGCCTGCAACCCACCCAACCCAGGCGGGCAGGCTCCCATTTGTGATCTGACGTATAAGATGGATAGGCATTGGCCGCGCCCATGTCCGGGCAGTGGCACTTGCGCCTGAAGTCCCTCTGCCGAAGTGGCCCGTCTTATCATGGCATAGCAGCCAAATAGCTCGAGGTAAAAATATGCAGCCTGTTGGAGTTCCCATTACCCAGTCTATACTATAGGCTCGTCTTTTCTTTCCTACGCCACCTGCTTTCCTGTCGGGTCCTGTATCTGCTCCATCTATATATCCATCCTTCAACAAACCTAACACGCTTGTTTTCAAAGCCCATCGAAGAGTAATGGGGAACACGTGCCTATGCGTTGCCGCTGGCTCAAGCTGCACAAGCGGGTGACTAAGGCGTGGCGTTGGGAGTAGCCCGTCGCATCACGCTGCTGCTAGAATATTCGAAAGCTAGGTACCTTTAGCGTACAAAGATCTGGAGGTATTTTCAATGATATTTTCCAAGAAGAGACGGGAAAGGGACTCCAAGAGACCCACAGAATAGTCCAGGTATCCACTTGGGCCTCAAACTTCCTTCTCAGAAGCGCTGCCGTCATCCCAAAGCTGACTACCCCTGCCCGCGTACCTAGCCGCAGACCCCCACCATCATCAGCTGCTACCTAGCCCGTCGTGTCCGTGTGCTGAGCTCTTTCGGCGGCCTACGGCCGACCCCAAACTTGCCGCGCACCTAAGCACGGCCTCGCTCATCGCACGACTCTGCACGACAGTACACACACCCCTCCTGCCGAGCATCCTCAGTCCTCTTCAACCATGTTCCCCACATTCTCCGGCACATCGCGGCGGCCGAGAAACGTCAACCTCAGCGGCCAACGAAGCGACCCCTTCGCCGGTACCTCGTGGGGCGCTGGGCCCTCAACTGGCACCACCAAATCCGTCGCCGAGGCCCAGGCTGACCGCCAGAGGAGGCAACAGGAAAGGGATCGTCTGCGGGCTGCACAAAACATCCAACGGACATGGAGGGGCCACCACGAGAGGCAGGCCCTCCAGGCTGAGCGCCGCCGCCTCTTCAACGACCTGTACCGCTGCCAGCCCCCGCTCAGCCTCAGCGAACGGGTGTCCCGCGCGTTCCCGCTGCTTCCGAGTCTCATCGGTGCCGACCACGAGGAGGACTACGAAGGGCTCACCAAGTTCACCGAGGATCTGGCCCAAGACGAGTCTGGTGTGTTCTCCCCCGAACAGACCCCGACGGCAAGGCTCAAGAGCCTAGTCCGCATGCTTGTGGCAACCGCCATCAAGACCGAGAAACCCGCGGCCCAAGTTGGGGTCTTACTAAAGCTGTTGGTGCTGCTTGTCGAAAGACGACCAGAATCGGCGGCCGATAGTCTTGATTCCTATTACACCTTACTCGCCCACATCATCAAGGAGGAACAATTAGATGGCCATGACTGTAGCGGGTTGCCCCTCGCCGCCATCTCGTTGCCCTTGGGGGTGCCATCAGGTCAGTACCTAGCTCTGAGCCATGCACAAACTGAACATTGTGTGCACATACTGACGCCCGACTCGCCAAGCAGACATCATTGCTTCCAAAGCGTACCGAGCCTTTGTCGCCTACTTCCTTACCTCGCCCGACCTGAAGCCTGTCGAGGAGCACACAAAGGTGCTGGTAGAGAGCATAGAGCCGGAACGACTATCAGCAGCGGTAGTGGACGAATTCTCGTCCGGCGGTACCCTGGCGAGTGCCCCCAAGGACAACCTTCTCTGGCTTCTGGCTCGCTTCATCGACATACAGCGAGCCCAGTCCGCAACCTCCCAGACCTCAGCATACGCCAAGGCGCTGCATCTTCAGCTGTCAAATCTGGCGTCTGAAATAAGGACTCGCTTCACGCCTCTCAGCTCCCGGGATTCCCCTAGGTCAGATGCAGCTACTGCAAACTTACAGCTACCTCACTACGTTTCCAAGCAACTGTCGTCTCTGGTGGAGCGCGGCGAGATCTCCAATCTGCTAAGCAAATTCGTCTTGTAAGCACCACACACACGCTTTCTTGGCCATATGTTTTCCAAACGCCCACAACATTTTCCGGACCCTTTTCCTTCTTCTATTTTGAATGTATATGACTAACACGACAAAGCAACTACGGAGCCACGTCGTCACAACCCGTAGGCGATGCTAGCATCCTAGCTGGCTACATTCTAACACTGATTCGCTGCTTCCCAAGTCGTGGGGACGACATCCGAATGAGACTTTACCTGGCCGATATTGCGGGCCAGTCCGAGAAGCAGAAGCTTCCCTCGATCAAATTTTTCTGGGAGGCCGTCAAGACGACAACCGTGTTCTCACGCGTTATCCGCGACGAGAAGTCGGCTCACGCTTTCCTCCTGCAACGGACCTATTTCCAGACATCCTCAACGGACTCGGCATGGGATCGCGAGTGGCGGACGGTTCTGCTCTTCCTTGAGCTCTATGTCTTCGTTCTCCGACTCACGGACGATGAGGATTTCTTCAGTGGCATCTCTGGAACTCCCACGGGCGGCACTCCTCGCCTGGCTGGCTGCAGTCTCCTACGGGGTGATCTCGAAAACCTGTCGCTCTTCCTCAAAAACCTCGGCTTCACCTTGTACCATCACGCGGCAGACCTCCTGCAGGTTGAGGGCACGGCAGAAAACGCTGTGCAATCGCTAGATGATGTTGTCAGGCTGACGCCGACGAGGGGTAAGACGCGGGACAAGGTGTCGTCAAGCTTCACTGTGATCTCGGGGATTGACTTTGAGGCGTTCCGCAATATCGCCATCACCACCATACGAATGCTATACGAGCGAGACTCGCGTCGGCCGTTTCTACCGCCGGGTCACTGGCTCATGACGTCCCGCTTCGACATGGACAGTTTCCTATCGGCGGTGGTGCTGGAGGAGCAGAGACAGCATGACATCAGAGGCAACGACAGCGAAGAGGAGGTGAGCGACGAGGATGAAGAGCTGGGAGACATGCTCGGCAGCAGCAGCCACCAGGTTTTCAGCTGGGCTGGCCAACGCCGGTCGAGACATGCCATGGTTGAGCAGTTCAAGACCCGCCAGAAGAAGCTGCAGCGTGACAGGACACTGGCCGTGATAGGGCCCAAGCTGGAGATACTCCGCAACATGCCGTTTGTTATACCTTTCGAGAAGCGAGTGCAGATATTCCGCCAGTTTGTCCACCTCGACAAGGAGCGGCGCCGTCACGGGCATGTTGACGCGGACCAGTGGCGCCAGTTTGTTCTCAGCGCAGGCTCCAGAGACCCAATACCCGCAAGAGGAGTTATCGGCCGCCATCATGCCAAGATCAAGCGGGGGAATGTTTTTGACGACGCCTATGACCAGTTCTACCCGCTCGGAGATGGTCTCAAGGAACCAATTCAGATTACCTTTGTCGACCAGTTCGACACGATCGAGGCAGGCATCGATGGGGGCGGAGTCACCAAGGAATTCCTGACAAGCATCACAACGGAGGCATTCGGCAGCAGCCAACATAACCTGTTTGTTGCCAACGGGTCGAACGCCATGTACCCGAACCCATCTTCGCTCGATCAACTCCAAGAGTCGCTGAGGGACATGGGATTTCTTGAGGGAAGCGACGAGTGGACCCTACAGGTGCAGACACTGCTCGAGCAGTACGAGTTCCTGGGCCGTATTGTTGGCAAGTGCATGTATGAGGGGATCCTCATCGACATTGCCTTTGCCGGTTTCTTCCTGCTCAAGTGGGTATCAGCCGCGACGGATCTGGGGTACCGGGCCAGCATCAACGACGTGCGCGAGATGGACGAGGAGCTGTACCAAGGCCTCTTGCGCCTCAAGAACATGCAATCTGACGTATCAGAGCTCGAGCTGGACTTTACCATCAACGACCAGGTCTCGGCAACCGGCGAAGAGACGGTGACGATAACGCGGGACCTGATGCCCAACGGCAAGGACGTGGCGGTGACCAACGAGAACAGGCCGCTGTACATATCGTACGTGGCACGGCATCGGCTCGTAGCGCAACCGTATCAGCAGACGCGGGCGTTCTTGCGCGGACTGGGAAGCATCATTGACCCCGCGTGGCTGTGCATGTTCAACCAGAGCGAGCTGCAGCGGCTGGTCGGCGGCGACTCGTCCGAGATCGACCTGGAAGACCTTCGGAAGCACACCGTCTACAGCGGCGTGTACGAGGTTGGCGACGATGGGAAGGACCATCCCACCATCGACCTCTTCTGGCAGGCCATGCACGAGTTCCAGGACTCGGAGCGCCGTGACGTGCTCAAATATGTCACATCGACCCCGCGTGCCCCGCTCCTCGGCTTCTTTCAGCTGAAGCCGCTGTTCAGCATACGCGACGGTGGTGGCGACCCCGAACGTCTGCCCAGTGCAGCCACGTGTATCAACCTTCTCAAGCTCCCTCGCTACCCGACGCTGGAGATTCTCAAGAATAAGCTGAGATACGCGGTCTCGTCTAACGCGGGATTCGATCTGAGCTAAGAGCAGTTAGGTTCCTTGCTAAGCTACAACGACGATTGCCGGCTGGGTAGGTTGTTGAATCCGTGTCCTTTTTTTCGTTCATTTTATTGTTGTGAGCCAAGGGGACAATCTAAGCGAGTTCGTGCCCCAGGGACGCTTTTGATCGTAGCAATGGCGTTTATTACGAATAGACCTACATAATTTTGGAACCCGCTGGCATGAGGGCAGATGGCCTGGTTGTGCGGTTTGTACAGCGTGCAGGATTAAACGTGGGATATAGGGTTGCAGTAGCCAGTAACAGCGATGTGTTGTAGATGGATTCAGTGCTGTTGTGCAAGACGGAGGACTACCTAGATGTCAAGGTTCAGCCGAAATAATCAAGTATTACCCATTGTTTGTTGTTATTAGTCCGCGTGTCTTGGTTCTAATGTACGTTTTCACACGGTATGTACATATAATTCTTTTCTTTTTCTTCGGGCTTTTGCGTCCGGGGTCGTTTGTATCCCAGAAGGTGTTGGTATTATAAATGGTAAACAGAGGCCTTTTTCTCTATCTAGATCATGCACTAATGCCATTTCCCCACCTTGATCTCAACCGTAACGCCAATGATATCACACCGCTGTGCAGAAGGATACGTTTTCGACTAGCTATGTTCATGCCAACAGACAGACAGACATTGTCGTCTTTTGTAGTCTCTACAGAGGAAGGGGCTCGTGCTTGAAGCGCCGCTTGCCCTCGCCCTCGCCGTACGACGCGGCGACGTGGCCGGCGCCGCGGATCTTGTACTTGTAGATCATGAGGCCCTCGAGGCCGACGGGGCCGCGCGAGTGGATCTTGTTGGTGCTGATGCCGACCTCGGTGCCGAAGCCGTAGCGCATGCCGTCGGCGAAGCGGGTCGAGGCGTTCCAGTAGACGCCGGCCGAGTCGACGCCGGCCATGAAGCGCTCGGCGGCGGCGGCGTCGGCCGTGACGATGGCGTCGGTGTGGTGGCTGCCGTGCTCGTTGATGTGGGCGACGGCCTCGTCCAGGCCGGCGACGACACGCACGGCCAGGTCGAGCGAGAGGAACTCTGTGTCGAAGTCGGCGTCGGTGGCGTCGACCACGGCGGGGGCGGGGGCGGCCGGGTCGGGGGAGGGCAGGGCGGCCTTGGACTCGGGGTCGCAGCGCAGGGTGACGCCGCGGGCGGCCAGGGCGGCGGCGACGGCAGGGAAGACAGAGGTCAGGGCGCCGCGGGCGACGAGCAGGGTCTCGGCGCTGTTGCAGGCGGCGGGGTAGTTGGCCTTGCTGTCGGCGACCACGTCGGCGGCCAGGGCCGGGTCAGCGTCCGGGGCGAGGTAGACGGAGCAGAGGCCGTCGGCGTGGCCGAGGACGGGGATGCGGGTGTTGGCCTTGACGTGGCGGACGAGCTCGTTGCCGCCGCGGGGGATGACGAGATCGATCAGGCGGTCGAGGGCGAGCAGGTCCGAGACGGCGTCGCGGGTTGTGACGAGCTGGACGGCGGCGTTGGGGACGCGGGACGACGCGAGGGCGGCCGAGATGACGGAGGCGATGGCGACAAAGGACTCGGTGGACTCGCGGCCGCCCTTGAGGATGACGGCGTTGCCCGACTTGACGGCCAGGGCGGCGATGTTGGCGATGACCTCGGGGCGGGCCTCGAAGATGACGAGCAGCAGGCCGATGGGGCACGAGACGCGCTCGAGCTCGAGGCCGTCGTCGAGGCGGGTGCGCAGCGAGACGCGGCCGACGGGGTCGTCGAGCCCGCGCACGTCGAGCACGCCCTTGAGCATATCCTCCCACTTGCCGGGCCGGCCCAGGTCGAGGCGCGACACCAGGCTGGGGCTCAGGCTGCCGTCGGCGGCGGCGCGGCGGGCCTGGGCCATGTCGCGGGCGTTGGCGGCCAGGATGTCGCCGCGCGCCGCGGCCAGGGCGTCGTGCATGGCCGTCAGGGCGTCGTTGCGGGCTTCGGCGGGGAGCGTGGCCAGTACGTGCGACGCCGCCTTGGCCTCGCGGGCCGCCTCGGCGGCAGTTGCGTTGGTCAGCGACATGGGCGGAAGGTTAGTGCTGGGGCCGGCGTTAGCGGTTTCTAGTCGGCCGGGGCGGCCGTCGAGCCTTGGGTCGCGTCAATGTGGTGGTGATGGTATCGCGGTTGAGTCATGGTGTTTTTTTCCTGACCGCCGCCGATTTTGTTCCGATGATGGTGGTGGGCACGCAATTCCGCTGAGGGGTCCAATTCCAACAAGCCGTCTGTTGTGTCTGACGGCGTGACGATACAAGCAAACGGACAGGCAACGACTGGCACATACGACCATACCCACTGGAATATACGGGATCCCGTCCGCTCTCCCCTAGTCAAACCAGTGAGGGCCGAACTAGTACTCAGGTGGGTGACCACTGGGGAATCCTCGGTGTTGTATGTTTTTGCTCTTTTTTTTTCCATGCTTTTCTTCCTTTTGGAAAGCTGATATTTTTTGGGCTAAAACTAGATCATCTGATCGTCTCCTGAATG
>NW_008804545.1:1775482-1809877 GCF_000145635.1 Gaeumannomyces tritici R3-111a-1
ATGCCGGCGAGCTACCGGTATCGCGGCCAAAGCATAATGGCGAAGCTAAAAAATAGGGTAAAGCTTAAATTGCACGAAAGCGTTTGGAGCGCGAAAAATTTAAAAAACCGACCCCGGGTGCCCGAAAGGGTACGAAAAAAAAAAGGTTAAAAAAAAACAATTTTTGTTAGCGATAATACCTTTGGTAAAAGATTTACGGAAGCTTAATAAAGGAAATACCGCATTTGGCCCGTAACCCGGTAATTACCCGCCTTTGCACCGATTAACCCTTAATATATTGTTCCTTTTTTTACACCTTTTTTATTTGGGGAGCAGGCCCGGGTAATTACCGAAAAGGATTAAGCAAATTTAAAAAAGGCATTTGCGATTTCGCACCGTTTATAATAACGCCCGACGCTACGTTAAGCACGTTGGAAAAGGCCGTTGGGCTATTAAAACAAAATACCAAAAAAGCCCCGCAAATTTCCAACGATTTCGAAAACCTTTTTGTAAAAAAATTGTAAAAAATAAACAACGCGCTAAAAGCCCAAAGCAAACGCGCCCGTTTAATTTAAAAAATCCAAAATAAAAGGTCGAAACATACGCATAAAAGTTTAAACGAAAATAAAAAAAATACTTTTAAACAACGGAAGGGTTTTACGTAAAGCAAAGTTACTTTTAAACCTTTTATGCTTAAAAAATCGGCAATTTGGCAAAATATTGCCCATTACATTAACAATTACAAATTTATTTTCGAAAGCAAAAAGGAACGTTACGGTAAGGACCGTATAAAGGTTTAAATAGCTTTTAGCACTTTCGATTATTATCGGCGGGCACAATGGACAAAATATAAGTAAATGCATTATTTAAATACCGGGGTATTATTTATTTAGGCCGATTTTTTGCGGTAGTTTTAAGCAAAGTCGAAAAACCCCGATTTGCAAATATAATTGGCGATTAAAAAGTTTGCGGGGGATATCGCTATTAAGCAAAAGGATTACGAATTATTTAAAGCGTTCCGGATTTGCTAGGATTTGGTAAAAAACGATTTTTCCGAATTAGCACCCAAATGGATAAGGACAACATTGCTTTTTAACCGGTTCCGCCCCGAAATTTAAAAACGGGTAATATTTAAAAGCTTTTTTTACATTATAAAAAAATTGCAAGCTAAAGCTTTTAAAGCAAAAATAATATTAAAACCGTACAAAAGGACCCCGGGGGATACAAGTGTCCTAGCTTTTAAAAAGCCGGTTATTTGCTTTAAATACGGGCAGTTAAGCTACATCGTTGCAGCATGCAAAATATGGACGGATAACCCGGAAACCCCGTTAGCCCTAACAACCATACAAAAGGCAAAAAGGAAAAGGCCCGAAGTACGGTATTACGGGTATAAAAAGCTGGGCCATATCCGGCCGGCGTGCTTTAAAAAAAGCAAAATATTGCTACCCAATTCGATACCGTTATTTAGCCATTTAAGCACCGGGGTTTAAAAATGCGCCCCGGCGGTTAAAACGCGTTAAAAAACCGAAATATATTTACGGATTAACGGTTACCGGGTAAAGTTAAAAGCATTGGTTAATAATAAAAGCAACGTTAACCTATTGCATAACCGTTTTTTGGTAAAAGCAAAAAAAATACCGGTGCTAAACGGGGGCTATTTAGCGTGGTTCGATACCAAAAAATGCATATTTACGCTAAAGGTAAAAAAATACAAAATTCGGGTAACGGATAGTTAGGGAATAACCCAAAAGTTAATGGTATTTTACGTAATAATGCCCCGGACCGGGTACAACATTACGTTAAGCATGCTTTGGCTTTAGCAAAAAAACATTAAAATCCGGTTTAGGGATATAAAGTAAAGGTTTCCGGTAATTATTAAAAAGGTTAAAATAATTTTATTGGAAATAGCTAAAAAGCTAATCCAATCGGGACAAACGATAGCCGTATTAACGATTGCACGCCCGGAAATCCCGGAAAATCCCGGGAAAAGGTTAAAAGCTTTCCCGGAATAGGTTAAAAGAATAATTGCAAAATATGCGCAACTTTATAAATTAAACCCTTTGTTAAAATATACAAATTGGGATTATGCGATCGAATTAAAGGAAAAAACGATGCCGCTTTACGAAAGCATTTATTTTTTATCCAAAAAGGAATTAAAAATTTTCCGGAGGTATTTTAACAAGGCTATAACGAAAGGTTGGATTTGGCATTTAATTAACCCCGCCGGCGCCGGAATTTTGTTCGTTTTAAAAAAGGACGGGAAGTTCCGCTTTTGTATCGATTATCGGGGTTTTAATAAGGTTATTAAAAAAAACCGGCTAATATTCCCGTTAATTTACGAAATATTTAACCGGGTGTTTAAAAATTAGTACTTTACCAAATTGGATTTAAAAAACGTTTATTATAAAATACGGATCCGATAAAAAAACGAATAAAAAATTGCTTTCCGTTGCAAGTATGGATATTACGAATATTTGGTAATGCCTTTCGATTTGGCCAACGCTTTAGCAACGTTTTAAAGCTTTATTAATATAGCGCTTGGGGAATTAATTAATAGCAATTGCATTGTGTATTTGGACGATATTTTTATTTTTTTAAAAATATAGGAAAAGCACCGCAAGGCAATAAAAACGGTGCTAAAGCAATTCGAACGGTTTAAGCTTTACGTTAGCCCGGCCAAATGCAAATTCGAAACGGATAGTATCGATTTTTTAAAATTTAGGATAACCAAATTCGGGGTCGAGATTTTGCCGGATAAAGTTATTGCGATTTTAAAGTAAAGGATACCGGAAAGCGTTAAAAACATTTAAATGTTTTTGGGCTTTACGGGGTATTATTGGAAATTCGTAAAAGGCTACGCGAAAATTACTATGCTTTTAACGGATTTTTTTAGTAAAAATACCGTATTTTATTTAAAAAATGTTGCGAAAAAGGCTTTTTGCAAATTAAAGCTATTGTTTACAAAAGTTTCGGTATTGGTGCATTTCGACCTTTCGAAACCGTTATGCGTGCGGACTAACGCTTTAGCTTTTGCAATAAGGGCGGTATTATTGTAATTGCAAAATGGCCGGTAGCACCCGGTGGTTTACATATCGAAAAAGCTGCGATAAAAAAAATTGCGCTATGCAATTTTTAATTTAAAATTGCTAGCGATCGTAAAAGCTTTCGAAAAGTAACGGCATTACCTAGCTTATTTACAAAAAATTGTTAAGGTAATTACCAACCATTTAAATTATACCCATATTTTAATAAAGGAAAAGGTAATAAAGCGTTAAACAAAATGGTTCGAAAATTTAGCAAAGTATAATTTTACGATTAAATGGAAGCCAAAATACCGGAACCCCGCGAATGGTTTGTTAAAACGTTCCCAAAATATACCCGTGGACGGGGAAACCAATAAAGCAAAAAAAAAATTCCGAAGCGATTTGCTAGCCAAATTTCGAAAAGTAGCTTACGTAAAAACGATTATTATTAAAAAAAATACCAAAACGATATTAAAGCGTATCCTTAAAGTACAAATAAAGGACGATTTCGTTTAAAACGGTATTTAAAAAAACAAACTTAACGTTTAAAAAATTAGCAACGGTTTATTTAAGCACAAAAAGAAAGTTTAAATTCCGAATTTAATACCGTTTAAACGGATAATGCTTTAAAAACAATACAATAACCCGACGGGGGGTTACAAAAGCATGGCCAAAATTTTAAAAAAGCTTAAACGGCAATTTAAATAACCGGGTATAGCTAAAAACGTACGCAAATACGTACGGACGTATTAAATATGCCAGCAAACGAAGCCAAAAATATAAACACTTTACGGGCTGCTAGCATTTTTGCCCGTACCAAACCGCCCGGGACAAAAGCTATTAATGGATTTTATCGAAAAATTTTTAACGTTGGTGGATGGAATTGGCAAAAAGCGCAACGTAATATTGGTAATGGTCGACCGGTTTACTAAATATAGCTTTTTTATCCTAACGTTTACAAAGTTAATTAGTAAAGAATTGGGGAGCTTTTTGTTTGCATACGTTTAAAGGTTATTAAAAACGCCCGAAAGGATTGTATTAAACCGGAATAAGCTATTTACAAACGGGTTTTGGACAACCTTCGCCGGATATTTAAAGGTTGCAAAAAGGTTATCGATAGCATACCACTTTTAAACCGACGGGCAAACGGAACGAACGAACCAGGCAGTAAAGCATTATTTTCGGTGCTTTTGCTGCAAAAAGCAAAACGATTGGGCGTTACTATTGCACTTAGCAACGTAAGTGTACAATACGAACGTGCATTTGGGGTCGCAAAAAACCCCGGCGTTTTTGTTAATAAGGTTTTACTTACGAAAGTTTTATAATTTTCGGGTAATTAAAAAAAAATTTTCGGTAGCGGTTAAAGTTAGGGCGGGGGCTTTGGAAGCAATTAAAAAGCAAGCCAAAAGATTGCTAAAAAAAGCGAATAATATATACAAAAAGTATTATAATAAGGGCAGGACCCCGGTGCCTTTCGGGGTAAGCAATTGGGTGCTATTAAGTACGGCGAACATTAAAATAAAAAGGCTATCGAAAAAGCTATCGAACAAGTGGTTGGGACCCTTTTAAGTCCTAAAAATGGTTGGGTTAGCCGGTTTGGCGTTTCGGTTAAGGCTTCCGGTAAGTTACCGGATATACAACGTGTTCCCGGCAAATTTGTTGCGGGCGTTTAAAAAAAAGCCCGGCGAAAAACCAAAAAATAAAAAATTAAAAATCGAAAAAAAAAAAAGGATCGTTTCGAAATAAAAGCTTTGCTAAAATATAAAAGGCCTTTGCGGAAACGAAAATACCTGGTTAAATAAATAGGTTACAATAAATCGGAAAATTTGTGGATTTTAAAAAGGGATATTACGAAAGAAATTGTTTAAACGTATAAAGCAAGCTTATTAAAAGCGAGCTTATAAAATAAGGAAAATACCGGACCTTAGCGGGTAAATACCCGGAAAAAACGGGGGTATTACAAGAAAGGAATAATAAGGGCTAAAAAAATAGCCCAAAAAAATGTTTTAACGTGCTAAACCGGTTGGCCATTAGGGAAAAACGTAAAAAAACCCGTAAGCGGCTTGTAATAGCCGTAAAATATCGTGCTTTATAAACAAAAAGTTAAATAAAAACGGTATAATACAAAGGACGCCCCAAATTAATGGTGCAACATATTTAAATTCCGAAGGACATGCAAAGTGTAACATATTTCGGAAAGCCCGTAAGGGGCATGCTTGGCGCAATACGCTAAAGCAATTACCGCATTTTAAACGTACGTCGTGGTAAAAAACATTATTGCTTGCCCGGAAAGGAAGTAAAAAAATTTCCGGATGGTATAACGAACGGGCTTAAGCGTTCGGGTAGCGGTAAATGCATGTTAACGGTATTTAAACCCATTAAAAAAGCGAAAAAAAAGCATTTTAAAACTATTTATTAAGGCATTAAAGCCCAATTGGTAAATATGGATACCGAAACCTTGCAATGCTGCAAAAGCAGCATAACGAAAGGAAACTATGGTTTTAATTGTAACAAATTAACGAAAAAAATTTAAAACTAACCACCTTTCGAAAAAGGAATACCAATAATTAATTAAGAAAATATATAAAAAAAATCGATTAAATGCCGTATCCAAAGGAACCAAAACCTTTGGAAATTACGTCCTTTTTGCTAGCGTTATAATCGTTGCCGCCAAAGTTATTAGCGCCGAAAGCGGTATTTCCCGGCGCCAATACGGACGCCGTACCCTTACGGGGAGCCGCGCGGTTGTAAGCCTGGGTATTTAAATGCGCCGCAATCGTAGCAAAGCTAACGGCAATGCTATTAAAAAAAGCAATTATACCTTTTTCGAAACGCTTAAAAAACGTTTTTACTTTGTTAAAGAAATTACCGATGCCAGCCAAAGCTTAAGCTTGCTTTTTCGTTTAAACGGCGATAGCGTAAAATTATTGGGAAATGTTTTAAATAATTTTTAATATCGCAGCGCTAGCAATTTTGCGCTAAATGCGTTTTTAAATAACGGTTTAACGTTTATAACGCGCAAATTGTTTGGTTAACATGGTATAAAAAGATTTAGCTTTTTAAATAACTTTGCGGGCGCGAAATTGGGCTTTAATAAATTTTTTAAAAAATTCCGGTATCGCTTCGAACAACCGTTTGTAAACGGTATTTAAAATTTTGTAAAGGTTTTGGGCCATTTTTTAAAACCATTCGGAAAGCTTAACGCAAGCTTTGTTACTAACCACGTTTTTGCAATAAATACATTTAAAGGACCCCGTACAATTATTGGAGCATATTGGTATACGGGGGTTAACGGCATAGTTTTAATATGCTTAACAACCAAAACAGCGGTTACAAAATACCGCACGCTCCGTATAATTGTTTTTAAAAAGGGGCAAATAAATAAGGTTTTAATTATCGCTTTATTGGAAATCGATAACCTTTTGTAACGGGAGCGCGTTGCGGATACTTATATAAAACGAAAAAAAGGCAATGTCCGTTTTGGGGGCAAGTTTATTAAAATTAAAGGCGTTGCGGCGGCGTTCGTTGCGCGCTTTACGCTTTTTTTCGGCGGAAATTTTTTTGCCGCGGCGGTTAAAGCCCGCCGGAAGGTTATTAGCAAAACGTTTGCGGGAATTTTAAAAGGCTGCAAGCGCAAAAGGGCCCAATAAACCCGCAATATTTAAAAAGCTTACCGAAAGGTTACCGGCAAAGCGATCGTTAAGGATTTAAAAGATTAAAAGTTCCGGCAAAACCAAATCCAAATTTAATTAAACTACGATAATTAAAAAAAATACCGGGGAATTGCCAAAAAGGGCTAACGAACCGGTTAAAACCGAAAAACCCAAAGCGGATACCCAAAGGAATACCATTTTCCTTACGTAATTGGGTACAAAGGATAACATTTATAATTACCGGTTAGGTCCAAATGTCCAAAAGGAACGGCCAAATACCAATTATTTACGGTTACAATCGTTAAAGTTATTGGAATGGTTGTTAAATGCACAAAAAGGAAAAAAAAAAGGCTCGTAGCTTCGAACGGGAAAAAAAGCCTTTTATATGCCGGTACGGACCCATTTTTCCGGATATTACAAAGCTTTATAACCGGTTTCCCCAAACGTTGCCAGGCATTGGGGCGGCTTAGCGAAATACCATAAGCTACCGGCTACTTACGGGGTTGCACGCACGGTACAAGCGGTTTGGGATAAGCCGTATCGGAAAAGGGCAATATGTTAAAAGCACGGGCAAAACCGCCCGGCAAAAAGCGGGAAGCGTTAAATGTACGGGCAAAACCGCCCAGTAAAAAAAAGGAAAAGGGCGCTAACAACTAGCCGGGCACGGACTTTCCGGGGATATGCCGGCAAGCTACCGGTATTGCGGCCAAAGCATAATGGTAAAGCTAAAAAATAGGGTAAAGCTTAAATTGCACGAAAGCGCTTGGAACGCGAAAGATTTAAAGGACCGACCCCGGGTGCCCGAAGGGGTACGAAAAAGGGGGAGGTCAAAAAAGGAACAATCTTTGTTGGCGATAGCACCTTTGGTAGGAAATTTACGGAGGCTTAACAAAGGAAACACCGCATCCGGCCCGTGACCCGGTGACTACCCGCCTCTGCACCGATTGACCCTTAACAGCGGGGCCTACCTCCTTCCTTAGCTGTTGGTCGTAACAACATCCCCGGTTTATAAACCGCACAAGTAATTTGGTAAAGCGATCGGTAATTTACAAAATTTGTTTGTGGCTAGACCTATTTCCACAAGCAGTACAAAGGGGTTTAGCCCATTCCAGTAACATAATAAATAAGGACGGAAAAGGAATAAAAGAAAAACAGGAAAGTGGTTAAGAAAATAAGAAAAGAATTAGTAATTATATGTCGGGTTAAAGTTAGTTTTGTACGGGATGATGTTTTGGTAAAAACATTGATGCAATAAGGGAAAGAGAAACCCACGGCACTAGCAATTTTGATCTCGGGGACCTGCACTGCTTCCATTAACCCCTGAACCCAACAACATGAAGCTATCCCGCGACTTGGGTGTCGAGATCAATGCGAATTGATATCTTGCTCAAACATACATAAAGATCTCAAATGACGCAGAATCGATTAAAAAATTTAGCTTGCAGCCACTGGTAAATCAGAGATGGCTGCCTGGGAGCATGTAGGAGTCTTGAGAGCTGACGCCAAGATCGTCCGTGGCGTCAATGGGTTAACCCGTGATCACTCCTTGATGAGAGTAGCCTGACCTGTGATCAGGCCCCCGGCCAGAAACATATATACTCATAGATCTGCTCGGACTAGACCCACCCCCTACTGCTATCTACATAGCACCTCGCAACCCCGTCCGTTATGCCCAAGCTCGCGACATGACCAAGCCAACCAGCCTCGTAGACGGGTTATGTCTCGGAGAGCATGAAGAGGCCGTCATCGATTATCTCCTTCCTCAGAACACGAAAGGTCGGCCCTAATCATCCGTTGAGTCACTAGCTCGGCTAAGTGAGGTCTTACTAACTCGGCCGCCCCTACCACTTCTATCCGTCGGGCAGACGAATTTATCGAGTTGTCATCCCTGAGACGGCAATGGCTTTCCCAGGGAGGGAAGATCTTCGAGCTTTGCAAGCTTGCTCAGCATCGGCTGGACGGCTGCGATGCTGGCCATGAACATTGTCGCCGTGCCTTTCGTTCATCTCCGGCGCCTGCGCAACTACCATGTCGGCTCATTCTGCTCGACAACTTGGACTGTGGGGACTTGAGGATCGTCCGCACTTCCGACATGGGCGAACAGACGGTTCGGTATTGCGCCCTAAGCTACCGCTGGCCAGATGGCGCGCACGCGTACACCATTCTCACCTCTTAGAATGAAGATGAGTGTACACAGGGGTTCAAACTGGGAACACTTGTCTCCGGACTGCAGGATGCATGCCATTTCGCGAAGCTCATTGGATTCCGCTACATCTAGATCGACGCTCTGGTATGTTCATCTGAGTTCAGAATACAGCCAAGTTCCGCATATATTCGCATCACAACCATCTAACGGTTACATGCTTGTGGAAAGTGCATTCAACAGGGCCGGGGCGGCGACTGGTATGCTCAGGCACAGGTGATGGATACAGTCTACACCAATGCAGCCGTCACTATTTCCCTTGCTGATGGCACCGGCCTCGACAGGTTGGCTCGGGTACGGGAGACGTCCTTCATCTCGAACCCGCAAGCTCTCTGCAGCATGCTGTCTGGTATTCCATGCCAGACCAACCCGGGCCTCGATATTCCATCGTCCTCCCAAGAGAGACTGTACCGGGCACTCACTGCGACTCACAACTTTGTTTCTCGGCCGTGGGGCATCCTCGACAGCCGTGCCTGGGCTTTCCAAGAGCGGCTCCTTTCCCGCCGCATCATCAGCATCACTCGCGAGGGCTTGTTTTGGGACTGTCTGCACCATTCGGCCTCTGATCGGAGACCCGCTGGCATCAAGGGTGACCATTCGCCCGAATTCAGGGACTCTGACGACCGCAACCTCAAACGGCTCTTGCTCGGCGCTCTGCCAGGCCCCTTTGAGGCTTCAGACTCGGTCCCCCTCGCGTCTCGAAACGCGTCCCGATCGGATCTGCTTCGGCACTGGCGTCGGATCCTTCAGCAGTATACCAAGCGATCCCTTACATACCAGACGGACAAGCTTGTTGCTGCAGATGGAGTGATGGGGCGGATGGGCAAGCTCCTTCTAGACGACAACGTTCTGGGGATATGCCGTACCGATGCGGTTCGGTGTCTTCTCTGGTTCGAGGAGCCCAGATTCGACGTTCTCCGTCACCTACGCTCAAGAAATAAACTCGCACTTCCGGATCCTGCCTTTCAGCGACCGGATCCATCTCGCCAATATATAACCCCGGATAGCCTCACGCCCAATCTCACAGTACCTTCTTGGTCCTGGGCTGGATCTGTGAATCCCATACAATACCGCCTCTGGCATCCGCGCAACAGCAACCAGGACTCGCCCAAGGAGCAGTTCACCGAGCTAGCTACCGTCAAGTCCATGTATACGCAACGAAGCGATGATGAGCTTTTGGGCAGTTATGAGGGGCTACTTGTCCTCGAGGGGCACTGTGTGTACTGCTTCATTCACGGCTCCAACGTCCATGCCTATTACTCTGCTGGTCGTCCGTTCGAGTCCTGGCTCAGAGGCCGCAGACCTCGAGACGGGTCATTGACCGAGTCTACGCCCCTGCTCGCCGATGATGTCGACGGATATCTGACCAGACGCCAAGCGCACCATCGAGAGCATGAGACAAGACGGCAAACAGAGAGCTGGCCAGAAGAGCGGCTGCGTGCGGATCACATGGCAAGACGCGACTTCACATTCTTACGCAACCACTTTGAGGGTAACCTAGCCGGAGACGCGCCGAGAGGATCGCATTCGAACCACCAAAACTACGAGATGGCCCGCCTGCTGCTGGTGGGTAATGGTGGCTATGACCGCTTCAACATGGGACAGCATTGCATGGTGCTCCGGCAGGTCGGGTTGGGATGGAAACGGATTGGAATCTGTGTCTTTGAGGCGCAAAAGTGCTGCCTCCAGGACCCGCGGCGCTGTCAAAGGGGGTGTATTTCTGCGGAGGGTATAAAGCCGTGCCTTGGGTTTTGGGATCGGGTTGAAGTCGAGTAAGGGACTGGGTTATTCGCAACTGAGCTGCCCCTGCTTCACGTTGATGACATTGAGCGCTGTGCCTCTCCCACTGTGGCGCAGTTAGTGCGCTTGCGCCCATCAAATCGGACCGCCGCGCCCGTCTCGGAGCCCGACGGCGATCGCAGCCCCTGTCCACATTTTCTGCTTCCCCTGAAGGGTGCTGGGGCAGCGGGAGCTAGTGACATCGCTTGGCAGAGTCAAATTTCAATTCAACAATTATTGAGTGAACTCGCGGAATCAGACATCTTGGGTGGTTCCGGTTGTTTCTTCGCCCCAAAAACCATCGACAAATCTCAAACGGCTGAGCACTTGTCGCAAACTACAGTACATTTACTATACCAGATCAGTCTATTTTGGGTTGCCTTGTTCCTTCACCGACGTCATCCTAACTGCTGCAATGGCCTCCTCCAGCACCGACAAGGGCGCAGGGCCGCTCAAGACTCCCATTGCCGCTCCTCTCAGCACATGCACGGTCCCGGAGCAGACACCCCTGACGGCTGAGCAGGAGACCAAATACAGCTGGCTGCTGGAACAGATCAAGGAGTGGAAGGATGTGCCCTCGCAGAAGGACAAGGAGTATGCCGGGCCGCTCACCGACAGCGAGCGCATGTGGCTGACGCGGGAGTGCCTGCTGCGCTACCTGCGCGCGACCAAGTGGCACGAGAAGGAGTCGGAGAAGCGCATCCGCGACACCCTCGCCTGGCGCCGCGAGTTCGGCGTCGAGCGCCTCAGCTTTGACCACATCTCGCCCGAGCAGGAGACGGGCAAGCAGGTGATCCTGGGCTACGACAACGAGGGCCGCGCCTGCCACTACCTCAACCCGGGCCGCCAGAACACGGAGCCCTCTCACCGCCAGGTCGAGCACCTCGTCTTCATGCTCGAGCGCGTCATCGAGCTCATGCCGGCCCAGCGCGACAAGCTGGTGCTGCTCATCAACTTCAAGACGAGCAAGAGCCGCTCCAACACGGCCCCGGGCATCGGCCAGGGCCGCGAGGTCCTCCACATCCTCCAGACCCACTATCCCGAGAGGCTGGGCCGTGCCCTGATCGTGAACGGTGAGGCTGCGCCCGATTTCTTTGCAACCATTTACAGCACGGTCCCACTAACACATTGCCCAAATCAGTGCCCTGGGTTGTTTGGGGCTTTTTCAAGCTCATCACGCCCTTCATTGACCCCTTGACCCGTGAGAAGCTCAAGTTCAACGAGGATATGCGCCAGTATGTCCCCGCCGACCACCTGTGGGCCGAGTTCAACGGGGCCCTGGAGTTTGACTACGACCATGCCACGTACTGGCCTGCCCTGCAGAAGATGTGCGAGGAGCGCCGCGCCGAGAGGGAGCGCAGGTGGGGCGCGGGTGGGAAGCAGATCGGCGAGCTTGAGGACTACCTCAGTGGGCACGTTGCCCAGGGCGTCGCGCCGGCCGGCTCCGCTGCCGCCGATGCCCCTGCCCCTGCCCCTGTTGCCGCTGATGTAGTGGTGGCAGCCCCGGCCTTGTCCTCTAAGCCGGCAGGAGACCTAATGGACGAGAAGAAGGCCGGCGAGGACCAGGTCGAGGATCTGCAGGTGGGCGAGCTGAAGGTCATCTGAGAAGTGATGACAATCCCCGTGAGCCTCATTCACAGGAAGCCACAAGCGCAAACGGGAGCCAGGCCGAGACCACAGTACCATATACCTTAATAAGCGACGACTGCATCGGAATCATTCTAATGAGGGGCCAGGGACATTGATAGATAGACTGTTTCTAGACGTTTGGCATGTTTCAAATTCGAATACAGTACTTTTGCGATATAGAAGCCTCTTTAAAATGTAGCTACAAAGATGTGATCAATCCAGTGTTTATGTCTGTTTGTGTCATCTCAACATCTGCAGCTGAGCTGATGGGTGGGCTCCATTTCAATCAGTCCATGCGCTGCATCGATTCCTTTTTCAGCAGCATGCGCCCCGCCTTGGAGCCCGCCCAGGAGCCCGCCCACGACCCGCACTCGTGCTGTGCTGGAATCAAACGGGCGGGCGTCATCGCGCAAACGACAATCGGCGTAGGAATCCTCAGCACAAGCTCCCAGCCTGCGACGCCCGTCAATCGACCTCCACCACGCTCCCACCCATACACCTCGGACGCCCCGAACCGCCATGGCCAACAACCCCGGAAAGCCCACAGGCAAGGAGCCCGGGCTGCGATACCCATCCAACGGCAAGACCATCTACCACAGGCCATTAAACCGTGGCAAGACGGCCGAGCTGAGCCAGGCCAGCTTCGCGTACCTGTTTGCCGAGATGGTGACCTATGCACAACGGCGCATCACCAACATCCAAGACCTGGAGAAGCGGTACGGTCGGCCCCGATACCCCTCTCTCAACGCACCATCTTTTTCTAACGAAACCACCCCACACATACACCTCCCAGACTCAACATGCAGGGCCACCCCATCGGCGTCAAGCTCCTCGACCTCCTCCTGTACCGCGAGCCGGCCAAGACGCAGGCGCGGCCGCTCAACATTATCGCGCTGCTGCACCTGATCCAGCGCAACGTGTGGACGCACCTGTTCGGGCGCCAGGCCGACCGGCTCGAGCGCAGCAGCGACGCCGACCGGCCCGACGAGTACATGATCGTCGACAACGAGCCGCTCGTCAACGCCTACATCAGCGTGCCCAAGGACATGTCGCAGCTCAACTGCGCCGCCTTCAGCGCGGGTGTCATCGAGGGCATCTGCGACGGCGCCGGCTTCCCCGCCCGCGTCACGGCCCACACGACTGGGTCCGCCGAGGAGCTCGAGATGTGGCCGGGCAGGACCGTGTTCCTCGTCAAGTTCGCGTCCGAGGTCGTCGAGCGGGAGAACTACCTGCCCAAGAGCTGAGGGTCTTTTTTGGGGGTGAGCGCTGGCGGGCAAAGACGAAGACGAAGCATGAATTTTTGGATTGGTTTTGGTTTTTATGATGCTTGGTTGGGCATAGGCGTGGCGTTTCGGTGGTTCATCGTTATCCTACTGTAGAATGGGATTTTCCTTTGCACGATAACGTAGGCGCGGAACTTGGAGTTACTGCAAACCCAAACAGGTATAGAGAGAATTAGGCTTGGTGACGCCCTGATGACACGAGGCACAGAAAATAGTCAACAGCGTCTGTCCTCCAAAACGAAATGGGTATCGGTTGTATCGCTCATTGCTCCCCCAAGACATGATGTATCATAAAACGCTGTCCAATCATCTTCACCACCTCCTCCCCAGCCACGCCACAGACCCGCCTCCCGCCACTCGATCACCGCGGCATCCCCTGGTGCCTAAGCGCGAGCTTCTTGGCCGCGCGCTTGGCCGAGCCGGCGGTGGGGGCGACAGCCGACGACGACGAGCCTCCTCCTCCTCCTCCTCCTCCGGCGGCGGCGCCGGGCCCGCGGTGCATCAGCTCGGCGAGGCCCAGGTCCTTCCACGCGGCCTCCCTCGTCTTCTGGGTGGCCTTTGTGATGCCGAAGGCGGCGTGCTGGTCCGGCACCACGTCGTCCTCGTCCTCGGGGTTGATGGGCTGGTGGTGCGCCGGCACGAAGATCTCGTCGGCCGGCAGCTTGTCCCTGCTAAAATCCTCAAACAGGTCCGCGTCGCGCTGCCGGTGCATGTGGATGTGCGTGTAGCAGCCGTCTTTGTTTTGCGACTGTTTGGTTCCGGCAGGGTTAGTTGCTGGGCCGGCTGCTCCGGGTTCTGCTGATCCTTTGCTTCTCTCCAAGGCCCTGGGAAGGGGAAACGCACCATATTTACTGTGGTTTTTGGTCTGTCCAGGCTGATGATGCCGCGTCTTGTTCTGGGAGCAAAGGCGGCGGGGCTCAAACTCCGCCATTGACTGCCTGTGTTTGGTTCAAGGGTTAGGGTATCGGTCAATCCAAGCAGAGCAAAAAGGACATTCGAACCCTTCACACATCAACTTCCCCAAAGGCCACCGCAATCGCAAGCAACAGCCATTAATCATGAAAGCCAGCCGACTTCTCCATCCGGAACTTGGACCGTCTTGGCAAGTATCAATCGGGAAGGTCGGGAACCCCATGCCAAGGGCGTCCATCGGGCTGTGGAGGTCGTCGGCCGTTCCTGGCGGGATTGCCAAATCGCCTCATGCCTCTCGTGAACGCAACGCTCGCACGTGGGAGGCCCCTAAGATCAGTTCTAATTTTAAAAATTTGAGCCTCACTGTATCTCAGGATAAGAGTCCCTAGGCGGGACATTGAACGAGATGATGCGCGTTCCCGACGCTGCCAGCTCGGATCCGTAACCGAGCCTCTGGGACCTCATCGTGGGCCCCCGAGGTCGGCCACGTGTTGGAGATCACTGGCGGCGGCAAGGGGTGACCCTGGGGCACCCCACCCTCGCCTTCTCCAGTCCACTCCCCTGACCCGCAAGGAGCGCATGAAGTTGGCCGACGGCCCTGGGCAATAGTATCTGGCAGTCGGCTTTGCGGTCAACTTCTCGCACGGCTTGCGGTTGTTGCCAAGCTTCTTGACAGGCTAGAATGAGGAGAATGAGGAGACCGATGTCCTGGCGTGCGTGCTTGACTGGGTCCCCCAGCATCTCCATGTAGCATCCATGAGGGGACAAAGGCCCACTACCATGGCGCATGCAGTATATAGGTAGATCCAGAGAACGCCCACGGTTCACTTTCCCTTCGGAACCTTGTCAGCCTTGTGCTCAACGGCTGCCGTGACCATCTCCCTGGCCCTCCTCTGTCAGCAGTCCCTCGCAGCTCGGACAGCGACACCAATCTCAGGAGACAAGATGAAGAGTTCCATCCTTGGTGCTGCTCTGGCCCTCGTGCCTTCAGCACTTGCTGGATGGCCCGAGGCCGAGGGCAAGTCTATCAAACTGACTGCGGTCCGGGGCTATTTTCTTCAAGACGAGCCCACCACCGAGCCCAGCGGTTTCGACTATGTAACTCCTGCGGCGCTCGACAGCTACATTTCTCGGCAACGTGACCCCATCTGCTAACACCCTCATTAGGCCGCGACAAACTTCGGTTTGATCGAGAGGTCATACCCAACCGACAAGCGCCTCGATCCCGAGGGCGTCAAGTCACTATGGGAAAGGTTCGACAACTGGGTCAGATACCTGAACAAGGGCTGCCGCAAGTCTGAGACGGTTCGGTACAAGGTGCTGTTCATGGGCCGCCACGGTGAAGGTTGGCACAATGCTGCCGAGCGCTTCTACGGCACACCCGCCTGGAACGTGAGTATTTGACCCCAAACCCAACCCAAGATTCCATAGCTAACCTTCTACGACAAAAAAAGTGCTATTGGGCGGAGCAACAAGGCAACGCCACTGCCCGCTGGGCCGACGCACACCTCACGCCGGCGGGCGAGGCGGAGGCGATCAAGGCCAACGCGTACTACAAGGACCGCTACGCGACACAGAAGATGCCCTTCTTCGAGTCCTACTACAGCAGCCCCCTGGCCCGCTGCACGGCCACGCTCAACCTGACGTTCGCCGGCATCGACTTCCCCGAGGGCCGGCCCTTCCGCCCCGTCATCAAGGAGGGCTTCCGCGAGGGCATGACGGTGCACACGTGCAACTGGCGCTCCGACCGCGCCCAGATCGCGGCGCAGTACCCGGACTGGGCCTTCGAGCCGGGCTTCGCCGAGGCCGACGAGCTCTGGAGCCCCGTCAACAGCGAGACGGACGCGGCCAAGGACGTGCGGGCCGCGCGCGTGCTCGACGACGTCTTCCGCGCCGACGACAAGACGTGGCTGGCCGTCTCGAGCCACTCGGGCCAGATCACGAGCCTGCTCAAGGCGCTCGCCCACCGGCCCTTCCGCCTGGCCACGGGCCAGATCATCCCCGTCCTCGTCAGGGCCGAGGTCGTCGACCCCGTGCCCGACCCGACCTTTGACGCCCACGAGCCCTACTCGACCTGCGACGCCCCGCCCGTCGCCAGCATCCCCGGTCAGGGCTGCGTGTGCGCGAGCACCACTGCCCCGGCTCTCCTTCCGGCTGCCACTGGTGCCGTTTTCTAAGGAGATCTTTTCGAAAAGGGCTACATTGTGAATCTAGGCCAAGTTCACAGCTTACATACCGCATGATGTGATTCGCTGTATTCTACAGAATAGATACTGCACCCACGTCCTAAGGGGGGCATAATTGGGGACAAATAACCCCCCTGAACAACGGACAAATAAATGTAATCGAAAGTTCTTCATAATCTGAGATCCCAAAGTATCGGAACGACTCTTCCCAAACAGCCACGACGCAGCGACCAGAGTCACACGATTGTTCATTGACGCAAAAACAGGCAGGGGTCAGAGAGGGTATCACCAGGCGAAGGAGGGGTTCATCCCGCAGCTCATTGCTTGTGCCGCGGCTAAGCATTTGTCCTCCCCACATCCCACACGTACATAAGCACAAACTTTACCCGTAACTGCCAGCAACAGGAATGGTGTAAGGGCTAGCATGGAGGCTTCCCACTTTCAAGTGGCCTGAAAGAGGATACTGCTTCCGATCCGGGTTCGAGTCCCGGTTCCTGTATATCTTTTGCTGGTTGGCTTGCTCTTTTTGACGACATCTCATCCATCTTCATGAATGATTGCTGCGCTCTTTTTTTCCTTTTTCATTTTCGGGACGCATCATATTTTATCACCAGCCGTATGGTCGTTCTTTAAAACCCGTGATACCAATAAGTAGCTTGGTTCCTGGAGGCCAGAGTGGAGGATTGAATAACATGCGCCCTAGGTAAAAGGGATGGGATAAAGGGGCTTCTGGAATCCGTGGTGGACACACAATGCACAATGGCCCCGAGGCGCCTGTGCTTCAACCACATCGTGCGGCCTTGGCGGCAGGAGCCCTCAAATCTTCCAGTCTACAGAGACATAGTGAAAGGATAGTCGGGATTTTTGTCGCCCGCTAGACTAGGCTTGCTCGAGGGAAGCTTCCCCTCATGATCTCTGGCTTCATTTACAATGGGGTGAGCAGCTCAGGTGTCGGCGGTGACGTTGTGAGGGGCGGTTTTAAAGCGGGGCACTGACTGACCTGTCGACATGCATGATCGAGCCCGAACAGCGCCCGTTCTCACTAACGACGACAAAACAAAGCTTGAGCGAACTTCCAATCAACCATACACTCGCTACATATTCGCTGGTTCCCCCCTCTCACGATCCTCGCATCGCCGAATCTTACTGGAACCACCGGCCCTTTTGGTCGCAGCGATGGCGGGCAAAGCCGACAAGATCGACAAGATCATCGCGCGCCTGCAGCAGCGCATCACCGAGGGGCAGTTCTACGAGGCGCAACAGCAGACCCGCGTCGTCGCGGCCCGCTACACCAAGGCCTCCAACTGGTCCGCCGCCACCGACATCCTCTACAATGTCTCGCAGTCTCTGCTCAAGGCCGGCCAGGGCGGCAGCGGCGGCGATCTCAGCGTCCTGCTAGTCGACGTCTTCAAGCAGGCCGAGCTGGTGCCAGACGCCGTCAACAAAGGCAAGCTGCTCGCCTGTTTGAGGCTGTTTCCGAGCGAGGAGCCCACAAGGAAGAAGTTCATTGGAGAGATGATTGCGTGCGTTCTGCCGTTTGCTCCCACCCCGCTCGTTTTGGCCGCAAGATGATGCGTGGTGCGTACGAAGCTGACTCGGCGTGCTTCCCAACCGCTCTAGCTGGTCCTCCAAGTTTGGCGAGTTTCCGGCCGGCGACCCCGAGCTCCACCACGTTGCCGGATCACTATACGCCGAGGAGCACGAGACGTACGACGCGGAGCGGCACCTGGTCCTGGGCACCAAGGACTCGCCCGAGATCCTGGCGCGGATGGAGTACGAGTGGTACAAGGAGGACGAGTCCCACACGGCGCCGCAGTACGCGGCCCGCGCGGTGCTGCCGTACCTGCTGGTGGGCAACCTGCGGGCGGCCAACGCGTGCTACCGCGCCTTCACGAGCCGCCTGAGCGCCGACAACCAGGGGCTGGGCGTGCAGGACGTCAGCAGCAGCGGCGGCGGCGGCGACCTGCGCGTGTTCCCCAGCCTGCCGCTCCTCAACTTCCTCGGACTGCTCCTGCTCGCCATCACAAGGGGCAGCCCGGACTCGTTCAGGCAGCTGGCAGCCAAGTACGCGCCGCACTTTGCCGAGTCCCCGGCCTGGGCGGAGCCCCTCGAGATCGTGGCCGAGATGTACTTTGGCATCGCCAGGCCCCGGCAGAGCAACCCGCTCCTCGACATGATGGGGAGCCTGTTCAGCGGCGGCGGCGGCGGCGGGGCTAGTGCAGGGAGGAAACCTCCTGTCCAGCGCGTCGAGGCGCCCATGGCCGAGGGGCTTGACTAGGTATGGTGCGGAACGAAAAGAAGAAGAAAAAAATAGGTAGCTTCTGATTGTAGTTTATACCCGAGTACAGCATGACGATGCACATGAAGGAAGCAAGTTCTGACATCACATATTTGCGAAGCTTAAAGCCGACGTCGCCGTCATGCACATTATGAATACCGTGGTGGCTCTTCCCTCTCAAACATCCAGTTGTCTTCTGATAAGGCGGCCACTTTTGCCCGCAAGCTTGCTCGGACGGCCTCGAGGATTTCTGTCGCAAATGCGGGGGCTCATGTTAACCAAGCGGCGCTGTCGCCGGCCAGCGCATGGCCGTGAGGGGGAGATTTGACATACCTTCAGGCTGGGCGGGGACACTATTCTGGTTGATTTGATGATGCTTCACAACGTCCGCCAGCCGTTGGCGTTCCTCTGAGCGCGGAGCAGATGCACACACGCCGGTCAGCAGCTTGGTTCCGCGCGGTGGAAAACACGGCGTGGTAACAAAAAAAGGAAAACACCCACTTTCACTCTGCTGCCTCGGGTCCAGCGCGATCTCTTCCGGGTCGTCGATCGGGGGCGTGGGTGGATCGTCCAGCTCCACCTCGCCGTTCTTGTCCCGGACAACAATGTCGGAGGACTCGGCCGGGGCGTCGGCGTCGAGGCGCAGGGTCTCGGACTCGCCCGACGACGTTGGCGTCGGCCGCCGGGTGAGCTGGCTCTGGAAGAGGTTGCGCCGGACGCTGCTGGACACGGGCGGTCGCGCCCGGGATATCCCCTGGGGCTGGCGCGCCGCCTGTCTGTCTGCCATGGATGCGGTAGGGAATGCAAAGTTTTTTGTTTCCTTTCTATTGCTGCAAGTATATGTACTATTGACAACAATATTAGGTGTAGGTCTGAGCAATAGGGGTGGGTTGTCTGCAGGTCATATTGCGCTGGGTTGAAAACGGAGGGAGTGGTTATAGCTAAAAGGCGACGATCGGACGGAAAGCGAGCGATGAGGCCCACTGTTGGAGAGATCCGTACGTCAACGACGATGTGCAAATCACAACGGCTTGTATTATTCATAAAACAGGTGCAAGCAATCTATAGCAATTGGCTGCCCTCAAGATTAGCCCCTAGAGGGTTCAACCCTGGAATGGCTGCTTGTCCCAGACAAAACAGCTTGGCCAATCTACAGCAACGCGGGGTTCCAAATATCACCAGAGCACGTGCTGTAGTCTATTAAAGTCGCGTCCATAATAGTGGGTCCCTC
Source organism: Gaeumannomyces tritici R3-111a-1 (assembly GCF_000145635.1). Lineage (NCBI taxonomy): Eukaryota > Fungi > Ascomycota > Sordariomycetes > Magnaporthales > Magnaporthaceae > Gaeumannomyces > Gaeumannomyces tritici. The sequence continues at coordinate 1,795,639 of NW_008804545.1, forward strand.
ACGTCACGTCAAGGCCTGGTCGCGTTCTCCCTTGATTGATTAGTCTGGGCACCCCTGCTTGGACCGTCAATTACTCCAGCACAGAACCCACTAAGCCGTGCCTGTGGCAACGACAGTTTTCGCCCGTCTGATGTCGCACATGTTGTACTGACGCCAGCGACTCTCGCAAGCACCCATCAACAACCCGCCGCAATGCCTGCCGCCGTCCTGCCCCAGAAGCGCGAGTTCGGCGAGGCCTCAAACGCCCGTAGGAACATCTCGGCCGGTCCCGATAGCTTCAAAAAGAGGAAGATCGAGCCGCCAGCGTCGTCCCCGGCCGCGCCACGCTTCAAGAGCTCCCAGGGCCCCAAGCTCGGGTCCAGCCAGCCCAAGAGCACGTTCGAGTCCGAGGTCCTCGAGAAGCTCAGCCAGGACATCTCGGAGCTCAAGCAGACCAACACCGAGAAGGACCAGGCATGGGGCCGCCCGCCAGTGCCCCGGGATTTCGCCCCCGCGACAAGCAACCTTTGCTTCCAGTCCATCGAAGCCGAAGAGGGCACCCTCCATGGCGGCCAGGCCACGGTCAAGCTCTTCGGTGTCACCGAGCAGGGGAACTCGGTCATGCTCCACGTCAAGGACTTCAAGCACTACCTCTACGTGGCCGCCCCCTCGACCTTCTCAAAGGAGGACTGCTCGTCCTTCAAGACCTTTCTCGAGACCGGCGTCGCCCAGCACCAGCCCGCGATACACTCGGTCCAGTTGACGCTGCGCGAGAACATGTACGGCTTCCAGAATAACACTCAAAATCCCTTCATCAAGGTCACCGTCACGGACCCGAAGCACATCAACACGGTGCGCACAACCATCGAGTCGGGCAGGGCGAACTGGAAGGGCATGTGGAGGAATGATGGCAGCGGCATCATGACGTTTGACAACATCCAATACGTCCTGCGCTTCATGGTGGACTGTCACATCCAAGGCATGTCCTGGGTCGAGGCGCCGGCGGCCGCCTACAGCCTCATTCATGCATCCCAGAAGCAGTCCAACTGCCAGATCGAGGCTGAGATCAGCTACCGGGACCTCGTCGCGCACAAGCCGGTCGGGGACTGGTCCAAAATGGCGCCCCTGAGGATCCTGTCCTTCGATATCGAGTGCGCGGGACGCAAGGGTATCTTCCCCGAGGCCGAGATCGACCCCGTCATCCAGATCGCCAATGTTGTCACTAGGTATGGAGACAAGAAGCCCTTCGTCCGCAACGTCTTTTGCCTAGACCAGACGAGTTCCATCGTGGCGACGCAGATCCTGGAGTTCAGTCAGGAGGAGAAGATGTTGAGGGCCTGGCGTGACTTCCTGGTCGAGGTCGACCCGGACATCATAACCGGCTACAACATTTGCAACTTTGATTTTCCATACCTCCTCAACCGTGCCAAGTACCTCAAGGTCAAGGACTTTGACCAGTGGACCAGGCTACCGAGTGTGAGGTCGACGGCCAAGGATTCGAATTTTTCCAGCAAGCAAATGGGCAACCGCGACACCAAGTCAACGAACACAAATGGCCGCCTGCAGCTCGATTTGCTCCAGCTGATTCAGCGAGATCACCAGCTTAGGAGTTACACCCTCAACTCTGTCTGCTCACATTTCCTCGGCGAGCAGAAGGAGGACGTGCACTACACCATGATCACAGAGCTTTTCAACGGAACTCCGGAATCACGAAGACGTCTTGCCCTGTACTGCCTGAAGGACGCGTACCTGCCCCAGCGTTTGATGGACAAGCTGTCGTGTCTGGAGAACTACACGGAGATGGCCAGAGTCACGGGCGTGCCCTTCAACTTTCTCCTATCCAAGGGTCAGCAGATCAAGTTCGTCAGCCAAATGTTTCGCAAAGCTCTGGAGCAAAAGCTGGTTGTTCCCAACCTCCGGGTCGAGGGCTCCGACGACCAGTACGAGGGTGCTACGGTCATAGAGCCCACGCGTGGTTACTACGATGCCCCTATTGCCACACTCGATTTCGCGTCCCTGTATCCCAGTATCATGCAGGCTCACAACCTCTGCTACACCACCTTGATCAGCCAGAAGGCGATCGATGCGTTCAAGCTGGAGAAGGATGAGGATTACACGGTGACACCGACCGGAGACATGTTTGTCACTGTCAAGCGGCGCAAGGGACTGCTGGCGCAGATTCTGGAAGAGCTGCTCTCTGCCAGAAAACAAGCCAAAAGAGAACTGGCGGTGGAGACAGACCCGTTCAAGAAGGCAGTACTGAACGGTCGACAGCTGGCCTTGAAGATCAGCGCCAACAGTGTGTACGGCTTGACGGGCGCCACCAACGGCAAGTTTCCGTGTCTCCAGATCGCCAGTAGCACCACCAGCTACGGCAGGCAAATGATCGAGAAGACAAAGCAGGAGGTGGAGGCAAAGTACCGGATAGCCAACGGCTACTCGCACGACGCCCAGGTCATCTACGGCGACACGGATTCGGTCATGGTCAAGTTTGGCACCAAGGACCTCGCCGAGGCCATGAAGCTGGGCGAGGAGGCGGCGCAGTACGTGTCGTCCAAGTTCATTAAGCCCATCAAGCTCGAGTTCGAGAAGGTGTACTTCCCGTACCTGCTGATCAACAAGAAGCGGTACGCTGGGCTGTACTGGACCAAGCCCGAGAAGTACGACAAGATGGACACCAAAGGAATCGAGACGGTGCGACGAGACAACTGCCTGCTGGTGCAGACGGTTATCGAGAAGGTGCTCCGGATGATCCTGATCGACCAGGACGTGCTGGGGGCCCAGGACTACGTCAAGGAGACGATCGCGGACCTGCTCCAGAACAAGGTGGACATGTCCAAGCTGGTCATCACCAAGGCGCTCACCAAGGACGACTACACAGCAAAGCAGGCGCACGTGGAGCTCGCGCAGCGCATGAAGAAGCGCGACGCCGGGTCGGCGCCCGGGCTAGGCGACCGCGTGGCGTACGTCATGGTCAAGGGCGCGGCGGGATCCAAGAACTTTGAGCGGTCCGAGGACCCCATCTACGTGCTAGAGAACAACGTGCCGATAGACACCAAGTACTACCTGGACAACCAGCTGTCCAAGCCGCTGGGCCGCATCTTCGAGCCGATCCTGGGCGACACCAAGGCCAAGTCGCTGCTGATGGGCGACCACACGCGGTCCATCTCGGTGGTGGCGCCGTCGGTGGGCGGGCTCATGAAGTTCGCCAAGAAGACGCAGACGTGCATGGCGTGCAAGAAGCCGCTGACGTCAAAGGAGGAGTCGCAGGGCGCCGTGTGCGGCGACGACGCGGGCCGGGTGGGCGAGCTGTACAAGAAGACGCTAGACCGGGTGTCGGACCTCGAGGTGCGCTTCGGGCGCCTGTGGACGCAGTGCCAGCGCTGCCAGGGCAGCATGCACTGCGAGGTCATCTGCAGCTCAAAGGACTGCCCCATCTTTTACATGCGCATGAAGGCCAAGAAGGACCTCGAGGACGGGAACAAGGAGCTGAAGCGGTTTGATTTTGACAGGGCGGCAGTGTGGTAGTTGTAGTGTGTGTCTGAGTGTCTTTATCTTGGGGCTTCATCAACGTCTGTCTTTTTGGGGTCCATAAACATATCCAGATATAACTGACGTTGGCGTCGTATGGGGGCATGGCTATGTAGAGGGAACTGTGCGGGCGTTATATGACAACTAGGTTGTGGGCAGTCGTGTGCATTTTGCGAACTAATCCGAGCATTATCTTGTGCGGGTGAGAACTTCCAATGCTGTTGGGAAGAATATGCAATCGGTGTTCTCCATTGTCTTTTTGCTCAAGCACATGCTTTTTTGGCTTCCACACCACGGCTTTCCCCTTTTGGGCAGCCAAGGAGCCTCCCATTGGTCCCAGGTCAGAGGTTTCGCTCCTGAGACCACACAGCGGGTCGGAAAGCTGTTTCTTGGCCCGTGCACACAGCCCTTGACATGGAGCTCTCCCGCGCCACGCCAGGGTCTGCCGCTAGCGCTATACCCCTTTCGGATCCCGCGCGTCAAAGGCTCGGCGGAGTTTTTTTGGCCAGGGGAGTGAGGGAGAGATCAAGAACTATGCAGCGTCAGCACAGAGTGGTCTGGCTTTGTAATCGGATAGCGGGCGCCTCCTCATTCTCCTTCTGATCCTGCTCTCACTCACACACGCCCGACCGGGCTTGTCATCTCTGCCTAAGGACAAAGCCGCCGATCTTGGGCAAGCTGGCGAGCTCGGGTTTCGGGATCGTCTCATCTGTGATTTGTGATGGGCCGGGCCTGGCAGATTGCGGATTTGCGCGCGCGGCCGCATGTGGGGAACGGGTCCGTCAATGAGTCTCCCAATCTGTTGTCCCATGGAAACGCAAAACGGAAACACGTATATATATCGAGGGAGCTGTTCCCCCTTTGTCCTGTCGTCATCAGTTTGATATACATCATCACTACGCTACTCTCCCACCGCAAGCAGTCCCATCTGCCCCGTTGAGATATATCGACATATATATATATATATATCCCCCTTTCCAGCTCAGCCACTTGCTTCTACATCTCTTTCCCAGCAACATCGTCTAGCCACCACCACCCACAATGTCGACCTCGCCCAAGACCGTCGTCATCCTGGGCGCCTCCATGGCCGGCCTGCCCCTAGCCCACAACATCCTCAAGAACACGGCCCCCAAGGTTCCCGGCGGCCTCAAGGTCGTCCTCGTCTCGCCCAACACCCACCTGTACTGGTGCCTCGCCTCGGTGCGCGGCGTCCTCCCCGGCGCCGACGGCGGCTTCGGCGACGACAAGCTCTTCTACGAGATCGCCCCGGGCTTCGCAAAGTACACGCCGGAGCAGTTCGAGTTCGTGCTCGGGTCCGCCACCGCGCTCGACCCGGCCGCCAAGACGGTCACGGTGCAGCCCAGCAGCGGCAGCGGCAGCGAGGAGGGCGCCGCCGCCGAACCCAAGACGCTGAGCTACGACTACGTCGTCGTCGCCACGGGCTCGTCGGCCCGCGACGGCATGCCGTGGAAGACGGCGGGCGACACGGCCGCCACGCGCGCCCTGCTCGAGCAGTGGCGCGCCAAGGTCGCCGCCGCAAAGTCCATCGTCGTCGCCGGCGCGGGCCTGACGGGGATCGAGGTCGCCGGCGAGCTGGGCGACGCCTACGCCTCAAAGGGCACAAAGGACGTCACCATCGTCGTCGACGACGACCTCCCCCTGCCCGACAAGTTCTCCCGCCCCGTCCGCGCCGCCGCCCTCGCCGAGCTGGAGCGCCTCAAGGTCAAGGTGCTGGTCAGCCGGCGCGTCACGTCGGCAAAGGAGGCCGAGGACGGCACCGGCGTCGTCACGCTCGAGATTGCAAACAAGGCAGGAGGAGGAGGAGGAGGTGGCGGCGACCCCGAGACGCTCACGACGGACCTGTACATGCCCACCTTTGGCGTCGTCTTCAACACCGCCTTCGTGCCCGCCGACCTCCTCGACGCCGCGGGGCGGGTCCGGACGACGAGCCGCCTGCGCGCCGAGGGCCATGACGACGTCTACGCGCTCGGCGACGCCGCGTCCCTGCAGCCGCCCAACGCGATGCACATCGAGCCGCAGGTCGCCTACGTCGCCAAGGACCTGGCGGCGCGCCTGCTCGCGCCCGACACGGCGGCGGCGGCGGCGGCGCCGCCCGCGGCCGAGTTCAAGCCCAGCGAGACGATCATGTTCATGGCCTCGATCGGCAAGGGCCGCGGCGTCGGGCAGGTCGGGTCCTTCAAGCTGCCCAGCTTCGCCACCTGGCTCGTCAAGAGCCGGACCCTGCTGACCCAGAGGGGCCCCGCCACCGTAGCCGCCTAGTCGGGGCTCACTTCGCTGTCGTGCTTTTGATTGTGCTTTCTTTCCTCTTGTTTAGTGATACCTTTTTGCACGCTCTCTAGATTTTCCTAGTGTCGATAGAATCTCATGTCTTCGTATTAAGACCATACCATAATATAGCCACATTAATGTCCGAGATACCGTATCAAGGAGTACAAGCGATTCACACCCCTCAAGTCTACATTTTTTATTCTTTTTCCGGCTGAAATGTGTTGAACGCTGTTCCACCTGGTTTCGTCAGGTCGTTTTAATCTTCACCACCTTCACATACATGACCACACAACAATGCACAAGTTTTGAAAATACCATGTATGGCCGAGTTAGACGGCATTGGTAAATACTACGCGCAGTCGACGGTCGACAGTGGCTAGGTACCTGGTTATGGTCCATCCTCGAAGGTGGACCAACAGAAGTGAGAAAGGAGAAAGCAAAATGGGTATAAGCGAGCAACGCAAATGATTCCCAGAAAAAGGGAAGGACCAAGAGAATCCCAGAAACAAATAAAATGGGAAGGACCAAGGGTATGATGGCCCATGGCTCCCGTCAGCAAAAGGCTGCATGTGAATGAAGGGAAAAGGGTATTCCAGGCACATATGTGGTGACAAGGATTGGTGACGGATCGCGCGTCCGCAGCGATGACACAATTAAAACAGAAAGAGGAGACAAGGAGAGTAAGAAAGGAAAGACAAGCCGACTCTGAACACCACGCAATGCTCCAATAAATGCCATGCCATGCCTGTTCAGGCCAGATAATCCGAATCCGGTTGTGGTTGTAGTTAGTTTGTGGGTTTCACAAGAAAGGAAACCAGGGGCGTGCCTTGCCCCAACGTCCTAGAAAGATTTGCCGGCCGACGCCACCGTCGTGTCCATGAGCGTCAAAGACCGAAAGAATGTCAGAATTCACCATTGACAGAATCCCCTACACGCCGCCCCGAGGTACTCCGTGTTCCGTTGGTTGTTGGTTGTTAGATGTTGTTTTGTGGTTTATTGTGTTTTTTTTTTATCTTGATGTCGAGGTTTGTTTCTCCTCGGCAGGCGTGGTTGTGAACCAAGCATTGCTCCTAGGGGTGCAACTAGCCCCTCCTGAAAAGACGCTTGGTTCCGCCAACCTTGCCCATCTCGCCAAAGATCTCGGGCGGGGGCGTGCCCATGGAAGGAACCCTGCGATCGCCGCTAGCGATGCGCACCTTCTCCTTGACGCTGGCGACCCATGCCCTGCTCTCGTCGCTCATCTCGACGTTCTTGGACCGCGGGCCCGACATGCCAAGCGAGCTGTCCTCCTCGGTCCAGCTGAGACGGGAGCTGGACCTGGATCGGGTCGAGACGCCCGACGGAGGCGTGTCGGCACTGTCGCCTTCGGGTCCCGGAACAGGCACGAGAGGCACGGGTGTCCTTGGCAGCTGCGCCGCCAGGGGCAAGTGATGGCGAATGGCGTCGTCGGGGCCGAAGCTGCGTCGTGTCTTGCGCACGTTGAGAGGCGTGATGGGCGAGTCCATGGCCGATGCGGGCCGGCTGGCTGGGCTCGAGGTGATCTTGGATGGCATGCCTGGGAGATCCTGAATCTCAATTTTGGTGGTTTCGCCAGCAACCTTGGACCGGCGTCCATGGTGGATGGCGTACTCCTTGAGGTACTCTCCCAGATCAGCCCAACCGCCTCCAACGCGGACCATGACCCGCTCCCCATTATCGCCGACGCAGCGGATGAACAACTTTATCGGAGCCTCCCCGCTTGAACGTGACAGATGGTAGAGCTTGATGTCCTGGTTGGACCGTTGAGCCCGAGACCTGGTGTTGCGCGTGTACGCAGGCGCGAGGAGAAACGAGGGTGTCCCAGCTCGCGATCCCGCACGCGACGATGCCGACAGACTGGAGTGGCTGCGCGTCTGCTGGCTGCGGTCGAACTGGGCCGACGACTTGCGCTTGAGGTGGGGGAGCTGGAGATCGGGAGGGTTGAGGTGGTTCACCGGCGTCGGCTGCGACGATAGATGGATCTTAGCCGGGATCGACTCCAGAATCTCGCTGATTTGCTGCTGGAGTTGATCGTCGTCGCTTCTGTCCGACGGACTCCTGGTGTGGCCGCGGCGCTGCTCCGATTTCTTGTCCCCCATGGGGGATGGCTCGAGCGACGACTTGGGGGGAATGTCCTCATCCAGCACATCGCTCTCCGGCACAACGGGCATCCCGCTGAAGGAGACGGACCGGGACTTGGGGTCGCGAGGCATCAGGGATGGCGTCAACGAAGGCGAGCCCGGGGGGCTGAGCTCCATCGCCGCCCTCACTTCTCTGCTGCGCGTCCTCGGCAACGGGGCAGTTACCGTTCGATTGCTGCTCATGCTCACCGACCTCATGGTCGCAGTCGCCGTCATTTCCGAGCCAGAGCTCGACGACCTATCGGAAAATGCCGACCCCATCACCCTCTCGTGCTCGGGCGACAGTGATTCCCTGTCCAAACCAGGCGATCCCATTGACCCCTCCGAAACGGACGGGCTTGCCGGCACGTCGTGCCGGACGACCGACGCCAACGAGACGGGGGAAGATGCCGTAGAAGACGGTTGTGCCGCGCGCTTGGGGCTGTGACTTGGCGTGTGTTGCGCCATCTGGGTGCCATTGGCCATCGCCCATTCAGTCTCCCTCAGCACCCTCTCGCAGACCGCGACCCATTCGGCGTAGTTCTTCTCCAGCTTGTCCATCCGGTCGACCCACTCGTCTGGGATGGTCTCTGGCCTACCGTCCAGCGTATCGAGCATGAAATCGATAGCACGAGCGGCCGTCGAGATCTTCTGGTCGAGCACAAGCTTCATGACGCCAAAGTCTTTGTGAGAGAGGGCTGGCAGCGTACCGGTCGTGGGGCTGTCGGGAGACGTCGAGGCGGCGCTCCTACGCTTGCCCAAATCGACCGCGTTCCAGCCTGACCGCAGAGCGACCTCCGCATCGTCGAGGAAGGCAATGGTAGAAGGGACCTTCCGCAGAAGCAGAAGCCGGACGCTCCATGTGTTCATCAGACGCATCAGTTTTGACAGGTTCGGGAGCGCCTGCACAACCGTGGCCGTGAGCAGCGCAGTCACGTCGTCCATCCTATTGTAGAACATGGATGCTGATGATATCGACCGGCCGCAGTCAGACATGGGAGTCCCAGGTCTCGAGAGCGGCAGGATGTGGTTGTGCAGCACATGTCTCTTTATCGTCTCGATGTCGATCTCGTCCAATTCCCGCTGGATCTCTGCAATGCGCCGCTCGTAACTGGCCACCTCTTGAGCCTGGAGACAGCCCAGCCAGGCATTGTCGCTGGCAGGATTGCTGTCCACAGCCTCGAGGTCCTCGGAGGTTATCGAATCCCACCGACTGTGTCCTGTCCGCCCCCGTCCCTTTGGCGAGGACGGATCGAAGCCTGCCGAGCCGGAGCCCGAGGGCCATTGCCACGATGAGAGCTCATCTAGCCAGTCTTGAATCTTTTTAGACGCTATCGCCGCTGCCATGGCGAAGGACTGGTCCGAGAGGGTAGCTGCGTCAAGACATTGCTTCAGCGTCCCCGTGGGGTTGCGGAGAGCTTCTATAGCAGCAGTCGGGGTGAGGGTCGCGAGCAGCTCGTCGGTTGGGCGTTGCCGTGTGGGCGATGTGCCTGGCGATGACCGCCACAGCTGCCGGGGCGTGCTGGAGGACAGTACGAGGCCCGGGGGCAAGGGGGGAGAAGGGGGTTCTCGTTCATGGTGATGTCAGGGGGACCGGGGCTGGGCCGGTCGTAGACTTTCGGGATTCGGTTGGTATGAGGTAATTGACGGGTGGTTGTCGACTGGGGGGAGGGCGTGGCGTTCCGGCGTCCAGGTCTCGAAGGGTGAGGAGTGTTGTAGATAGGCGGCTAGCGCTCAGGAGTCGAAGATGATGCGAGGAGATGGAGAGAATCGTGTCGACGATGACGAGCAGAAGCTGGAAGAGGACGGTATGGCGAGAGTTTAGAGTGGTCTGGATTTTTGTAGCACAGGGCACCCGTCGCTTTCCATCTCCTTCGCACTACGTCGGCTTTGATGTCCGTTTGGGCTCTTTGAGAGCTGGTTGGACGGCGGGCTGGCGCAGCAGCGCAATGCTGGCGGGGACGCCTGAGACCGCGGCTGACAAACGGATGTGCCGGCCTCTACAAAGCGACGGAGCCATGCGAGGGCGCCATTGTCGGCAAAGGAGGGGGAGCAAAGGGGGAAAGAAAGAAGAAGCAAGGAAAAATGACGGATGGGAAACAGCAAAGACGCAAGGATGAATCACCAGAGAAAGAAGAACGACGCAATTCAGAAAATGAGGCGGAAAAAGAAGGTGGGGGCTGCAGGTAGACAGGGACAGGATAAACAAAGGAGGCCGTTGGGCTGAAGTTGGGGCGAAGGAACAAAAGGAACGTGGTGGTGGTTGAAGCTGGGTTTGCGCGACGCTATTCTCCTCCCAACGCCAGACAGACGATGCAAGAAAGCTCTCGCTCCTTCATGCGCTGGCAAAAGACGCTGAGCCGCGTTTGCGCCGAGGTGGATAAAATTGGACGGGCATGGAGCCAGCAGGCGGCCAAGGATTTGCTGGGCCCCCCGTCGTCGTCGTGGCGGGCAGCTGCGATCTCTCTGGAACCCCCGGGCGGACCCCACCGGTGGAAAATTCGGAAATCACTTTAACCAGAAATCAATAAAACAAAAACGCACGCGCTACGTAAACGAAAGGGCCCGCGCTAGGCCAACTTGGCACAAATTGGCCCGGGCGCGAGGCGGCAAGTGGAGGAGATGGGGTACTGCCCTCCTCCGAATGCGGTAAAGGATGGGATGGGCTCCCCTTTCCCTTGTCCGGAGCCATTAAGGCCCTGCAAAAGCGCGTTGTCCCAGGCATGGAGCGACGACGTAGCCTGGCTTTTAGGACGACAGATGCGGCGTGATGCAATTCGGTCATTGACAGGACATGGGCCTTCTTTTGCTCCCGCGGCTTGTGAAAAGCGCCGGGGCGTCATCTGTCAGCTGTCTTGTATAATGTTTTGCCTCCCCCTCTGTTTGTTTCGAAGCTAGCCTACACGCTTGTGCACTCGCTCGGCAGTAGCAGCGCTTTTGGTGGCTTCATTATTACGACGCTCTTTTTTTTTCTCCAGCCTGTCTCGGCACCCGCAAGCGAGCAAAGTCCATCCGTCCCGCGCCTCCCGAGTGAGACAGTGTTTTGTCCTGGCCGTCCCACGCACAGCCTCCAGTCTTCGATTGGTCTCGACACGCGCCAACTGCCAACTCACTGCACCGCTCGCCGCATAATTTTATCCATCGTCATTGGATCCCGTGCATGCCCCTTGTATCGTGCAGCTAAGCAGCCTGGATCCGTCATAATGTTTGTTCGGAGCATAACCTCGGCATGGTCGGGCGGGAGGGTGGATGGATGACACCTGGAAGCCTGGCTTTTGCCGGCATAAAAGACTACCACTATTGATGGAAAGAAAGGAAGCAGAAAAGCGAAGAAAAAAGAAAAAAGCAACGCCGGAACACAGCTTGTCGATGAGCCCCGTTTCTGGCAACAACGTGACAACATCGACAAGGAGATCCACCCCGCTCCCAGGTATCGCCTAGGAGACGTGTGCCTGGACAGGGCGCGCTCGGGGCACCCGCGCGAGATCACCGTGGAGAAGCGACATGGGTTTCCCGGATGACCGTGATCCGTTCTGGACTAGCTTGTCCTGGGCAACCTGGGGTTTCGCCGGTTCCAGCCTTGGACCAGCTCAAGGGCGAACAAAATGCGTGCATTGCCGTTTTTTGTGCCCCTCTCCCCTGAAGAATAGAAGGAATAGAATGAATGCCCACCATCCAACACCAGCCCATGACTTGCATATAAATAGCTCTTCAGCATGCGTCTTGCCTGCTGGCCCGGCTGCGTCCGCCCGGGGGGTTCCGCGAATGGTGGTGTGTCACATAGGAGGAGTACGGCTCGGTCCACCTCCAAACGCGACGACTAGATAGACTCACGGTGTCATACGAGATCCGGGCATTTCCAAGCCATAATATTCGTGTCATGACATACAAGTCGCGCCACAGAGACCCCTCTTCCAAAAAGAAAAAGAAAAAGAAAAAAATGCGCCTCTTTATAGCCCAGGGATTCTACACATAGAGAACCAGCGCAAGTGCAACTGAAAAAAAAAAAAATCATGAAAAGTGCACCCGCAAGGGCGATACCGTTCCCCTTAACCCAATCCCATCAAGTCGTCAGGTATCAAATCAAATCGACCTCGTCCAACATTTGAAAATCCCAAAGAGACCAAATCCTTGTGCCCCCCAAGTAAAGACTTTTCAAACGCCATGAAACTCCTCCGGCAGTCCAGGTCTTACACAAACAGAGACAGTGTACGACTCATAGGACCTCCCGTGTAATCTCCCAAGCAGAAACAGCCACCCGCCCAAGCACAAAAAAATCCATATCATGGGGACAAGATAAAACGGATACGCGCGTTCCAGCTCAGGCGCTCGCGGCAATCGGCTGCGCGCCCGCGTCGGCCGACAGGCTGTCGACCAGCATCAATTCGTGGATCGGGTCGGCGTCAACGTCCCCCGTGTGCTCCGCGGTCGCCTGCGCCTCGGCGGCATCGGTGCCGCCTCCGTTGTTGCCCTCGTGGCACCCGTCAACGCCGACGCCGCCGGAGCCCTCCGCCGGGGGGAACTGGAGCCACTGGTCGAAGTCGAGGTTCGTGCCCGTCACGGCGTTCCAGTCGAACTCGTCGTGGCCGCTGCCAAAGTCGACCACGTCCATCATGTCGAACCCGACGTGCTCGCCGTCGCCCGACGAACCCCCGCTGGCCGACGGCGTCAGCCCGACCGCCGAGTCGAGGTCCCTCTCCGTGTGTGGCGGTGAGTGGCCCGCCGCCACGACGTCCGCCGCGAGGGCGGCCGGGTCGATGTTGTTGCCCAGGCTTCCACTGCCAACGGGCTGCTGATGAGGTTGTTGTTTTTGTTGCTGCTGTTGCGGCACAGTGTTGTTATATGACCGCTCACCGTGGAACAGCCCCATCTCGATCCGGTTGATGTACGGGGCGTTCTCGGGCGGCGGGGTCGAGAGCTCGTCGCAAGCACCACCCATTTCGCGCCGTAGCGCAGCGGCGCCCGCCAGGTTGAGAGCAGGCGCGATGGTGGCCGGCTTATTCCTAAGTGACGGCTTCTGACCATAGTGGTGGCTCTGGCGCTGCTGGAACAGCTGTCGCTTGAACTGCTGCTGTTGCTGCATCTGTTGCTGCCGCTGTCTGTGCCCGCCCCCGCCGTTGGCCATGATGGTGCTCAGTGTCTCGGCGGCCCCGACGGGGTTGGGCTGGTTCAGGTCGATGGCGGCCTTGCGCAGGGCGGCGTCGAGGAACACTGTGGCGAAGTCGGCCGCCGAGTATATGTCGCGGAGCTTCTCCATGACACGCAGGAGCTGGCGGAAGCCCTTGGTCGCCGTGGCGCGCACCTCCATCATCGGGTTCTTCATCTCGAGCAGGTGGATGATCATGGCGGGGAGGATGACGGTGACACCCGTGGTGGGCAGGAAGCGCTCGAGCCGCAGCTGGTGCAGCTCCGACGCCATGTGCGTGATGCGGGCCGCGCTCTCGCGCACCCGGAGCCGCGACATATCCTGCACCTGGCGCGACGCCGTCGGGACCTGGAAGGGCGATGCCGGCAGGAACTGCGGCCGGTGCAGGGCCGACACGGTGGTGTAGTACACCATGTGGAGCAGGCTGCGCTGCACCGCCACCGTCGAGCGGCCCTGCTGGACGTCGAGCGGCGTCAGCGGGTGGTACTGGGCGGCCGGGGGCAGCGCCTCTAGCCAGCCTGTCAGCTCGAGGTCGACAACGTTGATGCTGTCGAGGTTGTCGAGCGTCTTGTTGGGGAACAGCATCATGGTGCTGTTGGTCGTGTTCTCGGGCTTGGTCGCGTCGCGGATGAGGACCGAGTATTGGGCCTTGAGCATGCGGCTTATCAGCACACACAGCTTGGCCTTTTGGATGCAGAGCTCAGCGAGCTCGCGCTGCATCCCCAGATCGCGCACCACGGCGCAGTCAGCCGACAGCAGCTGGTTCTCGTCCGACAGCGCCTCGAGCTCGAAGTCGGTTTCGGCCAGCATCGGCACGTCAAAGTCCTCGTCCTTTATCCTGGTGGGACGGCGCATTCCAAGCGCGACCAGCCTGTCCCGCATGAAGCATGACCACCAGATGCGCTTCCACAGTCTCTGCTTGCGGGGAGCCATGTTGGTGTTTCCCGGGTTGCGGTGTAGCCCGATGGTGTGGGCCAGCGAAATGGCGACGCCCATCCAGTGCCATGTATCCTTCTGATCGTCGGGTGTCTCGTACCAGTAGGTCATGAGCAGGAGTGCCTGCACCAGGACCAACCGGTCCGACTCGTAGTCGAAGTCGTACAGGAGCTACGGGGCACATAAGAGACGTCAGTCTGACAGCCGGATTGGCTGGAAC
>NW_008804545.1:1810941-1826192 GCF_000145635.1 Gaeumannomyces tritici R3-111a-1
TCACCCTGGTCTTGGCAAAGTAGAACTTGCGGGCAGCCTTCCTGGTGGGATAACCAGCCTCCCGCAAATGTCTGATGTCGACAAAGGCGGTAGCGGCAAACATAACGGCATGGTACAAAAACAAGCTGATCTGCCCACAGAGACCATCGCGAGAGTGGATGGCGTTGAGGAAGTCGTGCAGCTCGATCAGGGGCATGTACGGGTGGACAAACTCGACGTATGCCTGCAGCAGGGCATTCTGCAGACCAAGCTCGGGCAGCGACAGTGCACCCTTGGCGTGCAGGTACTTGACATCGTCCGAGGTGAGCCTGCCGGGCAGCGGCTTGACAAAGGCGGGCAGCTGTGAGTACAGGGACAGGTCAGGCTCCTCGAGCGAGCTGAGGAACTGTGCGGTGCGGATGTCGCCAAACAGGTTGTTGGGGTTCAGCGGCGGATCGGGCCAGAGCATGCGCGGGTTGTTGATGCTGTCTCCCAGCTTGGAGAGCAGCTCTGCCGAGTTCTCGGGGCGGAATCCTGGTCGTTGCTGGTCTGCAGCGAGCGCAGCGTCATGTCGTGTCAGAACAAGGATCCCATTTGAGGGGGGGTCACCCACAGTGGCCGTCACCGTCTCCTCAACTCCACCCCACACACACACACACACACACACACACATGGCATGTCGCACATCTCGGAGTGATTGTGTGCGATTGCCATGTGAAAATGAGGAGCAGCGCCAGCAGTAACAGGTCAGCTTACATATGAGATGGGGCACATGGCCATGGCCGTCCACTGGGGTGTGGTCCAACAACGTGGCAGCGGCCGCGGTGCCGTTCTGGGCGTCATCCCCGCGGCCGATGGAGGTCGATATCGCGACACCTTCCTCGCTGGGCCGTCGCAGGTCGGCGCTGGTGATGTTGATGGGGTTTGCGGCGGGCGTTTTTGCGCGCAGTGCCTCGGCTGAAGTCGCCAAGGCGGCCCCACCAATCGAGCTCGCGGCGAAGATGTTCTTTCTGGTTGCGGCGTGTTAGTTTATTGGTTCCTGCATTTCTGCTGGTCATCTGACAGCTTTCACAAGCCAAAAAAGAAGACTAAGAAAAAGTCCAAGACAAGCTCGCACCCGCACTGCCACCCATTGGGCAGCAGACACGAGGGAAAGCGTTACACAGTAAAACTGCGACGAATCAGCCCGAACTGTGAAAAGGCATTCGTGCGCGTGCCGTCGTAGGATCGTCATTGGTGCGTTCTGCGACTAATTACAGTTGATTGGGGTCATGGCGGACGAACGGAACTCCGTCGAGGCTGCCGCAATGGAACGGGGACAGAAGAAGAAAAAAGGCACGGAGATCGCAGCGGCTGCGAGACTGAAGCCATTGGCTCCGGGGCGTGTGTTGAGGCATGTGTATGCCATGATGGGCAGGGTGGCTGGTCACTCACTTTCGCCTCCTGCTCTCCTGGACGATACACTCGACGTTGTCCCACCTGCAGTTGCCGCAGGGAGCTCCCTCGACCACGTCACAGCGGACTTTCCTGGCCCGGCAGCTCACGCAGGCGCGGGCGGCGCGCCGCTTGGTGATCTTGGCTGCCGGCTCCCCGCTGTCGCCGGCGACCGTCGACGTCGACTCCTTGCGCTTCTTGGACCCCGGCGACTTGGCCACCTTGCCGGCCGCCGCGTCCTCGGCGGCGCTGGCGATCGGTGATGGCGAATCGGTGTGCTCCGCGGCGATCGACTCTCCCCTCTCGGACGCTTGCCTCGACGACACCGAGGCCTCGCCGTCGCTCTCGCTTCCGCTCATGGTTCCCGTCTGTGGGCTGCTTTGGTTGCTTCCGTGGTGTGTGTATGTGTGTGGCTGGCGGCCCCGTGTCGAGCTCGACTGTGACTCAACTTTGCCCAGCTGGAGCGGTCTGTGGGGAAACAGCGAGATTTCCCATGCAAGACCGCCTTTTCTCTCTATCACTCCGGCCCGGAAGAGAGAGGGCGGGACGGGAACAGGCCAGTGGCAAATGAATGTCCTGAAGGGCCAGCCAGATTCCCGCCGGTCAGTAGCTTGAGTCGGGGCGATCTGGATGCGCAAAGGTGCGTCGTGCTGGATGCAAGTCCGGGAAGAGTCGCGCATACAGCAACTCGTAAGCCGGCGCGGGCGAAGACGGTCCTTGGAGGTGTTGCCTGCCGCTTGCGCAGTATTAGGGCTTTTAGAGTTCGCAAAGGTCTGCTCTCGAGCCGCTTGGCGTATCTTGCCGGCGAGTCGTGCGTGTATGGGGCGACGTCTCTAGACTCGTGGCCATCCCAAACACCGTCCTGTCGAGAGCATGGACCTCACGGGCAGCAAGTTGGCCTCGATGTCGAAGATGCCTGCTGCAAGCTTGCACGCGTAGCTGTCGAGACAGGGTGATAGCAGCGAGGACAGAGGCGAGAATGCACGCAGGAGTCAGGATGTGGTGGCATCGGGAACGAGGATCGCTTTTACGGCGGGACCCCCAGACCGAAGTGGGCGCCGCATTTGTTTTAATATCTTGATTGGGGGCGCCGTCCATGTGCCTCAGATGCACCAGGCGGGCAAAAATACGCTCCTCATCCGGTGCCCACCCACCGGGGTATGCTTGGGGGGGGGGGGGGGGGTCTGGGTTGCAGGGATGGTCAAAGTACCTTGGCGATTTTCCCCAGGCTACTTGCTGCGCTAGGTGTCCAGGGGGCAAAAGGAGGAGCACTGGCCCCGTCCGCAGCTGGATACACACAGTACGCAGCATCAAGCATGTATGGATGTATACCAGGCCTTTGAGGGCTCGGCAGGCAGGAATTGGTCACAAAGGAGACGCAGAGGTGTAAGAAACGACGATGCGAGTAGGTAAGTGTGATGGCAGAAAATGGTGCCTGCCCTGGCAAGGTCGGGTCGCGCAGACCACGTACTGTGTACCATCGGTTGGCTGCCATCTATGCCAAGCCCGCGCCTGCAGGCATCACGTTCTCCAAATAAAAGCCAAGCACTCCGCGTGAACTTCACAGACGGACTGATGAGGACAGGATGGAAAGAAAGGGGTTATAATAGAGGAAACGAAAGATGAAACAGCAAACAACACGAGAAACGGTAAACACACAGGACAAACGAAGGAGATAGACCCACATACAGCACGCTGGACAACAGGACTTATTTGACCGCTGTGGACATCTCCGAGTGGAGGAATCCTGGAGTGGAGAGTCGAGCTGGACGAGGATGGAACGCTGCCACGCCCTGCGGTTGGCCGCCAGCTTCCGTGGAGCAGAGGCCAGGATGATGCTGGTTCTGCAAACGAGAAAGAAGGGAAGCTGAACAGACGCACCCACGCACCGTGGCACCCAAGAGCATCAAAAGTCAGGTGCTCGTCTGTACCCGTTACTTTGGACGGCGGCGCCGCTGCTTTGTGTGTGCCCACCCCCGGCAATAAGCTGGAGGTGTAGGCAGGCCATCCCCAATACAAGGGCGGGGGGTGAGGGGCACACTACAAGCCATGCAAGCACCACCACCACCACGTCGATGAGCGATCCCGCCTCGAGGTCCCGCCACCAGCTCGCGGCGCCGGCCCAGGTACCTCCCTGGCTGGAAACTCCCCCCGATCGGGCTCACCTCTCGCTTGAACGCCAAGTCGCTGTCCAGTCCAATTTTCTTCTCTGTTGTGGGGGGCGGGACCATCGATGCGGAGGAGGGTGGTAAGGAGGAGCTTGGCCCTGGTCCTTCTCCACTCAGGGTTGGTTGAGGAATTGGAACGAGGAATAGAAAAAGAAAGAGAGGAAAAAAAGAAAGGAACTGTGACGGGACGCTTGCGCAAATCGGGCTGCAGCCCGTCGTCATTTCGATCCGTTCGTCATTTCCGCCGTCCGCCGAGAAAGACGTTCAGGGTAGCTTCGGCCAGAGCAAGCAGCAGGCCGACGCCGGTGGACGATCCCCAGCCCAGGTCAGTCAGCGCGCCGCATCCGGTCTCGCACACATGGCCTGGCCGAATCAAATGCCGACGGGACCAGGCGCAGGAATGACTGCTGCTGCTGCTCGCTGCTTCGCTCTCCACGTTGTGTGATGCACAAAAGTCAAAAAGGTCCCTCGCCAGACGAGGATTAGCACATTACCTACCAATTACACAACGCCCGCCCGGCTCCCCACTCCCCACCCCGTGTGGGCACGCGCCCAGGGAGGTCGGGTCCAGCCTGCCAGCCAACCCCATTCTCGTTCCCCACCCGGTTTGGAGAAACTGCGCGTCGGCGACAAAGCACGAGGACACCGAAATTCTTCAGAAAAGGCGGGTCTCAGAAAAGCCACCGTCAGAAGCGGAAACAAACGGTTTAACCAGCCCGCTCGATGTCTTTTTTTGCGTGCTCCCGTGGCATGTCGGCTGGTCCGAGATATAGCCACTGACCTCGAGCAAGGAAAGAAAAATCAAGAGTCAATCTCAAAATACAGCAGCCAGGAACTTGGAACCCAATCAATTGATTGCCTTTTTCTCTCTCTTTGGCCGTTGATCCCTCTCTGCGAGTCATGGAGACGGGCGCGGGGACACAGCCCACGGCAACAAGCCCTCACACATGGAGAGGCCCACCGATAATCTCCAGGTGCAGGCTCAATGCCAGGTCATCTGCAACTCCCCCTCTCCTGGTCCTGTCGCTGGCGCGGCCTACATACCGGGTACCTCAAAAGTGGACAGCAACGTTCTGGGCTTTCATCATTAACCACTAGCCCGATGATAAATCGTCGTAGGCGGCAGCGCGGACGGGTACCTCGACGTCTGTCGGTCTGATAGCCTCTCATCTAGCGAGTTGGGATGCTACCTCACCCCAAGCGCCGAAGACCGGCGGCCGCAGGCGAGAGAGCCATGCGGTCCAATCCAACCCAATCCATCGAGCCCATCGTTCTTACGATGGGACGGAGAAGGGCCCCCTGCTGTAAATATCACAGCCTGCCTTCAAATAGAGCTGCGGTGGTGGTGGCTGGCGCGGTCACGGCACATGACGCGGGCCAGCGGGTAATCGTTTAGCCTCGCCTCCAGCTTGCCACCCCCACCACCAACTGCGGCACTCCCATGCAGAAGCCAATCGATTGATTACCTCACCACCGCCACCTCACCACAAGGCCAACAAGGCCAGCTGGAGCGCTTGTTGACGAGCCTAGCCGCCAGTCAGAATGAAAACCAACAACCAACCTACCTACCCCTCTACGCCAGGCTCATGACTCTTTCTTGAAAGGGAGACTTGACGCGCCTATAATGGCAGATGCGGTCGGCAAGTTTCGGGTGCCGACATGCGTCGGCCACGCACGATTTCGATCCTTCCCAAGCACTGGGCGGCCACGATGGACCTTTGGGGCTGAAACGAGCCCTGCGTACCGTACCCTCTTTGCCTAGAGGCTAGACGGGAAAAGTCCGAGGAGGGATGCAGTGCGGCCCGGCAACAGGAATCAAAAGCAAGAAGAAAAAAGTCAGCGGCCAATCGATAATACGCGCGTGCTGCTACACCAACGCCTTGAAATGACGAAAGAACCGCTCTAGGGGGGTGGCATTGGTGGTCAGGCAAATGTGTGAGTGAGGCTCTTTGTGGCGCACCCCCCTCTTCCCAAAGAGGCAACTCCATGTGTCCGGGGGTCGGCGTGGGATGCAGAAATTGCCGAAGCCCAGCCGAACCCTGTGTTGAGTCTTTTGAGTTCTTTTGTATGCTGGGATGTGATGTGCCGGAGCGAAGCCGCATCGCAAGCGTCTAGAATAAACCCGCGATTTGACATCAACGATATGCCCTGTGTTCGACGTGTCACCACCCTTCCCACCTCTATCGGGCAAAAGGGAAGAATTGTTCGAAAAAAAAAAGGGGGGCGTGGTGAGACATGTACTGTGTGTGCCCGAGGCGATGAGAGAGGTCAGATATTGGATCAATTAAAACGTTAGAGTGCGTGCTTACTCGACTTC
Organism: Gaeumannomyces tritici R3-111a-1; assembly: GCF_000145635.1. Lineage (NCBI taxonomy): Eukaryota > Fungi > Ascomycota > Sordariomycetes > Magnaporthales > Magnaporthaceae > Gaeumannomyces > Gaeumannomyces tritici. Next base: position 1,816,840 of record NW_008804545.1, read on the forward strand.
GCAATGCCCGACTGTGACGCCGTGATTATTGTCGAGGAATAACATCAAGATGCAGGACAGCTCCATTGATCGACCTGCGTGTGGCAGTATTATTAAAACGCTGTGTCCAATTGGGCCTGCCAGTATCAGACACATCCTCTCCGAAGCACGACATTTGCCAGGGAAAAAAAAAAGCAACCCGCGATCCCCCACCTCCGCACACCCGCCGCCGCTTGCCGCTTCATCCGTCAGCCGCCCGCGCCCCGCCGACGACCCCTTCTTTCTCCACCCTGCTCCGCACGCTCGAGATGGGCTCCTGGCCTATCAGTTTATCAAGTCGTAATTGACGAGGGGGGATGGTTCGGAATATGGGAATATCAAAATCTGGATGAGGGGTAAAAAGCGTCCGCTGGTTCGTTGGAGATTTGCAACGTAGTCGTTCCCAAGAAACAAACAAAAGAAATTAGTCTTTCCGTATTATTTTCTTCCTTCTGCCCCTCCCACCACCACGAACACCCTTCCTTGTCCCCGGAGGCGGAATAGACCCGAAGGCAAGACGCGATTGTGTGGCGGCCTTGGCAAATGTATGTATGCATGCCGGTCAAGAGAGCCAGCTGCGCCCTTTTGAAGAACACACACACACACACACAACACGCACGCGACACGAACACGCGCTAGTCCCGACCAGGCAACTCTACCCAGCTTCTCTCTCGTAAAAGCCGGAGCAGCCCGACGGGCAGTTTGTGGCAGTCCTGTCGGAATTATGTAATTGCCCTCGACCTAGTGCGAGCCATGTAGACGGTACCTGCCCGGCCTGGACTAGAACAGAACCCCCCTTGCCATCCATGCTACGGCAAGTATATGCACGCCTTTCACATACAGTCAAACCCCAAGGTAATATGCTGCCAACCTTTATCCTATCTTTTGGGTCGCAAGAGCGCAACACTGTGGGGTCACGGGACCCGGATGGAGTCCTTCTTGCGGTGTGGGCGCGCCGTGTATGATGTGAGCATCACAGGCGGTACTGGACAGTGTGCGGACAGTATGGGCTGCCGATGTGTGTGACTGTGTGAATCACACAAGCAATCACATGCAAAATGATAAAAGGGAAAATGAAAACTGCAAGACGAGAAAGAAAATATGCACCTGCAATTTCTTTTTCAAGTCAGAAGACGACCAGAGACGAGACGAACGAGCCGTGCCCAGAAAAGGAAGGATCGAGGAAGAATTCCACAGCCACTCCAAGCGCAGGACCGGACCGGGTTTCAGCTTTGTCAGCTGATGTGCCCAAAAAAGGCTGTAAGACTAGCAACCCCAAAGAGAGTCGTAACACACGCATCACTCACCGTCTTTTGCACCTTTTTTTTTTTTTTTGGTTCAGTTTTTTTGGTTCGGTTTTTTTTTGCATCCGGTCCGCGGTGGCTCGCAGGACCGTTCGGAGCTACCCATCCTAGCTAGAACCACCGCCAATCTTGGCGCGGCCCCCTGCTGCTACACCGTTCCTTGCAGTCCGCCGTCGCTCCTGTCTCTTTCTCTGATAACACCAAGCACGGGCGCGGAGCACTAGACGGCGGGCGGGCGGGCGGTGGAGCCGGAGGAGGCCAAAGGGCGGAGCGCGGCGGGGGGAGGAGGAGGAGGAGGAGGAGAGGGGCAAAAGCCCACCCCCCGGAGGAAGAGTTCCTATTGATTGTTCCGAGGATATATCGGTCCTAAGGCGGATGCGGCAATGCGGGAAACTCCTTACGATTGGCAGCAAATGGCCAAATGTCCAGAGATGGTCAAGGTACCTTGGCCGTTGGGGCTCACGTGGGTGGGCGTATATTCTCACACCGTCTCGCACGCATCACGGGGCCAATATGGCAGTTGGGTTACAGGCGACGGCTCGGGGTTGGTGCGCGCGTGTCGTGGCTCGTTTACCGTTCATTTTTTTTTATTATCTTTTTTTCACCTCCTGCCTCCTTCTTACCCGCTCGCCTCGTGGCACCAGTCAGTTTACCCCTGAATCTCGTTTTTCTAAGGGACCAGGCGAACTCTCTTTTGCTTCCAACCGTCTGGTCTCGTCTGTTGCTTTTTTTCATGTGCCGTCGTGTTTCCTTGGAAGAAGGTCCCCCGGGGTTCCTCAAAAAGGCTGCTTTCCTCGAATCGGCGAGGCTGACACAAACATCGCCCTCGACCCGTCTTCAACATGAAACGAAAGACTAATTTTTTTTTTTCGATTTCCAACTGTCTGTCCCCACCGTGGTTGGGCAAGGGTGACACCACAGCCAAGGGGTGCCTGGACGGATCGACTGGCACTCGACTGACATGACTTCTCATACATCAACATCAGAAACTCATACAGGGGTGTGAAAATTATCGTGATTTATCTCGCTCGCTATCCAATCAGAAACCCTAAAGCCTTGATATTCGCTTTAGCCAACACTGAACGTTGAGAAAAAGACAAAGCCCTCTTTTTTTTTTTACCTCCGGGCAGTTCCCTTGTGGTACGTGCTCAACCTGTTGCCAGCGCCGCAGTACTGATCCGCGTTGCCGGGGCAGCGGAAGTTGCAGTCGGCCTCGCTGGCAGCGACGGAGCCGGCGGCGAAGCTGTCACCGCAGTAGCACTCGCGGCCGTACTCGACACCAAAGTAGGCGTAGCTACTGCAGCTTGACGCGCACATGTCAAGCGTCATGGTGTCGCTGTACGAGACCTTGGCGCTCAGGGCGCGCGCGCCCGTGGCCTCGGTCTGGCACCCCGAGAAGCTCCAGTTGGTTCCTCCGGAGGCGATGGTGGCGGGGTGCGACGGACCCGTGGCCGAGGGGCGGGATGTTGTGACGGTGGCGGTGGCCATCGACGATGTCGTCCTGGTGGTAGAGGATGTCGAGGCTTGGCCCGAGGCTGACGAGGTCGAAGACGACGCCGCGCCGGAGCTGCCGACACCGAAAACGTCGAGACGGTTGCCGGCGCCGCAGTATTGGAACCGGTTGCCAGCGCAGGTGAAGCTGCAGTCGCCCACAGACACCTTGGTACTCGACGAAGCGAGGGAATTTCCGCAGTAGCCTGCGGTTTTACATAGCATGTCAGCGACTGGTATCAAGACGAGACGGGATGAAGGGGAGCCAACGCGCAAATCACGGATCAGGGTCTTGTAACTTACATTCCCGACCATACTCGGTTCCGAAAAAGTTGTAGGCGCTGCAGGAGGCGGCACACGACTCCAAGGTCATGGCGTCATCGGCATATGTCTTGTCGGCCAATGCCCTGACACCGGTTCCTTCGGTGTAGCAGCCCCGGTACGAAAACTTTCCTACAGCATCGACGCGCCCAAGGGTGCCCGTGGGGGCTGTAGACGAGCTCGTCAAGGTAGTGGTGCCCGAGGCAGTCGAGGTTCTGCTGGTGCTGCTGGGAGCGGGTAGCGAGGCATTCCTGTACAGCTCCAGGCGGCTGCCCGCTCCGCAGTACTGGTAGGGATTACCGGAGCAGGGCATGTTGCAATCGGCCATGTCAGCGGCCGCGCTAGACTCGGCCAGGGTATTGCCGCAGTAGCACTCGCGCCCGTACTCGGCGCCGGCGTAGGCAAACCCGGTGCAGTTCTTGATGCACGACTCCAGGGTCATGCCGTCATAGGCAAACGACGCGCCCGAGAGAGCACGGACGCCACTTCCTTCGGTCCAGCACGATACTAGATTGTACCCGCTGATGGTCTGTCTGTGGGCGAGGGTCGCAGTCGGAGTCGTCGATGTAGTGGTGCTGCTGGCAGTGGTCGATGTGGAGGTCGAGGAGGGAATAACACTCGACACCGTCACGCTGGCGCATGTCTGGCTTCCTGTGAAGGGCTGGCAGGTGCCGCCGAGATCCGCTCCAAGGTTGAAAGCATCACTGACAACATCAGCACCACTGCCGCTGTTGATGTCAAGCCTGGCGGCATAGCTCCTGCCTCCGGCGATGGTGTAAGAGGCCGAGAAGAAGGTGTAGCCTCCAACGCAGTTGCCCTTGGTCATCGTAGCCGAGTCCGTGTTCAGCTTCGGGGCGGGACTATTGGTCTGGTCGGTCAGGTAGCTCACGCCCAGGTTGACGGGAAGATCCGCCCGGTCGTTCCGGACTAGGGCAGAGACGGTGAGGGCTCCGGTACCCTGGAGCAGGCAGCTCTGGGGCCTCTGGATCATGACGGCATCCGACAGGGGGTACGAGGCCCCGTTGTTGTCGAAGGAGGTCGAGGTGCCGTCGACCTTGTTGACGGTGACGGTAAAGGATGAGATGCCAGCGTTCGTGCTCAGCGAGGCAGAGACGGGGAAGAAGGCCCAAGTGTCGTCGAGGCCAGAGCCAGTGCCCTGCACAGTCAGGGTGGTGGCGCAGGATCCGCAGTTGTTGCCGCCGTTGCGGTCCTTGTAGTTTAGCACGACGTTGCGGATCGTTGCCAGCGGGATCGTGGTGGTCCTGACGCGGATCCATCCAGACCACGCCAGCGTGGAACCCGTGGCGTCCAGGGTGAGCTGCATGTCGACGGGCTTGATGGTGTAGGGGACGATGGGATCCGTGAGCGTGACACCGCTGGGCACAACCTCAATCATGCGCTGCAGAATGTTCCTGCATGTGGTCTGGAACACGGCAGCGTCCCTGAGAGCGTTCATAGTCACGTTCCCGTCCGCCCCGAAGACGCGGCCGTCGGCGTTCTTCTTCAACTGCACCGAGGGCCCCACGACCAGAGGGTTCTGCGTGGTGCCATCGAGATACTCGGTCACGACCTTGTTGTCGAACTGGGCGTCAGTAGAGTCCAAGCTGACGGCGCCGTTTACTCCCGTGCCAGGAGGAACGATGTCTGGAAACTCTTCGGTGTGGACGCTTCCGAGGGTGTGGCCGCAGGCAACCAGCTGGATCATCTCGGCCTGGTTGAAGCCCATGCGATCAAACTGGGTGACGAATGTCGGGGTCGGGTTCTGTGTCTGCGGAACACCAAGCGCACCGCCCTCGGTGGCATCCTTCCTCCCGGCCTTGACGGGGATGGCCTGACCGCCACATGAGCGCACCGAGGCATAGACCCCTAGGGCAACAAGATCCGCAAGGCTGCTCCTAGGGGACAGGAAGCCGCCCAAGAACTTGAACGTCGAGGCGAACGCGGGACCGGCATTCTCGCCGCTGTTTAGCTCGTACTGCAGCGACGCGTCCATGCCACCAGTGCCGAAGTAGCGGTTCGCGGTTGCGATGTCGTGGAATCCGGTGCGCAGCCACTCGGCGGCATTCTTGCGTCCCGGACCTGAGGCCTCGTTTGCGCACCGTCGGATGTTATCGGTGAACAGTCTGGCCCTGAACCCCTGAGTCTGGAACATGATCTCTTCGAGGTTGTCGTTCACATGGGGCCAGGTGGGATCGGCGCCGACAGTCGCCGTGAGCGACATCAGCGCCGCCAAATAAGTTGCCGGCTTCATCGTGATGGAACAGGGCTTCCTCTCGCGTAGTCAACAAAGACCAGGAGGTATTAAAGGATTAACAGTATGTGGGATTATAGCGTGCGGTCAAGTCACGGTAACAGACAAAACATAACGAGTGAAGAGCCAGGTTCGACAAACGAGGGATGCGAACAATGGCGGGGGAGCCCGGGGCAGGTCAGAAGACACAAGGGCGAGAATGCGTGGCCACCAGTGTGGTGGGACAGGGAGGAAAGAAGAAAGAAAAAGAAAGGCCGGCAGACGCCATCACGATGTGGAAGGGTGGTGTCACTCTTTTTAATTAGCTGCATCCTAATGGCTGCTCCTGGGCGGGAAAGGGGGGTCGAGGGCATATCGGCCAGGGGTCTAGCCGCACCGCGATGGGGCCAGGGGTCGTGTCCGCAATGGAGCTAGGCCGCAGCTGAGGTGGAGGCGGCAGGCCGATTGTGGTCAGCCAGCCTGGCCAGCCCTTTCTTGTCCTTTTCGTATTGAAAATCTGACCTGGCAAGGCGTGTGGGGGGAGGGTGCCAAGGGCTCGCCACGGTGCCAGATTGGCTGATGCGGGCAGCTATTTCCAGCCGCACATGGCACTGCAGCCAACGAGAGGGGATCTCGAGGCTTGGGGTGAGATCCGGAGAGAGAAAGCAAAGATTCCCCGCTGCCGATGGCTGTTGGCATGCACAGACCAGACGTGGACAACATCTTGGCAACGGATTTTTTGCCTCTTGGGATTGCTGCTATCGATGCCAATATTCAGTCAACAGCAGAGATGGCCGGTTGCTGTGTGCCGATGCACTGACGCCTCTCAGCCCAAGTTAAATTGCACAACAAAGCGTTGACGCTGTAGTTTGGGCTCCTGATTAGCGGTGGGGGTTAGACCTTCTGGCCGCCTGGCTAGCCCCAAACGGGCTCTTGCTTCGCCGCCCTGAACGATAGTCCGAGGCGCCACCACCATCAGGAGTGCGGAAAGGCTGTCGCCGAGGCTCCAGGCAGACTGGGCGCCAGCCTCAGTCATCTGTCCAGGCTCGGCAGGATGTTGAGGGAGAGTCGACACTTGAAAAGAAGCCGATTATCCGGCTGACCGCACACGGCTGCGTCCTCGTATTGGACTGTTATGCGGCGCCATTGCTTTGCAGGCTTGGCCCCGGCCGCCCCAAAGCCCCAAATCCTTCTTGGGATTACCGGAGAAAGGGTCGAGACAGGCAAAAGGCAGATAAAGACAAGGTCCATTGTGCAGGCGGACATGATCATCAACGGCAACCTGAAGCGAATCCGCAATTATCAATTGTGGGGGAAAGCGGACGTGTGTCTTGGCCAAGGGTCCAGTGGGTTCCGCCCGCGAGGGCACCGTGGCAGTGCGGGCACCCGCCAGCCAGTGTGGGGTCCAACGGCCGATGCAGCCAGCCGAAGACGAGAATCGCCAGGTTTGCCGACGGTGCGACAGAACACTTCTACCAGCAATCAACCCATGGCAATTGCCCGGGTGTGCCGAGGTGGTATTTAGACGAGGCGTCGATGGCGATGGAGGGCGTGCGGGTGTGACACCAGTGGTACCAGTGGCACCCAACACTCGACTGACAGCAACATGAAGGATCGGGAGACTGTTGCCCTGAACCGTGGGAGCTGGAGGCAACCGAAACCATCGCAGTACTCAGCCACAACAACACACACACTCGTCAGCCACTGCATTGACCAGGAGAAACCTGACACGTGATCACATGGCCCCTCCGACCAAAAGCCCAGTGGCTGAGTCGCCCGGGCGGCATTCAGATGTGGCTCGAGTGGGGAACCTGGTGGGAACAAACGTCCCATTCCCTGCCAAGCGATGTGGTGATGTCAGCTCTTCCGTCCAGTGTGGTTGGGCATTCGTCATCCAGCCCGGTTTGAAGGCCCGGAGTGTTTCTCCCCTTGGTCCTCTCCAGGGATCCATTCGTCACCGGTGCTCTAGATAAAGGCCGATCGACGAGCCACGCTCTTTATAATCCTGGCTCGTGGGACTGAGAGTGCTGGGACATGTCCTGTTTTCCGTGGACCAAGCCCAGCTTGCTGCGGCGACAAAGCGGCAAGGTGGACCAAGACAGCACAGCCCGCACCCAAAGCACGAATGGCGGACGCTCCCGCGAGCTTGATGATGGACGCCGATGCACCAACCCCGCCGAGAGTTTGTGTTTGTTCTTTTGTAGCGCCGACCTACTTAAGCAGGTACAGGCCCGGCTCGCTCGGGCTGTGTGAACCAGTCGCTTTTATGTTTGGCTGTCCGCACAACAACACCACACAGTATCAACCCCTCGATTGCTTTACGTGAAGGTTGCCATCTCATCCGAGCCACCTCCGATATAGGCTATCCTCCGATATAGAATATCCACAGCCCGATAAACTATGGGCGCCAGAACCGGCATCGCCCTCAAGGGGCTGCAATGGTTCCTCAGAGGCGTGCAGTTCCTATCGGCCACCATCATCTTCGGCATCTACTGTTACTTCCTCGGTACCCTCAACGGCCGCAATATCGAGGTTCCCGACTGGATTCGCGCCGTTGTGGGCATTACCGGCTCCGCCTGCTTGTACTCGGGCGTCGGCCTGCTTTTGCTTTGCTGGATAGCCGGCCGCAAGTTTACCTCCTTTCTCGCCATCCTTCTCGACGTCGCCTTCGCCGCCGCCTTCATCTTCGTCGCCGTGTCCAACAAGGGCGGCGCCGGCTCGTGTGACGGAGCCCTCTCCACCCCGTTTGGTGACGGCGACGCCAACAGCAGCCGCGCCGACGGCATCCCCAACTACCGCACGGCCTGCAAGCTCCAGAGCGCATGCCTCGCCATCGCTGTTGTCGCCCTTGTATTCTTCGTCTTCTCCGCCATCACCGAGGTCGCGCTGGGCCGCCACCACCACAAGGAGAACAGGATCGGACCGTCTCCGGATAATGGGTACACGTCGGGCTACGGCAGCAAGGGCGGCATCCTGGGCTTCCTCAGGCGCTCCGGCACCACCAAGACCACGGGCTCCAACATGCTGCCGAAGCACGCCACGCCCGCCGACATGCGCGAGCCCGCCGGCCGCGAGAGCTACGCCACCGAGCAGACCGCCGTCACCGAGCCGTCACCCGTCCACGCCTCGCACCACAACCCCAGCCGAGATCCCGCCCCGGTCCCGTTCTACCCCAACAGGTACGGAGAGGTGACGACGGGCGACGACGCGCTGCCCATGAACACGGCCAGCTCGGTGCGGCCGCACAACCACACCACCAGCACCGCCAACAGCCCCTACGAGGACATCGGCAATGCCAGCAGCAACCCCTATGACGTCAGCGGCCGGTATGCCGGCACCACCAATCCTTACGACGGCGCCGGCCATGCCAGCGCCAGCCCGTACAGCGCCGGCGGCCGACAGGCCAGCACCAACCCGTACGACACGGGCGCTCCCGGGCCGTATCCTGGCTCGTACAGCCGGCCGAGGCTGTCCGAAGACAACCGTGCCCCGGCGCGGCAGTACCCGGCCGGCTATAGGTATTCGGACGGTGTCTACGACGCTTGATAATGCGACATACCGGGTTTTGTTTTGTTTTGTAGCTAATTCACGCGCGCTGGCGTGCACCACATGCGCACCTAGCTTTTATGATAATTTGCACCGAGGCTCCTCACATGTATTATATGCGGCACCACGGGCACTGTTGGCGTTTGGGTTATGAATCCATGGTTTGAATCCAGGCCATCTGGGTGTTATATACCCACCTATGTATAAATATGGATCGTTTGATATAGACGGTTGCGCATGTTTGATCCCTTGAGCCAAAGGAACTTGCAGATATGGAGCATTGTGATGATCACGTGTATTATTATCGTCGTCAGATCATTGAGCAAGTGAAGCATGCTCTGAGCAAATGACGGATGGGAATCTTGTCTATCGGAAATCGTATCTACCAGCACAACAAGATGAGCCAAAGAAGAAGCGGGGGAAAACACGACACGACAAAAAAA
>NW_008804545.1:1826453-1862376 GCF_000145635.1 Gaeumannomyces tritici R3-111a-1
TTTATGATAATTTGCACCGAGGCTCCTCACATGTATTATATGCGGCACCACGGGCACTGTTGGCGTTTGGGTTATGAATCCATGGTTTGAATCCAGGCCATCTGGGTGTTATATACCCACCTATGTATAAATATGGATCGTTTGATATAGACGGTTGCGCATGTTTGATCCCTTGAGCCAAAGGAACTTGCAGATATGGAGCATTGTGATGATCACGTGTATTATTATCGTCGTCAGATCATTGAGCAAGTGAAGCATGCTCTGAGCAAATGACGGATGGGAATCTTGTCTATCGGAAATCGTATCTACCAGCACAACAAGATGAGCCAAAGAAGAAGCGGGGGAAAACACGACACGCAAAAAAAAAAAAAACCCCAACGGAACACGCCATCTAGACAGCTCTCTCTAGGACGGAGGAATGCCCTCCCACTCGCTCAGCGATGAGCCGTCGTCGGCGAGGTCGCCGGCCCACTGTAGGTCTGCGCGCTCGAGCTCCCTCGCGAAGAAGTCGTGGCCCTCGCGCAGGGTGGCGGTCGAGTCGGGCCCCATGCGGTCCGGGTAGCGGCGGACGTTGAACCAGTGGGTGAGGCTGCGCAGGGCCTGCTCGAGTGGGAGCGCCTCCTCTACCTCGGCGTCGATGTCGGACCCGGCCAGCCACTCGTCGCGCAGCTCGGGCCGGCAGTGCAGGTAGACGGCCGTGATGACGCGCATGTTACCCTGCCGCCACTTGCGCCCGCAGTAGGGCACCTGGTTCTTGAACAGCTTGAGCGTGTACAGCCGCAGCTCTGGCTGCGGCACCTTGAGCGACTTGCGCAGGATGTTGGACGACTTGTAGTGCACCAGCAGCAGGTTCCGGTGCGCCTTAGCCTTGCACACCTTTTGCATAACCCGCAGGAAGTTGATGAGCGAGAAGAAGTTTCGCCGCGAAAAGTCCGTGATCGGCTCGTTGGGTAGTGCGTTCACGGGGCAGCCCAGCTCGTCCACCTCGGGTCGAGTCGGGTGCCCAGTCTGCGCCTGCCCCGAGTCGCCGTTGGAATCTCCAGAGTCGTTGGCCTCCTGCGTGGGTGAACGGCGCCTCTTTATTGGTGGTGGCAAAGCGTCGTCCTCGCTCTCGTCGTTTTCCTCTCCATTGACGGGATTTGCCAGAAAATCAGCCTCGTGATTGCACCAGTAAAAAAAGCTAGGCGTAGTTGGTCAGTGAGCCGTAAGATTTATCAGGGACAGTGGAAGAAGGCAGAGAACCAGGCATTCTACCTCTTCTCAATAACGTCGGTTTTGCTGTCCACCGTCTGTTGGATATCCTGGTGTGCAAATAGCTTCAAAACAAGGAGGAGATAGTTCGAATCCAGCAGGAGTTGCCCAAGGAACTCGAATTTGAGAATATCTTCCGTGCGCTTGGTCAGTGGGTTCTCGCCTATTGATGCTCTGATGAATGGAACTTACGGGAAAGCTTCAGCCACTTCAGTAGAAGGACAAGAATCCCGGACACGGCTTTGGCAGTGATCTCCCGGTTTCGGTTGCCATCGATCTCCTCATCCGAGGCTGTTGACCCATCCCCTGCTGGGGACGTGTTTGGGCCATTGGACGCGTCGGCACCCCGACCGGGGCCCACGCCGTTGACGGGCCTGGGGCCATTCGGAGCGGTGCATGCCTGTTGCTGACCTTGGGGTGGTGTTGAAGCGAGAACTGAGACGTGCTGCATGATGGTTTTGTGAAGAATGATGACTAGGGACTGGAGATTTGGTAGAGCCTCGTCCTGTGATTCTGGTGTTAGCCATGGTGGATGGTGAGGGAAGAAAAGCATTCACCAAGGCATGAAAGGCTATTCGGTAAGGGTGAAGCACGGCAACTCACATAGAATTTCTCCAGGGCCTCTAACCGTTCTCGGACCTCCTTCGGGAGCTTTTCCGGGTTAGGGCCATAGTCGACTTCATGATCGGGCGGACATTGCTCTTTGGAATCTGAATTCTCGGACTTCAAAAGCCCCAGCTCCTCCTTCTCGCTCAAACTCAGGCCCGAGAGATCGAGCTCGTCGACAATGTCCTTGTTATCGTCGTCCCAGCCCCTCGAGTACTTTATAAATCTTTCCCTCTCGTCCCAGAGCTGCCTGGTCGCCCGCGTCATCCGCACACGCCTGGAGAAGAGTTCGCCGGCCTCGAGGATGGATGCGGGTATGTCGCTTCCTTCCCATTTGCGTCCGACAAGGAGATCCTGTAGGCCGGCAATGCCCTTGCCACCTGCGCTATTGCTGGTGGCGTCCAGGGGCGGGTACATAAAGGGGAAGTTCTGGTTGGTCTGGTAGTTTTGCTTCTTGCCGCCCTTCCCGCCAACGCCTGGTGACGGCGGGGGTGACGGCGCTGGCGTGGCGATATGTACTGGCTGGTGCAGAATCGAAGCACCACTAGCCTGCGCATTGGGGGGACCCGGTAGGATGCCGTTGGATCCATTATTCCTAGTTGGTTGATGCGGCAGAGGCGGTAACAAGGATGTGTTGTCGGCCTCTATCGGGATGGCCGTCCGGGGCGGAACGTATGCTGGATACTTGGACGTGATTTCCTGACGGAAAGCATGGTAGTCGAGCGGGGAGGCTGTGATGATGTTCTTCTCCTTGTCGTCATCCCCTGTCTCGCATGTTGCCCGCTTGGTCTCAACGATCTCTGGGGTGCCTCCAAAGACTAGCAGTATCGTTTTCCAAAATAGGAGAAACACTTGGGTCTGTGGCATGTACTGCATATCATCCCACCGCAGCTTGGCCGTAGCAACAAGCATAAAGCCGACGATATTAGGATTAAGTTCGACTGTGGGGGAACGGTGGCCCATGCGAGGCTCGGCACAGTCAGCAGGTGAAGTGACGGGCGTGAGGTGTGACAAGGGATGCACATACGGAGCTTTGGTCGGACATGAGACATCTCTGAGGGGTAGCTAAGCAGCATCTGCAAGGTCATGTACATAATGGTCATCAGGTTCATAAGATTGATCTGTGCCTCCAAGAGGATGTTGGGCTGCAGTTGGAGATCATCTCCCCTGGATTGCGCCAGGTTAGTCAGGTGTATGATAAAAGCGGACTGGTGACGGGCTATAACTGACCAGAACTGCTCAAATACCTGCTGCAGCGAATCCCACACCGTCCTCAGGCCGTCGATCTCGACGAGCAGCCTGATGGCGTCCTTCATGGCCGCTAGGTGACTGTCCGTCACGGCCGACTTGGCCTTGGCATCACGGCCTTCGGCGGCCGTCGCCCCGCCGGCCGTATCTTTCCACCTGCCGAGCACGGCATAGACGACCCTGCCTATGGCCTTGGAGCGGTCCTGGGTGTCGGTGGCGGAGAATGCTTCGAGGGCGTCCTGGAGAAACTTGGCGCGCTGGTGGGGCGTGGCATTGTCCCAGCCGGTGCTGTCTCCAAAGTCTTGCTGCCACTGCCAGTCGAAGTTCATCCGGGCAGACCTTAGGCGCACCACCTGCCATAACTGGTAGACGAACCACTCGTCGATCTCCTCCTCTGGCGGGCCAAAGTCCTCGTAGACGAAGTCGTAGGCGAGCGGCTCGGGGTGGGGGAACTCGGCGACGAAGCGGCGGAGCTGCGCCAGCGACAGCGAGTCGGGGGGCTGCTGGGCAGCCATCTGGCCCGGAGGAGGGGGCGGCTGTGAGGGCGGAGGCGGGACGGCGGGCGGCGGCTGCGAGAGCTGGTTGCGCACGAGGGGAGGGCGCACGGTCGAGGACGGAGAGGGAGAGGGCTTCTTGCTGGGGTCCGAGGAGGCGGTTGACTGGCTTGCCGCCACGTCGGAGCCGTCGATATCACCGGACGTTCCTGCTACCGGTTTCTTGTCCGTGGCAGCCCCTTGGGCGTCGTTTCCAGATCCTCCACGCGACGGCCACAGCGAGTTCATCGCGGCAAAGGTGGGGTCCAGGTGGGCGTGTGGATGCGGATGGGGTGAATCAGGCGGGCGGGCGACGCTGCTGGCTGGACGTGGCCCAGCGTGCTAGCGCTCATGGTAGCTGGAATAAGTCAGCCAGCCAGAAGGTAGGGCAAGGACAAGGGCAGTCTCGACAAGTTCAAGAATGCAGCTGCAGGGGCCGGCAGCGCTAGTTGGAACAACGTGGTCGCTACGAGCAGCTTGTGTTCATGTTTGGCAGCTTTCAATGTGATTGCCAAAGCAACCAAGCTGTGTTGCATCCCTCCCTCAGGGTTTTGCCGATCGGCATCAGCAGCTGCGAGCTCCCGACAGCGCTGGACGCGTGTTGGCTGCGCTGCTGCAGCTGGTCTGGACCACCAAAAGCTGTCCCCTCCAGCCTGGGGCGGATTTGTGGAGGTGGCTGGAACTCATTGGCTGCTGGCTGCGATGTCAAGAATTTCGGCCAATGGAACGGCAGCAGCGCCTCATGCTTCAGGTGGGGTGTGGGGCCTGTCACCAACGTCGACTGTCAAACCACAGGCCAGATGACTGACGCTTTTGCGGAAAAATCGCCTCCTGTTTCGAGCGAGGCAGAACCTTGGTCATCCGACCACTACCGAAAAAAAAAGAGAACATTATTGTCAGGCTCTTTCCAGGGGCTTCTTTATTCTTCTTCTGTAAGGGCTGCTTTCGCGGATAATGTCAGTGTTTTGCCTCATTGCTGTCGAATCACAAGAAAAAGGCGTCAAGCAACACCCCAAAGAGACTGAACGGCCCCGGCCATGAGCTCTGTCGCCTGCGAGGCGCACTGTAACCAAACCAAGGACTTGTACAAGGCTCGTGCTATCTATCTCGGCCGCTATCCCGCCCAGCTGGGGTTGTTACAGCACATGGCATCGCGCTCCAACAGCACCCAGTACTGGCAGTTGTTGCATGCTATGGAACACTGGTCAGCCTCATAGCATCACGCCAACTCTTGCCCGACCGCTCCCACCAAAACACAAAACCACCAAGGAGCCGTTCATCGACGACGCTGTTGAAAGCCGCAAGGTTCAACTAGGCTTTACCATGGCATTCGAGTCCTTGGCAGACTCGGATGACCCCCGCGATATCGAGCTCAGCTCCTTGTCTGCCATTTACCCCGAAATTGAACCTGATCCGGCCGATGTCCGCGCCTTCTTTCTGGAGTTGCCCGTGAAGCCTGCACAGCCCGTCAAGGTCTTTTTCCCCGCGCCGGTGGCAGCCACAGTTCCGGACATGGAGCCGGGCCAACCGCCTGCCCAGCCTAGGGATAACACCAACGGGAATGCAATTGGCGAGCCTGTTCGTGAGGACTCGCACGAGCTTTCCTATCTGCCTTCGGTTCGACTTCGGATTTCTCTCCCGGATTCATATCCAGCGGAGCTGCCACCCAGAGTTGAGCTCGGTGCCGTGCCGTCGTGGATCCCAACTCCCCGGGTCGAGGAGCTCGTGGCAGAGTGTGCCAACCTCTGGGAAGAGCTGGGGCGGGACTCGGTTGTGTTCGCCTACATCGACTGCATCCAGCAGCTCGCCGAGAATGCCTTTGGCGTGGCTGATGATGAGGGGACCCTGAGTGTCGACCTGCAGCACAAGATTGCCATATTAGACTATGACATATCCGCCAAACGCGCTGCCTTCGAGCGCGAAACGTTTGACTGCGGCGTCTGCCTCGACCCGAAGAAGGGGTCGGTCTGCCACCGCATGCTGGACTGTGGCCATGTCTTTTGCAGCGCGTGCTTGCAAGACTTTTACAACAATGCGATAAAAGAGGGCGACATCTCCTCTGTCCGCTGTCTTTCCCCCAACTGCGCCAAGGAGCGCGAGGCCTTGGCTGCGGCTGCGGGCATCAAAAAGAGAAAGAAGCCAAAGCTCGTCAGTCCCAGCGAGCTGCTGCAGATTCCTCTCGATCACGATGTTGTAAAACGCTACGTCACGCTCAAGTACAAGTCAGAGCTCGAGTCGGATAAAAACACGGTCTATTGCCCTAGGTCCTGGTGCAACGGAGCAGCCAGATCCAAGAGGCATCGGAAGCCCGAAGGTCTTGAGTTCTCCGAGGGCTCAGACGAGTCTGGTGACGAAGCGGACGGTACGAACGCTCAGGGTTCATCAAAGACAGCTGAGAAAGCTGTGGCCTACAACAAGACAGAAGACCTCCTGGCGATATGCGAGGATTGTGACTTTGCCTTCTGCAGCCGCTGCTACCTCTCGTGGCACGGAGAGTTCTTCTGGTGCACCGCAAGACGTGAAAAGGAGGAGCTCTCGGCCGAGGAGAAGGCCTCGCTCGAGTACATGAACCTACACACGACCCCGTGCCCTACCTGCGCCGCGCCAGCACAGAAGACGCAGGGCTGCAACCACATGATCTGCGGCCGGCAGGGCTGCGAGACTCATTTTTGCTACCTATGCTCGGCATGGCTTGACCCAACCAATCCGTACTCGCATTATAATCAACAACCCGGCGGAAGGATCACGGGGTGCTTCGGGCGGCTCTGGGAGCTCGAGGAAGGAGACGGCGATGACGTCGACCTACGATTCGCTGGAGGAGCCGCCGGTCGACGGCCTGCCCCGGCAGTGGTTGACGTCTTTGAGCCGGAGCTAGACCCGGCACTACTTATCCCCGAGATAGAAGAGGTCGACGACCATGGCGAACCCAGGGACGGCGCGGTGGCCGAGGCCCATCAAGGCCCCAACAGAGGACATGCGCCGCCCAATAATAACAACAACGAGGACGGCGTTCGGAGGGGAGTGGCCTTGGAGGCTCCCTTGGTCCTTCGGATCGACGTCGATCCTCCCGCCCCCCCTGCGGTTCCTATGCCACCGCCTGTCGAGGCCGCCGGAGGGAGACAGCAAAACGCACGAGGGCGAGGAGCCGGACGTGCGGGGCGCGATGGTCAGAACGCTAGGAGAGGACGAGGGAACCAAGGCCCGAACCAGCAGCATCGCGATGCAGGGCCAGCACGGAACAACGCTGCTGCAGGCAGAGGGCGCGGAGGTCGAGCACCACGAGGGGCACCTGCCGGGGCAGCTCCTGCTGCTGCTGGCGGCCGGAGAGCTCCTGAGCCAGACGAAGACGGCGACGAAGACCTAGCCGAAGCCCAGCTTAACGAAGCCCAGCGAGCCTGGGTCCGACAGTAGGCCTCCCCATCCCCCCTTTTCGTCCGTTCCGTCGTATCACATCCCGATTACGTCACATTCTTTGCCTTTTACCACTTAGGCACGAAATTACATGGTCTGCTAGTGCAGGCTTTCCGAGCTTTCCTCTTCGGTCTACATGGACAAACACGCGCCCGTTTTGCGCCCGTTTTGCCCCGACAGTTTAGGCACGGATATGCACCTTGATGCTGCAGGTGTGTACCACTTGTGTGGAGTACGGCGAGGCTAACCAAAGACACGTTGTAGATTTGTGCAGATGGCACTGAACGACCAGGAAGACCTGGTCGAATCGGACAGCGATGACGAGGAGGAGATGGTGTTTTGGATTCCATGACGGGTGGACCGCTGCAGGTGCGGCGGTGAGAAGCAGTGATTTACCTAGAACAGCGATGATATCCATACCCAATACGGTACACGATACTACAGAGGACGCGCGCGCGCACATGCCTAAAACCAGGCGTAGGCACGACAACTAGCTGAAACTTCTCGAATGGAAGCCTCGTCTCAAAATACGACTTTGAAGGTTTTGGCAAGACCTGCCAACTGTCAGCTGTCATCTCAAAAAGTCCCCGGAATCGCGACCATGGCGCCTTGACATTGGAGTCTCCACGGAGGGCGCAAGGCGTTCGGACCGCGTGCATGTGCTTGGGGGAGTTCGTTTGTCCCCATGACGGAAAAAAAGCATCGTGAGCACAGACGGACCGGGCCGTCTTCGTCCCATGTCTCCATTCGCGAGGGACTCTTTCTTCCTCTTTGGGATATCTCTCTCTCCCTCCCCCGGGGACCCCCCTTCCTTTCTAGGGAGCATCGCATCGAAGAAGGCGAAGCTCGTCATACCATGGCCCCTCCTCGCATCCTCCCACCTTTGCCACTGTAATGTCCCACCGAGGCCAGCTGCGTCAAAGCGCTTCGGAAGACTACCGTGATATTGCCAAGAGCAGTCAGGCCAGTGACAGGAACAGACAAAACTGACACGCGCACACGCACACGCCCCTTCCGGAATAGGATGTATGCTTGATGCTTGTAGGACGCATTGTCACGAGGGGGGAGTATGAAGGGATGAGGCCGGCAAGGCGGCACGCGGGAATCGACAGCGGAGATGGATAGCTTGGCCCTTTTTTCTTGCGTTTTTTTCTTTTTCTTCCCTTACGGCGGAGGCGTCTGCATCGGGGCGATCTCCCGCCGCCTCTGGTGACGATGTGCCTCCCGGACTGCCTAAAGAGAAAAGCGCCCGATAGGGAGGGGGGAAGATGGGAAAAAAGAGGATGCGGTGTTGGTGGTGGTGGTGTGCATGGTATGCGCGGTGCTAATACGCCTGTGCGCAACTCCACGGAATGTTTGGTTTCCTCGGTCGGTTTCTTCGCATTCGCAGATTTGCAGTTTCGCGTTTCGTTTCTGACTTTCCTTTTTTGATTCCCATCATGGCGACCAAACCAAAAAAAAAAAATACGAGGTGTTTTGTTTACTCAAACCACGCCTCCCCACAACTCTCGCCCAAGGTTGCCTACGATACAAGGGGCGTGGCGTCGAGGTTGCAGCAAAAACACGCGCAAAATGGTGGGCCAAGGTCAAGGTCGATGCTACTCGCGTCCAACCGAGAAAGCTAGATAGAGGGAGGAACCCGACAACGCGTGCCCGAAACGGCATGAGGTCGTCCCAGTTAGGAAACTGGGAAGCTCGAGATGGAGAGCAGACGATCGGTTGGCGCCTGTCAGGCACGCGTCTGTGCGACGGGCGTTTTTTGTTCCCCTTTTCTTTTCTTTCTTTTTGTTTCTTTGCTTTGTTCATGCCTTCGGTTCTTCTCTCCTTCTTTTCGGGGATTTTATCGAAATTGACGCTTTTTCAATGTCGCCCCAAGAAATTACGGAAACCCACCCAAGGGCGGAGCTTTTTTTTCTCTCCCTTCTCCGGCTTTGACTGCGCACCGTTTGATCCGCAGAATGCTGGTGAAAAGCTGGGGGGGGGTTTTTTTTTAAGGTAAGATGAGGCGAGAAAGAAAAAAAGAAAGAAATGAAGGAAGGAAAGAAGAAAAAAACAGAAGAAGGGGTAGCGATAATAGCCCGGAGTGGGTGTGTGATGTGTTCTCTCAATCGTTCCATGGGCTGTGTGTGTGACAAATAGGCCGTTCTCGTCTGCTTTCCTCGTTACGTATCCTATCAATCTTGATCCGGGTATAGCAGTCCCGTACCGTAGCAGGCCGGCCAGATTGATACAGGGAACCAAACACAGCTGACCTGTGGTCCCGCGGGGCCTGGGGAGCCAGGCAAGACACGCAGGTAGCCCAGGTACCTTACCCCCGTCGCCCATCCGCGCGCCGTTGAGATCTCGTGGCGAACATACCTCAGGGCCATAGCGACGACGCGCGCCTTGACTCTCTCTTGTTCAAGACACTTGGACGCCAAGTTGTTCGACACACGGTCCACTTGGTGGAAGGACTAAAAGACACAGACCTACCAGCAACAAAGCCAGACCGACAGGCACAAGGGAGCAGCAATTATCGGTACAGGGTACAGGGTACAGTGCATAGCAAAGATCCCGATACCAGACGTAATACGAGACAGGAGAAAGAAATAAATAAAAAAATAAAAGGGAAAAAAGAATGATTGAAGCTTAGCCATCTTGTTTACTCCGCCGCCCCCTTCCCTTTCGCCCTGCCTGGCAACTTTGATGACTTCCTCTGGCTGTTCCGGGCCCACACTTCCCGATCGGGCTTTGCATAGCTAATCATCGGCCTCGCCCCAAGAAACTGGGGTTTCCCGTTCCATCAAGGCCAGCCCGAGAGAGGGAAAGCGACAGGCAAGCAGTCACAGGAGGCCCGTGCCCATCTCCAGCAATCCGCTCGGGAATCGAGAGCCTTGCCTGTTGCCGCTCCACATGCAGAGGATAAATGGATGAAGAAAGTAAATGCTCCGAGCACCCCCCGTGCTCAGGGGGATGATCCTTCCCCCACCGACAAGAGCCGCAACGCACTGCTGTCCCTATCCTTACAAGTACAGAATAAGCTCCGTCTTTTACCTGGATGGCGCGTCTCTAGTGAGGCCTTGTTCTTTTCTCACCAAGTCGCCCTGAGCCAGAACACCGTCCGGCAGTTGGGCCATACCAACCATGCTTGCTTCCTTGTATACGCGTTACGTTGGGTACCAAAAGCTCTCCACCCGTCCGTCCTTGTTGATCCTCCCCAGATATGGAGGGGGGGCCAGTGGGTGCAGCGGCGCTGCCGCTGGTCCATTGCAGGCCTTCTGTCCAAAAACGGACCCCAGCAGGCCATATCCATGTATCCATGGATCGGTTATCTGTGAAGAAAGCAACCCCCCTTCGGGGGCAAGCACCTCGGTTGCCGCTGTTCCGTTGATACCAAGGCCCTGAATGGGCTTAGTGAGGCCTGGGGAGGACGGCCACCGCGGACATGCCCCCTGTCCCTACCGACAATGGGATCACCCAAGTCGCCTGCAGGCACCTACAATGTCGCCAGTGCAGTACATTGCTACCATGGCAGGGCGGGCAATGCGACCGGTACAGCGCTGGCACAGACTCGCACATCTTGCATCCCTCCCGATGCCACATCCGCAGTAACTTCATGTGCTTTATCCAGCAGCCATGGCAGAGATAACAAGGCCTCGAAAGAAAGCATGAGCGACGGCGAGACGGCTCTGGGAATGGCTGCCGCTCCATGGCCTCGCCGCCCGGGCCACTCCAGTTGACCGGCAAATTCAACGGCACCTTGGGCTTTGCTGATGGGACCCGCCCATTGTCCACATCTCTTGGTCCGGGGGGCCAACAAAGTTGACGACGCCACCAAACAGAAGCGGAGGGCGCTGGGTGGCCCCTGTTCAACGGTGGTGCTTGGAAAGTGGTACTGGCGGTGGAGTCGGCAATCCTCCAGGGGGGCGTGTCGACTGTGCGGTGCCCAGGACCGGTTCGGTGACATTCACGCCCCTCCACCCCTCTGGCTCGCACGCGCTTCGGGCAGAGACAAGGAGAGGCAGAGAGGCACAGTACCAAACCACGGCGGTTGCCAAGTCCACAGAGGCTGCCCGGAAGAGTGGCCACAGGCGGGCGGGTCTTGTCCCCAAATCTTCGTCCTTTGTGTTCACCAGACCCTGTTGTCTCTGGCTTGTCTAGGGCTGTGAACCACACAGTTCAGGCTTGCTAGGCGATGGCTTCCTGTCGTGGTTGTGATCGCTGCACCAAAATTCCCTCTCACTGGCCTGGGCGCCACTTTTCTGCATGCCCAGGACGAGCAAGTTGGCTGACAGCCAAAACGCTACGGAGGAGCTGCAGAGGGGCTTGACGACAGCCCGCCTTGCGTGCTGTGCCCACTGTGCCACCGCCAGCTCCTACCACAGGAGTAGCTGGATGGATGGTGGACTGGCCAAGCACTATCCATGGTCCGACTCGTATCTCCACCGCCGCTGTCTGTTCCCCGGCAGGCCATGCTCCGGACACATCCCAGTGCTGTGCGAGGAGAAGTGAGAGAAGCAGAGGACACAACCATAGCCGCCGTCACCCTAGGACCGACACTCCGATATGTGCGGCAGGGCTTGCATGGTAGACGGCGGATGGCTGCTCCGGTCCCCGGCGGCCCAGTCTACCCTTCCACCAGACGGGCCAGTGAGGAGCACCTGCCTAGGGCTTAGCCCAGTTCCCCCCAGGGACGCTAAGCAGATATGTGCCGTGTCTCTCGATGTCGACTGATCTGTTCGCGCCGGGCCAGCCATCGGACCAGCCCGATAGATGGCTGTCTGCTGTATTGTCCCGAGGGCAGCAGTCGGCGTCGGGGTTGCTGGCTACAGGGTTGTAGCGGTACTTCCATGTGCTGTCACGCGCGTGGTTTCGTTCGGGGAGGAGCGCGCTGGGATAGACCTTGCCATCCCTTGGCAGGCCGCCACCACAGTCGCCTCCCCCTCTCCCACGACCAAGCACAGCACTTTTCCGGGTCGCCAGCCCCCTCTCACGCACATAATGTACGAGGCTCCATCCCATCTCGTTCTATCCTCACCCCCTCCATCTCTTGGTGTCCCACACTCCTTCTCCTTGTGCTCTCCGGTGCGATTCCAAGCGAAAAGCGGGCAGGTCGGATCCATGAAAGGCGGTGACCATGATAACCCGCCCGGCCCAGAACGGTACCCTAGAGGCCGTAGATTGCTGCCGGCGCTGCTGCTGGCTGCAGGTATCGGCCTCTGGGAAACCCCTCTCTGCCTTCATTTTTGCCCTTGTCATCCTCCTTCTCCCCCTCTGTGTCCGAGCCGGGCCCCGGTCGATGTCTTTGATGGTGGTCATGCGGCAGCGAGCAGCGATATCTGCTACGTGGGCCCGCCAGACCTACCATCGCGACTCGTGCACAAGAGGTGAGCTCGAGGTACACACCAGTGAAGGCCCCTTGTTGTGCACAAGTACTGCACTGCAACACACAACTACCGGCCCCCTCACGCCCACGCCATTGGCAGCCCCTCGCCCCGTGCAACGCTAGCACGCTCCTTTTTCCGGGCTGCAGGAAAGTGCGAGGGGGTTTCGGCCTCTGTTTCCCTGGGTTGGTAGAGTCACTGGCTGGCGGTCGATTGTTGTTGAGGTGTGTTCGTCGAGCTTCCTGGATGGCTGGCCGCTGCTGCCACCCACACCCCAAGTTCTCCATCTGACCAGACCAACGAGCCAACGATGCACCGAAAGAGCCCTGTCCAGCTCGTTGTCCCACACCCCCTGGCTGATGCACAGTATAGGTGCCATCCCGCCTGGCCAAGTCAGGCCAGTGGCTGGCTTTGGTTCCCTGTTCTGTCCGGGGGAGGGGCTGGATGGTCCGTTGGCCACAGAAATTTTGGGCCAGCACAGTCGCTCTGTTGCGACTCTGATCGTCCGTCTACCAGGGCCGGATAAGAGAGTCACATAGCGGCCGCGAGAGGCGGCAGGACCGCGTCGACGGGGCGGTGAGTGGGTGACCAGCAAGGCTCAGGCATACTGCGGCTCAGAGAGAGGAATGAAGTCAATCCGGTTGGGATAGCCAGCGGCGCATGGCGCTGGCTAGGAAGGGAGATGAGACTGGTGACGCTACCCGGGCTGCTGGCCTCCTTGTTTCTTCAGTGGCCGGTACTCTTGGTAGCCCCCAAGGCCGTGCCGTCCCCCACCAGGGAAGTATTCTCAGAATAGCCGCTAGCCCGCGCTGGGTGTCCACTGGCGAGTGCCACGGACTATAAAGCGCAACGCATATGCCGGGGGCGCTAATAATAACGCCACACGCCGCGGGACAGACCTGATTATACCGTGTAGCGTAGTGCGAGCCGCAAGACGGTGTGCCCATCCTGGTGGCTAGAATGTCTGGTTCGGACAGCGATGCTATACGCGCAGAGAGCGATTGGTTGTTAGCAAGCAGCTGGAGGCGGCAGGGCGTGTTCGCCAGTAGGACCGGCAGGGTAAAAAGAGGAGTGCAGGGCAGACGAAGGATCCAGCAATGGTGTCCTCGGCGGCGCGGGCGTAATGCAGGTCTTCGAGTCCGAACTGGCGTCGAACCCGTCATTGAGCCGGGCAGGCTGGGCAGTCGACGTTGGAGACCCCTGGCCTGTGCATCGGGAGTCAGTCCCCGCCGGCTAGAGGCGAGCAGCAGGAGCTGAGCTCGAGGCTGGGCTCTCGTGTTTACGGCAGTTGTGCATTAGCACTGGAGTCTCCATGCTGGCACCGCAGCCGGGCGCGCAAGTTGGACGTTGCTGAGGGGCGAAGGAAGACAGCTGCACTCTCGGGCCTCTTGGACAGGGGGCGGCTGGATTGGACGTTGGGATTGGACAGCAAGGACCGTTAGCCCCCATGCCTTCAGGCTAAAGAGGTAATGGAAGAAGAGTTTTCTTTCTTAGGTTTGTGCGAGGTCACCTGAATGTCCTATCGCTCCTGCTCGAGACTATGATCAACAGAGGAAGGAGTTGCCGAGGCGGCAGGCAGGCGCGATCAACGGGGATAGAATCATCCCTCCATTCGCAGCCCCAACAGTTTGCCGGCACAAGCTGCTATTTCCGCCCGCCCGTGTCTTGTTTGCAATCGATCTTTCGCGCTCCAAACTTGAGCTTATACGAGATGCAGCAGGACCAGCTGCAAGAGGCAGCTCTTAATCCCAAGGCATGGGCAGGTAGACAGCTTCCTGCCGAGACTGCTCTTTCTCTGTGCGTTGCCAAATCCGGCCCAAGTTTCCATCCACTGTCCCCACCCAGCGCCGGCCCACCGTCACCACCACCCTCGCCCAAAATACCACCTCCCTCGGAAGGATTGGATCTGGTCGGGAATGACGGACGCACCATGTGCTGCTGTGGCCGTTGCTGCTATCCTGCAGCAGCTCCTGGCAGAGCGCAATTAATGTCTCCATTGACGCTCCAATGACTGTAGCGCGGTCCTTCCTGTGATGTGATGGGCAGGCTCGTTGCTGTTGAAAATCCTGCCCGCCTTGCCCATCCTCTCCCAACTCGTCTCCGGCTCGAGCCAACATGCGGGCCCCGCCCTGGCACAAGTTCCTTGCAAAGACGCGGTTTGCTGCAGGTCATCTCCACCTACCCTCCCTCTGGTCACCTCGTCCTGCATTCCGACTCGTGAGGAGTGCGTGATGGGCCGGCAGCCATGTGCAGCACCAGGTGACTGGAGTTAGTAATCAATGCCACCCATGTCAGCATTGCCCTCCTGTGCCTGCCTTGGTGCGCCTCTTTGCTCATCCTCCCGCCTTCCCGTCGATGCTGCAACCATGTCTTACCTGATCTCCATTCTGGACTCTCGGCCTCGGTCCCGCCCTTTCATCCTCCCGGGCTTACTGTGGCGTGGATTGTGCGGGGGGGCAATAGGTGGTAGCAACAACAACAAAAAAAAGAAAGCCTGCATGTCCGTGGCGCAGATGTGGCCCAACGAGCTGCCGTCTCACCGGCTTGTAAGCCGCTAGACTTGGATACATAGTGCAGAGAGTGCCCAACTGCGTATAGTGCACATGCACAAGCATCGCCTCCTTTTGTGATAACATCGTGCCTGTTTGCGAGATCGGGAGGCCGCATGGGTCGGGAACACTCCGTAGGCTATTCTAATGCTGCTCCTCCCCTCCTGCGGTAAGACCACGGTATCTGTGAGAGAATCTGGTAGGCTTGCTTAATTCGCTGCCGAGAGGGCCGTGAACCTGCTAGGGGTTGTTTTTGTGGCTTTCAAACGCCCCTTTTTCTCTCTCTCTCTCTCTCTTTTTACTCCTGTTCCTATTTCTTAGCTGGGTCGCCAAATGGATGTAGCACACATTGTGGTACGGTGCGGTTCGGCACGCACTCACGGGCTACGTCGGATACCACTGTAGCAGTTAGCTATATTATTACTACGCCACAAGCAAGAAAGTATCGAGATAAGGATGCAATACAGCACCTATGGTATCTACTGGGTATGGGCTGCAAATCTTGTTCTTGGTGGGCTGCACCGTCACCAACGGGTGTTCGCGTATACAAGAAGAGCCGCTTACATGGCTGGGTGAGCCAAAAACATGAGCGATAATTCCGCCCTCGCGGCACCTACCTGCGTGCACTCAACTAACAACTGCCAACCGTATAACATTTACGGCAGAACGGAGCTTGCTTCCGAAATTTCTGCATGTGCTTAGCGCTCTCCGGCGTGGAGTCTGAGCGTGCACCTATCACGGCGGCGCCTAATCCCAGTGACGGCATCTACCTATAAAAACAACTAGGGGAAGGCAATGGAAAAGGAGCCATCACGACTGGCGACTATCATCATCTCCCGTCTCATCTGCGGGGGCTGATTCGCCAGGCAATGCATTTTGACGGGATATGCAGTCAGCGTGGACTGCCTCGCCTCGCCACTCGGTAAGCAGACACACATGCGCACCGCGCTGGGCCGCCTGCTACAGTCACGGCGGATCATGAGAGCGTAACCGTTGCAGGCGGGAACGGGAAGGAGAGGTGGGCAGAAAGGCGGAGGAGGGCAAAGAAAGAACGGGGCCCCGGTGTGGACAGTGCCGGCCCTAGTGCGGGCGGAGTCGAACGAGGGGGTGATGGGGGAGGGGAGGTTTTTCCGGACACGCACCAAAGCAAGAAGCATAAAGAATAAGAGAAGAAAAAAATACGCATCGGGGCATGCTTGTCATGGCGGCACGGTGGCGGCGTGGTTGCGTCCAATATTGGATTTTGACTTCATCGACGCAGCCAAAAAAGAAAAAAAGGTTGGATATGGTCAATTTCTTAGCGAGGGCGCGGCAGAGGCGAGATGTCAGCATGCAGGCCCTGTCAGGTAGTACACGGCCTGGCGGATGGGGATTGAGTGGACATCCCATCCCGCCTGGCGGGTGTGGCGGAGTGAGTGGTGAGATGTACACCCAGGTGGTAGAGGTAGACAGTGAAAGGGAGGCGAATCAGAGGGCAGCCAGTCAGACAACAAAAAAGGTCGATATCCGGTCCGGAGGACAGACCAGTTCGGCTCTCTGGGCTTG
The DNA here is from genome assembly GCF_000145635.1 of Gaeumannomyces tritici R3-111a-1. NCBI lineage: Eukaryota > Fungi > Ascomycota > Sordariomycetes > Magnaporthales > Magnaporthaceae > Gaeumannomyces > Gaeumannomyces tritici. The sequence goes on from NW_008804545.1 coordinate 1,842,960, forward strand.
GCTGCAACCGTCCCCGGACTCTTCGTCCTGTCCGGTGCAGCCGTCGGCAGTCGATGGAGGGAATTTCTGTCCATGACGGCGCCCCATGAGCCCAGCGGCCCCCGCGGGCAGAGATCACCACCAACAAACTAGACCGGTGGGTGGGCTCGGGGATGAGGGGGCCGATGGAAGCGGACGGATTCGCCGCCCGCCCGCCACCTACATTTGGCTACCTGCCTGCCTGCCGTGCTATGCGTATCCAGGTAGGGACCACTAGGTATGGACAAGCACAGAGCACGCTCTACGATCCACTCCTACCCACCACCTCCATCCTACCACATGCAAAATACATTGCCTCGCAGTCTTTTTGCCTTTTTGTGCCACTTTCCCTTTCTCTCCCCCATCCTTCCCCTCCACACCATTCCCCGTACACGTGCATGCAGCCGAGCCCACCCAATCGAGCCCTCTCCGGCCAAACAGACGGAGGGGAGGATGGGCAATGTGATATTGGGCAGGGATCGTCTGCTAAAAAGGTAGGTTACCAACCCGCTCCGGCGGTGGTGGGAGTGCGTCTCTTTCCTTTTTTTTTCTTCGCGAGGGAGGGGGGATGGAAAGGTTGGGGATGGTGGGATGGATGGGTGGGGGCAAATCTGCTCTCTCTCTGCCGCGCGCGGGAGGAAACCCCCGGTCGACCTGTCTGGTCCGCCATTTGCAATGGCATCCTGTGTGCGGTTCCTTTTTCTTTTTCTTTTTGTGATAGCTGCATGTCCCTACACTCGTCCCAGTCGACGCCTGTGTCACCCACTCTCCAACCTGGCTGGTTGGACGAATCATGGATGTTTGCAAAATCAATATCACAGAGCAATCCGAGTGGATAATTGGACAAAAATCGGATGAGTTTTTTTTTTAAAAAAAAAACAGCAAGCCAAGATCGAGCCTTGGCCGATGGGCGAATAGAACCAAGAGCGGGCCTGGATATCCCACGTCACAGCTGGAGCTGTTGGAAGACGAGGCGCTCGTTCACTTGGATGGATGGGGTCTGGCCGTGGCCTTCGGTGCCTGCTCGCTTTTGCCCTTCACTCCTCGTTTCCCAAGCGCCGGACATTAAAATCAAAGCTATCGAATTAAGCAATCGAACTCAAATGAAATCACATCTCAACATTGGATAATGCAAGCGGCGAAACCCGAAAAAAGAACAACCAAAAACAAAAAGGAGAAGGGATATCCCACCCGCGCGACACGTGCTCTCCCACGGCCGGCAAATCCCCGAGACATCAAAAAGCTGGCGAGGAGGGCCTTTTGTCCATGTGGCATGAAATGCAGTCAGATGGATCATTTGAGGCCATGCCATCCCATCACCCACGCGCCCACGGCCTTGCCGCAGGGATGGGGCCCTTTTCGCGCAATGGAGCATGTCGAAAGCCTGGTCGCTTGTCTCGACCTACCCTTTTCGGCCTTGGACGTTCGGGCCGATATGCATGGGGTGGACTTGGGGGGGCGTGTGTGTGTGAGGGAGAGGGGGACCAGGGCGTCATGGGGAGGCACAGGGCAGGCAAAAGGCAGGCGGCGGGTGGCCGGGCGGCGGTGGTCTCTCCTCGCCTGCTAAAGTCTCTTTTTTTTTTCTTTGTTCTCGGCCCCTGCCCTCCAGTCATGTGTGAGCCTGTCTTTTCGCTGCTCGGAGATGTGTCTCAAAAAAAAAAAAAATGAAGAATACAGAAAACACCACATGCCAACGGCCGCTCCCCAAGAGATATGACCCCGTTTCCCATTCGAGATCGTCATAGACGCGTGAGGGCACGGACTGCCAAACGGCCGATCATTGCCATATCCAACGTGAATGAGGCCGGCCAGCAACGCGGGGAGTGATGGGAGGCGTGAAGAGAGCAGGAGGCGTGAGAGGCAGTAAAAAAAACACAAAAAAAAAGTGGCCTGGTAGCTTAGGACTGGCAGGCCTGAGGCCTGGGCCTAGCGAGCCTGGGCATGGCAGGCATTGTCCGTCGCCCGCCCGGCCGCGGCAAACCCCGCCGCCACGGTCCTCCAGTCCCGCCGCCATGGCCTAGGAGAGCCTGCCCACCCCTCGAAGAGTCAGTCAGTTCATCCAGTCAGCTTTTCGCTCGGTTGGTTGGGGTCCGCGGGTTGAGGAGGAGGGGGTGGGTTCTCTCTCTCTCTCTCTTTTTTTTTTTTTTGCTGCTTGCCCGCCCGCTCACAACCACCAACGTCAAGTCTTCATCCGTCGTTCGGCAAAGCAGGAGGTGTGGTGGCCCGCGCCAGCCCGGCACAAATATTGTATGATAGCTTATGCAATACGATCCGAAGCGGGTACGTGCTAGTCCGAAAAGGATTGTGCAGCATGCGCCTATTTTGATTGGATATACTTGTGCAATTATCCAATACCTGTCTTGCCGATTACGCTTGTGTGTTGTAGGTTACCTGCCCCGTATGCGCGTATTCCGAGGAGCGCGCCGGCCGCAAACCACTCCCCCTCCAAGAAACAGAAAAACGTCGCGTTGCCGATCCCCGAACGGCCCCCAATCCACCCTCGCTCGCCCAGGACGGCATCAATGGCGACAGGGCGGGAGTTTGGGGGTGGCAGGACGGCGGAGCAGCCGCCCGCTGGTCCTCTCCTCTCTTCACGGGTGGGATAAAAAAGAGCTCGATATAGGGGGCTCCACCAGGCCGTGCTGTTGCCAATGCCCGCCCAGCAACCCTTATTTCGGCCCTCGAACCGTTTCCAGAAGCCGCGCCCTTGCTATCTTTCCTTCTTTCCTTCCGCATCGCCTGTTTGTGCCCACTCTCTCACGTACACGACGCGTCAGTACGCCCCCTGTGCCTCTAATCACACTTGACGTCGTTGCTATTGATCACCTTGCGCGATACGGGAGCCACATTATGCTCATCCTGTTTGCTCGGCCGCGTTTGGAAGAGGCTGCTATGCTGCGCCCATGTTTTCAAAAAAAGAAAGAAAAAGAAAAAAGAAAAAAAAAAAGCCCGAACCAGCGTTGCAATCAAGCACGAACCTTGCTGCCCACGTTTTATCTCTTTCGGTGCCGTAACGTCCCATAATAGGAAAAAGGCACGGTTCCTGGCTGCTCGATCTGGAACTAGAACGTCGGGTCTGCTCCATCGCAAAGAGAGGGTACAGTAACCCACAGTACGTCAATCAGGTAGGTGTCATCGTAAGAAAAACGCCCGCGACGGGGAGAGGGCGTGCAGAGTTTATTTCCCTTGATGGGCAGAGGAGCCCTGAGCTCTTGGCGAGCTCCCCCCGCCAAGCACAACGGAGTCAGTGTGCACGGGCCAAGATAGCTGGAGGGAACGAGTAAGACCCTAGACTAGAGCCTGCCGACGTGATTCGTGAAGACACCTGTAGGTGGGATCTGAGAGCCCCCGGACGCCATTTCGTCGACGACTGCTCCACCTGGTGGTGGCAGCGGGCACGGGCTAGATGGATGGATGGCCGTTTGTGCAAGATGTGAGCGACCAGCCGGAGAATACTAGCCGGTGCCACATGACGAGTGGACGGAGAGAAGAGAAGCAAGAATACAAGGCTTCGCTCGGAATGACGCCGAATGCTAAGGCGCGTGGGACCCCCCCCCCCCCGGGCAAGTTCTTGGATTAATGCAAATCAAGTGAAAGCAGCGAAAAGGCCGACATCGAAGCTGCCGGGCTCCACAGTTATCCGGGCTTCTCGGGCGAGCGGCGCGAAAGGAGCTGATGACAACATATTCTAGGAGCATGGTCCGCCGCCGTCTGCCTTCACATCGACGTCGGGAATCGTATCACCGTGGAACCTTTTGGTGGATTCTGTCAGCGTCCCCCGTCCCTCCGCAATTAAAAAAAAACCCGTCGGTTCTTCAGATGCATCCGGAGACATGGGCGGGTCAGTGTCGCCGTCGGCCCTCCACTGACTCTGTCAGGCAAGTTTTCTGCACGACGTATGGCGTAACAAGGAGCCGGCCTCACGAGGGTGGGCGTCCAATCGAGATGTTGAGCTCGGACCTCGTCCATCTCCACCCCAACGACTCGAGATGGGAAAGACTAGCGAGCGACTTGGATGGCCTGTCCTGCAATCCGAGGCGCGTCAAGTCGGCGTCCGCGCGTGTGCAGAGAAGAAGAAACGCGATGCACCAGCTTAGTGTGTATCTGTATGCAACGGCTGTACACCCTGTGCAGAGCGTTCACAACAGGAGGCGACGGTTGAGTGCAAAGCCGGGGCTAGGATGAGCTAACGTGACTCCTGGCTATTAACAGGAGCACATATAGCCCTCTTAAACCGGGCTTCTTATGGCCATGGGTGAGCAGGGGCTAATTTCGGTCTGCAGCCCAAATATTGTCGCCGGCCAACCGCTATTGGTTGGGAACCTCAACAAGACGATAAAGAGAGGCGCCCTTCGGGGAGGTCGCGGGACGCACAAAGCCGTTCGACTCTGGCCGCCGAGCTGAGCAACGGGCGGATGCATATTATCTTGTAATCGTAGGGCGACATGCGTGCAGATCGCCGTTGAACTCCGATAACCATAGGGCTCCCCCGCAGCCATCCAGATGGGTGCAACCCTTGGGCTTGGAGCCGGCCGGGCGAGCTGTTTGTCCAGGCGGGGGTACGTAGGTAGCGTGCCTTGAGGGTGCCTGTTCGAACGGTTGGCCACATGCTGCCGACGTGAACACAGGCACAACCGTACCAATCCCGCAAGTGCCCGCTCGTCCGCCCAATCCGCACACCGGTTTCTTTCCGGAAGTGCTCCAAATGGAATCGCTTTTGTGGATGAGGTGACATCGCGAGAGCCAGGGAGAGCCAGGGGGCTGTCCAGGAGGCACCCTTTTGGGTGTTTCCGTCGGTTTCCCCAGCGTGCCTCTCCACTGTTTCCGGTCCTCCCCTGGTCCCTCTGGGAGCGGGTTGCTTCCACCCGGTGCGCTCCGGAGCGCGTCTTGTGGCACGACCAAAATGTGTGTATCGCATCGGGCGCCCTTGTAGGTATGCGGCTCGGCCACCAGGAAATAAGCCTCGGGCGGTTAGTTTGGACAAAGTCGCAGGATGCCTGCAGCTGCGGACGGAATGGAGGAATTGAGGAGGCTATACGTAGTACGTGATACGGACATTAAATCATAACGCCAAGTTTTGAGGGGATTGAGGATGGTACGGTTCTCGCATCTAGGCAAATGAAGGAGGTGACAGCGATGAAGCCACAAAGTAGCGGTGGCCTCTACCCATTGTACCAACCGTAAGTGGATGTGAAACGAACCTTCGGCTCGAGACTCTCGTTTCGTATTTCCAGCGTCGCCTTCTAGAGGGGCGACGGTTCGAGGCGGAGCTGGCGGCAGAATGGAGGCCTGGTCCTAGGCGGTTGGGGCTTTCGAGGCGATCTGAAAACTCGCCGCTCCTTTCGGCCTTTGGGCTTTCCCCGATCCTCTTGCGAGTGTAACCCTCGCGGTGCAGCAGGGCTGGTGCTGCTGTCCGAGCAGGTCTTGTTTTGCAACTTGCGCCAAGACATTTCCTTTCTCATACTTTTATTTGAAAATAGAAACTCTCATATGAGAATTACAAGTTTTCGAAACATGACATGAGGGCAGTCAACGTAGCTGCGCCTGCCTCCAAGGTGGCAGGTTGGAACCTTCGGTTCGTTGGTCATCTGTGTGGTGCTCCTTCCTTTCCCAATGGCCTGTCATTAGATCTCCAGCCAAACCAAACACCTCGGACCCAGAGTCGAGACTCTTTCTGGATTTTGAGGTGAGGCCAGGTCCCACAGGGCGGTCGGCATCCCAGGTGGGCGGCCATTGGCCACAGGTTCGTTGGAATTGCTGTTCCCTTGCATGCCAGACGCAGACCACCAAGGCCACCTTGACCTGGACGCGCGCGTGACGTTGTGGTGCGCGTCGTGTCAGTTTAATTGTCTGCCCGGCTTTTCCCATGCGAGATGTTCGAGCTGGCTTGATTTTTATTTCTCTTGTCCTCGGTAGGTCAATTGAGGTTTAGCCCAGCCACAAGAACGCCATCCTCTCCGTCGAACACATGGCCAGACAAGGAAATGAGAGCCGAAAAACACACGCAGGAGCCTCGAACGTGCTCTGTGCTTGGTGTTGAGTGAGCGGACGTTTTTTTTTCTTTTCTTTTTTCCTTGCTAACCTTCCAGCAAGCTAGCTCAAGCGGGCTCGCCAGCCCAACGCTTGTGAACCTAGTCCAGGTAGGGGTGTGTGGCTTTTCTCCCCTATGGTGTCTGAAGGTGGAGATGGGCTGGGAAACCCAATGGGAGGGGTAGGATCTTGCCAGCGCGGGATCGTTGTGGTTGAGCCGGAAGCAACGTAGCGCGCGATCCAATGACGCCTCCCGTGCCAGGACGACCGTTGGCATTTGCATGGCCCGTGCAGTCCTGGCAAGCCGTGCAAGGTACCGTTATCACTTAGGCGAGAGCCAAATGGACGCTAGCAGGCAGGGGTATCACTGACTCTCCGCAGGCGCAAGGGGCCTGGGGGATTGTGGAGGTGAAAATTGGCGAACCAAAAAACAGTCAAGGAGCCGCCGGGTTAAACCCCAGAGGCAATAGAGCAGACGAGATAGAAGTCAGATGAAAACTATACGAACACTGACAGCGCATCAAAAGGGGTCAAGGGATCTGGAAAAAAGGGGGAATAGAGGACGGGACGAAGATCGATTCTAGGAAGGTCCCCAAGACAGCTGCAGCTCAACATCGCGGACAGGGCCGAATCTCGAGCTCCACCACGGGGGGCGTAGGGATGTCTCCTCACGTAGGACATGCGGTGCTACCTTCTGGCGGCCAGGCGTAGCCGTACGCGACCAACTCCACAACCCGCCGTGGTCCTTGCAGATGCGAGGTCACTGAAGGGACCGACTGGGAGCTTTGCCGTGCACAGGCACAAGTTTTGTACAACCTGCGGAGGATTGAGTGATGGAACGGCGCTAGAGGGACGGGTCATGGCCAAAGCTTCTCGTCCCGCTATCTGTTGTTGGCGACCTGGGCCTGCCCCATCCGGCAAACATGTTGGGTATGGGACGTCGCCGGGATCTCTGCGGTGAAATCGCTGACGCACATCTACACACTTGACGTTGGAGAAGGTCGTGAGCATAACCGCCGTCTTCATGTGTGCTACCTGTCTATTTCTGTACACTTTATATATTTAGAATGCTCCCATTTGTCCTTATTTTTGTCATAGATCTGATTACGATTAACGACCTCCACCTTTGGGACAGCGCGCGTTGGCACGGCCGTGGGACGTTTCACAAGCAAAATCTTTGTTTCCCGCGAATATGCCTCCTAAACAGGCATATTGCAACTGCCGATAGATATCCTCAGTCGGACGACATCATCGATGCCCGCACTTCTTGGGGTCCTGCCATTACCAGAGGATAGCAGGGAGTCGAGTCGGTCTCGCTTGCGACGCATGCGCATTTTGTGGGCTTCTTCCGGCTTTAGAAGGTGCGCCGTGGGGTCCCTTGAGGATCATGCCTATTTCCTCGGCGTCATTGTTCCTTTGCGTACAAGGCAAAGCCAGCAAAGACATGATCAGACCGTACGCTGGAGCGAGCCGCGCCAATCCGTAGAGGGCGGGGCCGGGTTGGGGTGGAACTAAGTTTGCAGCTCGGCGCCGCATGGAACCGTGCAGTTGGTGGAGCGGGTGGCAGCATTTCGTTTCGACTCTGTAAATCTCGCTTCACGGCAACAGCTCAGAAAACAGTCCGAAGGGACCATATAGTACCAGCACTATTCTATTACACGAGCTATATGTCGTACCGGCCAAGTTAAGCGCGGCCTTGACAAGGCGACCCTACAAGCGCGTCCATAGAACATCTCACGAAATTCCTGGGCGGCGGAGTGGTCACGGCGCAAAACGGCTGGGAAACATGCCTCGGCAGTTCCCATGCGGGAAACAACTTAGCACGCATGCCCTGATGATACCGGACTCGTCCTACACACCGAATTCCTATGCTGGTAGAAATTTCGCCGAGACAGCCGCCTTCCTGTCCTGGCTGCTGCAGGAAAAAAAGCAGGCGACAGGGACGTGTCATAAGGACCAGCGGGCCTAAGGACAGGCCGCCCGGGCCTAGACTATACCGAGGTAGGCGGCACACTAAGGGCATGCGGGACAGCGAGGACGGCGTGGGTGGGCATGATGGCGGGCGGCATCATCATGAGGTCTGTGAGGAGGTCTGCCAGGAGGTCTGCTGGCGTGCAGACGTGCTCCACCCAGCCACCCGGCCCGGCGACGTGCTCTCCTAGCGAGCTCTCCACCCAGCGACTTACACATCCATATCGCCGATGGCAGTAGTCAGTCGGCCCAATTGACGCAGTCCATCGTCAACCGAGACAAAAGGCAGAGGCATAGGGCCAGAGTGAGTGAGTGTGTGTGGTGTTGTGTGTCTCATCGCATTGCCGCTCAATTCCGCCTGCTCAAAGCGGCAGCGAAAAGTGGGGCTCTACTCAAGGGCGGAGGCGCTCAGAGGCGCAATTATGGGTCGTATCCGCAGGTGACAGGGGTCAGGGCAAGAGAGGAGGGGGAACGAACCCATGCCGTCGCCTCCACCACGGCCTCCACCCAGCCATGACACTGAAGCTCAACTCCCAGGCCGGGGCCGTCTTTTGCGCAATCTTTTCTTACCCTCTGTTTGTTTCCTTCCTTCCACACGCGCTTTCCCGACCGGCCACTACCACCGCCACCCCTGACCCCTGCCAGCCCTTGGTCTCATCCGCACACAACGACCCTGGTCCCGCCCCACCCCCGTCGAGCCCAAAAAAACAAGCGGGGCTGTCCACCCACACAGAAGCAGACGCCCCTCCCCTGGCCGTGAGCAATCTCCTGAACCGATTTTTGCTGTGGAGAGCCTTGCTTGCGCAACCGTCCCCTCCCTCTCCTTTTTATTTCCCAGACTATGCCGTTTCCAGCACGGCCTCGGCGCCTCTGTCCAACGGCCTTCTAGAAAACAGCGGGTCGGGCACGTCTTTCGCAGAGAGGTCGGAGGATTTCTCGTTCAAATCAGACGCCCTTGTTGGATGCTGGGGGGTGGGCTAGGGAGTGGTGCGGTGTTTACCAGCAGCCCTGGCCGGTATGGGGCAGAGGAGAGAGGGGAGAGGAGAGGGAGGGAAAAAAAGAGAGAGAGAGAGAGCGAGAGAGAGCAACCGGCCTCGCGATCGAGGACGAAAAACAACAGGGCCGGCCAACCAGGTTAACAGCCGTTGCGCTAGCAAGCAGGCCTGCCAGGGCGACGGCGGGGAACCCACGAGAAAACAAGCAGACGACAAAATGCGCTCACAAGTTGACGAGTGGGCTCCTGGCTGGCGTGGAGATGATGGTCGGGAAAAGCATGCTCGCCGCCCACGACTGTCCTCGCCGCCCACGACTGTCCTCGCTGTCCTCGCCAGGCGCGGCTCTCTGGCCAGCAGGCAGTGCCCTGCCTCTGCCTGCCCGCTGCTGGGCAGCTTTGTCGGCTGTGGGCCCTGGTGCACACGCGAGATTACATAGCTTGCATATCTTGATGTGCAAGCCGTGATGGAATAAGGTCTGTTGCCCGCAAATATACTTAGCCTGGGTGCTAAGTATGGGCAGTGGATGGAGCCTGCCTGCTGTTTGCGCACCACGCCCCCTCCTCCTGCTGCTCCTCCTCCTGGTTTTGCTTACCGGCTGCGCACACCCCCCCGTTCGCTGTCTTCGTACCTGTCTGTCTCCATGTTTCCCATATCGCCGCTCACGTATACCTCCCACCATGCCATGCCCATGGCAGACCGTACCATAGCGGCCGCTCCAAGTCAGTCGATCCAGCAACGCCTTGTCCTCCTTCTCTCTTGGAGCCCACCCCCCTGTCCGCACCACCCCCACAGCAGCCCACCACGTCCCTGATTATGACCCAATCTGTCCTGGCTTCTCTGTATCGTAACCGTGGTCGCGAAGACGCAAGTCGCAAGGGAAATGGAGCCGGCCAAAATCACGCGCAGCCAGTGACCTGCCTCTGCGAGCCCACTACATCACAGCAGACGGGGACCTTCCCCTCCCCCCTGGAACCCTCCTTTCGGCAGAGGGAAGGCCCCAAAGGTACTGGCATCTATCCGCACGGCAGGCGCCCCATCCTCTTGAACCGCTGGGCTAGCACGCCGGCGCGAATCCTCCCAACAGCGTGCTGCTACCGATGTCGCTCGCGCGCGCTCCCGCCTGCCGTCGATGCCACCTTCTGGACTGCCCGACTGTGTACTGTACCTTGCTCCCGCGCGGCAGCCACACGACCCAGCACAGTGACCACCAAAACGAGACTGTCTGGTGGGTTGCTTTTTCCAGGCGCACGCGAAAGGTTGCCAACCTCCATCTTAAGATGCCGATATATGAGTCGATCTCGGTGACCAAAAACCCGACGGACAGCATGCGGCAGAAGCACACCATCCCCTAACAGACATTGCGCGTAATACAACACATCCGTATGTGCTATAGCGATAGCGAGTGTGCCTGATTCTTGTCAAGGGAACCGTGGCGGTCCTGAGGATGGCCCTCGCAGTCCACATACAGCACCAACCACGGGTCACCTTGTCTAACTCAGGAGGGCGTCCTGACAAGTGCACTGGCAGCAACTCCACCCCCTTGCCAATCCCCTTCCCCGCAAAACACGAAGCACATACAACGCGGACGCGGCAGAAACAGCAGGAGGACCAGGCAGAGTTTGGTCGGGAATAGGTAGACGGGGCCAACAGCACAGTGTCTTGTCTTGTTTCACGTTTTACGTTTATCGCTCGAGCCTCTGACCGCGGCTAGCTCACTGGAGCGGTACCGCTCCGCTAATTTATAGCGCGTCGCTTTTATACCTGACGAGGTGTCGCGGCTGCGCTTCCGCGACAGACGGCGGCGGCGGCGTGAGGCGATATCCCGCTGCTCCAAGGCGGCGACCCCATATCACATCCCAGGACTCGACCCGCCCTCGCGACAGACTTCACAGATCGCCCCGTTGAAATCAAATCTCCTTCCTTGTACGGCTGCAGCGCACACCAGACCGCGGGCCCTCTGAGTGCTGGGAGAGCTGCGACCCCCGGCCGCCGGCTGTTGCTGCTCCCTCACCCACTCACAACCACCCTTCCCTTGTTACTGGTCCTGGCCCCTGTCCGGCCTGGGCCCTGGCAAAGAGATAGAGCTTGGTTTGGTCCCTGCACGAGCGAACTGCTCTGCTCCGCTGCACTCGCAAGGAGGAGCAAAAAAATAAAGTGGGCTCGCCCGTCTGCCTTTCTTGGCCCACCCCCCCCCCTCCCCAGTCCATTCGAGGATAGTGCCGAAGCCCATTTCGCAACACCCGCCCACCCACTCCCCCCTCCATCGCCGTTTTTATACAAGTACACTTGGCCCTGCAACCTTACCGGCGAGTCCATTCGCATACAACTCCTCCGCTCCGGACATCTGTCTCGTCAGTCCACAAAGGTGTTGTGGCCGCACGGGTCTTCCCTCGCTTTTGATTATATCAGTCTCTCCTTTCCCTTCTCGATCAACCTACAAGGTGTCTGCCCAGTTACCTGTTTTGTTTCCCGCGCCCCTCCACTTGTATCGACCATTTTTTGTTTTCGTTTTTGTGGGAGCTCCTCGGTATATGTACCGCGCCACTATCTAGTGCCCGCAAAGCAACACCCATCACCGACAGAGATAGGCCTATCGTTTCGTGTGGTCCACACACTAGCCCTATTCATCTTCTCTGGAGGGAGAGGAGCGAGGAGAAACAGGCCCCGAGGCTGAGAAGGAAAGCCGCATCAAACCGAATCAGCAGCTCGCCGCGCAAGGCATGCACCCATGTCAACCACATACTCAGTAACAATGGCAGAGCTGAAGGAGCCGCCACACGGAAACATGTGGGCGCCCAACTACGCAACCCCGGTCCACATGCAGACGAGCCGCTTTGCCCACCACGGCGTGGACTCCAGCAGCATGTCCAGCCCGGCCGCCGCGGCACCTCCATACCAACAGGCGCAGCACCATCCGGCGGCACGGCCTCGAAACCCCAGCATGGAAGCACACCAGTACCCTTACAGCCGGTACTCGCAAGAGGAGGCGGACGCATACGACAGACAGCAGCATCACCAGGCCCACCCGCAGCACTCCCTAACATCGCACCACAGCTACCCAAACCTCAAGAGGCCGTACTCGCACACGGAGCAGGCGCCCTACACGGAGATGGTGCAGGACCTGCGGGATGATGGCTCCAAGCTGAGCGTTAGCCACGACCAGAAGCTGCTGTCATTCAAGCGCGTGCCTGAGAAGAACACCATCCTCGACCAGCACGGTCGCGTCCAGGTCCTCGACATGTCGGCACAGCTTCACGGCATGTTCTTCCTGTCCGAGATGCCGTCGAGCTCGCCCGACGGCTCGGTCCTCCAGCCCGAGCTGACCTGCTACCGCCGCAACCTTTTCCAAATCAGCGGCTCCCTCTGGACGCCCAAGGGCCAGCTGTCGGTTGTGACCGAGACGGGCGAGACTGTGCCTGTCAGCAGCACCGAGGTGACCATCTCGGCCATCGAGTCCGTCGACGGCCACTCGGTCCGCCTCATCGTGATCCCTTGGAAGACCCCGCCGCCGAACTCGCCCGAGCTCAACCCTGGCCCCGACCAGGAGCCGACTTCGCTTCCGCTGATCCCCTTCGGCGACGAGGGGCACCCTGAATCAGCAGGAGAGTGTGCCGTCTACCCCATCGGGTGGCGACGCCTTCAGTTCAGAATGTAAGTTGTGGCAGGCAAGGCAAACGGCTTTGCGAAACCAGACTTGCTGACATGTGCTACTTTCATAGCGCAACCGCGAACAACGGGAGGAGAAAGGAGCTGCAGCAGCACTTTGTTCTGCATCTCAAGGTGATTGCCACGCTGACCAATGGCAACAAGGCGGTGCTGGCTGAGTCGACGACAGCCCCCATCGTGGTGCGAGGCAGGAGCCCCCGCAACTTCCAGGCGCGCAAGGAGATCCCATTGTTGGGCTCGAGTGCCGGCTCGCGCGGCCAGGCGCTCGTGGAGACGGGCATGGGCATTGTGGCCGGGCCTCTCACAATGAAGCCCTCGGACAAGTCGAGGTCGCTCACCATGGACCTGCCACGAACCGCATTCACCTTCACCGCTGGTGGTCCCAAGATGCCACCCAGCCCAATGACAATGCGATCCAAGTAGGCGCAAACCCCGCCAGTTCGCTGGTTCTTCCTCCCTCCCCCAGCTTCCCGTGCTGACCAAACGGCCTCTTTCTTCCAACAGCTCCTACCCCGCGTCGTGGAACCCGACACATGTGCCGCATGGACAAGGGGCCTACCCGGCGACTACCATGTCCGCCGCCGACTCTTACCCGCATAAGCTCCCGCTCTCGGGAGCCAACAGCTTCACGACGGAGCCACAGGATATGGGCCAACAAACGTCCGTGCCCGCCATGCAGCTCTCGCTCGCAGCCCCAGACCACCAACAGCCACCCATCCGCACACAATACGCGTACGTCCCCTCAGGGACGTCAGCCCCGCCTCAGCTCTCCATCTCGACAACAGCCGACAACCTCAGCGTCCCGCGTTACGTCGACAGCAACCCGAGGCCAGCCAAGAGCCCAAGGCATGGGAGCCACCAGTCCATAGGATCCGTGGCCCACACCGAGCCGTCGCCTGAGTACAGGTATGGCCCGCCCGCGCCGTACGGCAGCGTCAGCAGCAACGGCGCCGACATCAGCCCTCACACCCAACACCCGCCCACCCCTTATTCTCAGGCGGGCGTTGGAGGCACCGGCTCGGGCGCAGGGACACCCTCTCTCCCCCACGTGTCCTCGGCGGCCGGCGGCCAGGCGTCCACCGTGTCGGCGGGCCCTCACAGCGGGCCCGGGTCGAACCCGACATCGGCCTCTGCCGTGAACCAGACGAACAGGGATTACTTCCCGCCAACCACCTCGTGGACGACGACCGCGGGCGAGGCCCCCGCCACCGTCTCGTACGCCAACGGCGACAGCTCAAGGCCGTACGCCTACCCAGACTACAAGCCCGGCCCATCGCCGGGCATTCTCAAGACCGAATCCCAGTCGCAGGCTCAGCACGCCGCCCCTCCCCCGCCGCCATACTCGGCAACGGCAAGGGGGTCCTTCGACGGGATGAACCACTACTCGTGGAACGCCACATAAATTGTGCCTTCACGACCCTAATCCGCCGGTTCAAATCGCCTGCCTGTCCAACGTGGTCAATGCGACGACGGGGACAGAGTGTAATATAGTAGTACGACATCAGTTTTTTACACCCCACCTGTGCGCGGCCGCATCGTCTCACCTTCGTTCTTTGCTCGACAAATTTTATTTTTTTCATTTGGACGACTTACCGGACCGCTTCACACCTTCAATGTCTCCTATAGTCTTCTGATCTGGCGCTCATCATTGTTCCTGCGTTGCTTTTTTTGTCCTTCGGACGTTGGTCCCCGGCCATGGACTCACACCTACTTCTTCGACCAGCACACTTTTTTTTTCATCCTCTGTTCAATCACCTCTTCTTCACCTGACCCAAAAAGTCAAACCAATATTCAAAAGGACCACGGACATCGGGGCCTGTGGGATGTAACACATACGGGCTATTTGGGACATACCAGTGATGTCTTCCTGGACGCATTTTGTTTTGTTTCAGCATGGCGGAAGAGGGGGGGTCTTCTTGGGGACGGCAAGGGATGTGGCCATTATGGGCATAGGGGGAGGATGGTTGATTGGGAAGTGGGAGGCTTTTCATGTGCGGATTATTGTTCTTATACCCCCTTTTTTCCACCGACATCTTGATCAACTTTTGTTATTTCAAATCACTCGAAGGCATGGCCCCTCGTGGCTTCATTGTTTCTTTCTTGGTTCAAGGGGGCGCACGGTATGGCTAGTCATCTCGCCCCTGGCCTCGATTCCATTATCTTTCCCAATCCAAACACACGCGCCCCAGGCGGCATGGCACAGTCACATCACCCAGGCTTGAACGGGGAGGTCTTTTGTACAGGAGCGGAAGGGCCATGTGTGGCCAAGCAATGTCTGCCCTTTGTGGGCTCTATCGCGCTGGGGAGGCTGTGTAGAGAGACAACGAGGGATCATACATAAGCACGATAGCATGAATAATAATGATAATGGAACGGAGGTTGGCAAACCACGCTGCACGCTGTTGACTCTCTTTCGTTTGGGGCTGGTTGTGCCTGTCCAACCCAAGGTGACTTTGCGCCCCACATGCAGAGGACAAGACCACGTGCCACACAGGCCAGCGCCCAGCGACAGAGAAAGAATTGAGCTTGTGCTCGATCCAATCGACGACTCCAGGAGCCCATGCACAACCAACCAACCAAAGCCCAATGGATGAACTGGACCGCTCCCCCGCGTGAATAGATTGGGAGGCACACTACCCGACCCAGAACAACCCGGAACGCCGCACGACAATATAGCCAAGGCGCCTTACTACTCCTCATTATTATCCCCGACGGGCCACGCTCCAACGTGGTTCCCGACAGAGCTGTGGGTGTGGTGTCGTTGCAGCGCTGCTCCAAGCGCCGTCCACTTGGGGCTCATCTCTGGTGCGCAATAATAGCCTGTGCGGGCGCCTGTGAGGGGGTGTGCGTCAACAAAAAGGAAGGCCGAAAAAAAAAAAACCAGCCGACGGCTCGCCAGAAATCTCCGTCCCGACGCGCGCTTCGAAGCTGGCCTGTCTACCCATCCCATCCCAACCCAACACCGGAGGCCGGGACCGGACTGAATAGGGACATTCCGCGGCTATTCGGATTGAGGTTTTTTTTTTTTTGCTTCTGCGCCCGTTAGCCCACTCTACACTACGCGCCTGGTCGGCCAGTGGAGGGGGGGTGAAGGACCAGAGCGCGAGAGCAACACCAGCGGGAACGACGGAAAGGGCGGGGGGGGACCATGTTCGACTTTCCAGAAGCCAAAAGGTGCGTCGTGCCGCTCTAGATTAATGGGCCCGCAGCGGCTTGGCTAACACAGGGCGTGCGGATCAGGGTGCGGAGGGAGAAGCTCTACGATTCCGAGTCTGAATCCGAATCGGGCGGCCCAGAAGATGCTGCTGCCCAGGCGAAGCTGCAGGAGCGCCTCTCCTCGCTTCTCTCCTTTGACGTCGCCCCGGCTGTCGTTGAAGAAGCAGAGGAAGCCAGCGCGCCACGGGTCGGGGAGCCGGACGGCGAGCCCGCCGCGGCGCCGGCCGACGAGGCCTTTGAGTTCAAGCTCTTCTCGGCGCCCAAGGTCCCCGGCGGTGGCGGCGGGCCCGCGCCCGTGGCCAAGGTCGTGCTGGCGCCTGCCGACACGGCCGCCGACCGGGCCGGCGGCGGCGGGGGGTCTGGCGACGGCGGCTTCGTGGTGCCCCGGCGGCCGCTGAGCCACTACGTCGCGGCGGAGCCGAGCGTGGAGCAGAGGGCGCAGTGGGAGCTGTCGGCGGTCACGGGCGACGAGGTCCTGGCGAGATCCACGCAGCGCTGCTGGGGGCTCGAGAAGCCCTGGAGGGTGACCAGGATCGTCATCTCGGCGGGTGGGGGCAGGAGAGGCGGCGGCGGCGGCGGCCCCGAGGCTAGCACTGCTACTGCTGTCAGCGGCTCGTCATCTTCTGCGGCTGCAGCCGGTGAAGGCAAGAAGAAGCGGCCGGGGAAGCGGAGGAGGATAGCGATGCGGGTCAAGACCAAGGCGCTCAAGGAGGAGCAGGCGAAGCAGCAGACCAAAGAGGAGCACCTCAAGGAGAAGAAGAAGCGGCTCAACCGCGAGAAGCAGCTCAAGAGAAGACAAAAGGAGAGGGAACGGAAACAGGCGTTGCGAGGCGAGGCCGGCGATGGTGGCGGCAGCACACAGGCGGCTTCTGAGAATGGAGAGGCGGACGCCTAGGAGTTGGGGCTGCGAGAGTGATGTTTCAATGCTACAAGGCCGTGTTTACTTTATTGATCTACTTTTTAGTTGTTTTCTCTCTTCAATAGTCTGACAGGTGTAGCTAGCTGGGAGCAGGCTGGCGCCACAAGTGCCTGTCTACGCACCGCCACAATCCAGGCGCCACAGGATGACATAGCACATGCAAATCGACCCTGGTCCGCCTGGATTGGAACCTGAAACCTGAAACACAACGTCACGCAGCTTGCATCGATCAGCTGCATCGCTCAGCTGGCCTCGACACAAACCGCCTCAATACCCTCTCTGGCGACAACAAGGGCGACCGACCTCTTCCTCCTGTGTTTTTCCCAAGGCAGCTGCAGGGCTGGTGTCTGATACCTGGGCAGTATATTGGTTCACAGCCCTGCCTGCGTCCGCTCATGCAGCCTCGAATCCTTCCTGCCGCCCCGTTCCCTTGAAAATCCCCCCAAGCTCTGGCCATGGCCGCAGACACGGCGCCCCTCGCCTCGCTCTCCCTGACGCACGTCTACTATGTGAGTTGGCCTGCAGCGTACCTTGCATCTGCACCTCAGCCTGCAATGCCGCCGCCCGCGAAACACGACGCAGCAAAGCCTCGCAGCCGCCCCGAAGCCAAGATGCGGGCAGCCAAAGGAGCGAGCCGAGCCCGCCCACCCCCACCCACCTTCCTCTCTCTCCCGCGTATTACGTGCTGTGCTGTGCTGTGCTGACGTTTTCGCCAACGTCCAATCAAACCCAAACCAACAACCAGGACCCCTCCGACCCTGTCTCGTACGTCTGTGCCTGGCTGGCCCTGGTGCCCCAGGCGCTCTGCGTCGTCTACGCCACCCTGATCTGGTCCTCGCGCGAGGCCGAGGTCGCCCTCATGTTCGCCGGCCAGCTCGCCTGCGAGGCCGTCAACTTTGCCCTCAAGCGCCTCATCAAGGAGGAGAGGCCGCGCCGCATCCACGGCAAGGGCTACGGCATGCCCTCGTCGCACGCCCAGTTCGTCGCCTTCTGGGCCCTCAGCCTCGCCCTTTTCCTGCTCGTCAGGCACCGGCCCCGCAACAGCGCTGCTGCTGTTTCTACCGCCAAGGGCGGCAAGAACATGGGTAGCCAAGGTGGAGGGAATGAGACGACGGCGACGGCGGAGGAAGACAAGAATACGGCGATAGCAGCAGCAGCAGCAGCAGCAGCAGCCAAAACCCCTCCCGCCTCGGCCACGGCGGCCGCCGTGGCCTGGGAGCGGTGGCAGCAGGCCCAGAGCGACCTGCAGGAGCTATACGGTGTCGACCGCTACCCGCACCGGCCGTGGTCGGTGCCCGAGCGGCTGGCCGCGTCGGCCGTGGCCTTTGGGCTCGCCGGCCTCGTGGCCTGGAGCCGCGTCTACCTGGGCTACCACACAACGCGCCAGGTCCTGGTCGGCCTGGCCGCGGGGCTCGCCAGCGCCGCCGCCTGGTTCGCGCTCACGGCCGCCGCCCGCTCCTGCGGCCTGCTCGGCTGGGCCGTCGGCCTGCCCGCCGCCCGCCTGCTGCGCCTACGCGACCTCGTCGTTGAGGAGGACTTATGCCAGGCCGGCTGGGAGAAGTGGGAGGAGCGGAGGCGCGTGCGCGCCGCAGAGGTCGCTGCCGCCGCCGGAGGCGTCAAGGTTGTCGATGATGCCGCCGCAGACGGCGGCGGTGATGCTTCTGGCGCGGGTGATGACGGCGGTGGTGCTACGAGGAGGACCAAGAAAGCCTGAGCCGACGGGAGAAGGCTTTTTTTTTTGTTCCACTCTTGTTCCTCCTGAAAGGCATCGTGTTCCGTCTTTATACGCGTGGCGTCATCTCAATATGCATAAACTCGCTTGGCACATTCTTTCGTGCACTCGGTATCCTGGCGCAATCTGAAAACGACTGACCTGCATCGGCAAATATCCAAAGCATCACCTTTTTTTTTTTTGTTGTTGACCATTTTCACTTTTGCTCCTGCCAAATCTTCCCGCTCGAGCATGTTCATGTAAATTGCATTTTCGTTCGTGTGGCAAGGTATTCAACCTCTAGGTACATACAGTGCCAGTCGACCTCGACCCCCCCCGCAGTCTTGGCCTCCTGTCCCGTCCTTCATCGGCCCGGCACATCCCGCCTTGGTCCCGTCTTCTTCTCCGCCCCCTTTTTCGTCCTCTCTCCTATATATGGCCGGCGGGGGGACAGGTGGGTGCACTGGTGAGTAAAGGAAAAATAAGTGGCAAATAAGAAAAGGAAGGAAAGAAATTGCCGTCTCGGACGCTTTGCTCCCTTCTAGAAACGCCTCGCCCTTTCGTTTCCGGACGCGATAAGCGCAGAAAACAAGCCAGAATCAAGGAGAAAGCCCCAGGGGTCAAGGTGTTGACGGCGGCGAGGACGGTGATGACAGACAAAGAGAGAGGACCAAGCCAGGTAAGTGCAGTAAACGACGCGGTTCACCATCCCAGGTTACCGAGGAACACAACCATATACTCGTGGTTGTTCCGGGGAGAGACGTGGCGGTGGAAGAAAGACATGCTGCGAAAGCAACCGACGGTAGAAGAGAGAAAGAAATAAAGAAAGGTTGCCGTGGTAGAACAGCTTCTTTGGGGGGGGGGGGGCGGGGGGGGGGGCACACACCGACC
>NW_008804545.1:1862604-2015014 GCF_000145635.1 Gaeumannomyces tritici R3-111a-1
GGGGGGGCGACACACACCCCGATTCCCAAAACATCTCGACCCCGGTTTCCCCCCTCAAAAATTATAACATGGCTTTCCTTTCCAGACGTAGATGGTACACTGTGGCCAGAGCCTCCTGGGAATAGGGTGAACCGATCAACCAACACCTTTTATCCTCGCCGCCGTTGTCCGTCGTCCTGTCTTTGCCTGGAGCAAAAAAAAGAAGGGAGGAAGAAAAAAAAAGCAAGGGCGGATATACCTTCCACTTTTTTCCCCCTCCCCGTACACAACAGCCACCCCCAATCCCAGCCCCCGACACAAAAGGGAGAGAAAAAATGAGACAAAGAGTGGGAAAAAGGAACACCGTATATAATATGCAGTATATGTAATATGCCGACGAGGGCTCCATCCCTCTTGGTGAAAAAGACGAGGCCAAGACACAACTCGCTTATATATCCGCGCATAGGCCGTGAAGGTAGAGTTGAGACACAAAAGGAGAAGAAAAAAGAGAAGAAAAAAAAGAGGGTATGAGAGGCATGACGGGATGGAATAAGAGGGGAGGTGACTCTTCCCCTACTCATCAGATCCAGTCACCCCCCTTGTTCGACGAGGATTTGGCCGCCGGAGGTGGCTGGGCCAGGGTGGCAATGCGGGGCGGGGCCGTGGTGGCAGCCGCAACTCCTCCCCTGAGGCTCCTCTGGCTGCCCGAGGCGCTGCAGAGCGTGCCCTGGCTCGGCTGGCTCCTGAGGCTCCTCTGACCGGAGCTGTTGTACCTGGACACGGGCGACGTGAAGCCGACGCCCCTCGGGCTGGCGAGCTTGGACTGTGCCCCGCCATTGGGGCTGTAGACAGTCGGGCTCAGCGTCAGGAGCGGGGCCGAGCTCTCCTCTTGTTGGATCGCCGACACTGGCTGCGCCAGCGGCCGCGGCGACGCGACCGGGGCCGGAATCGTCACCACGACAGGCGAGCGCTTGGGCTCCACCACGGGTGGAGCGGGCCTCGTCGGGGTGCGGGAGGAGGCCATGACGGCGTCGTCGTCGAGCGAGAACTTGTCCGAGTCGATGTCGGACTCGACCGTAGGCGGCACGTAGACGGCCCTGGTCAGCGAGCTGGGCTTGGGCACCAGCTTCGGTGTCGGCATCAGCTGTGGCTGCGGCCGTAGCCCCGCGCTGCTGCTTCCCATACCCATGCCGGTCTGGTTGACGAGCGGAATGGTGCACATGCAGGGTCCATCGTCGCCGCATGGAGAGCTGGAATCGCACGACCGTCTCGGCTCCATGGGTGGTATGTTGTCCAGGTTCGAGAGGCGCAGGCCCAGCTGGACTGTGATGTGGGAGGCTATGGAGGAGTCACGCCTGTGGCGGCCCACGCCCAGCGTCTTCATCGACGGCGGCGGCTTGAGTGTCGAGAAGTCGAAACGATGAGGCTTGACCGCCGTGCCACCCGTGGCGCTGCCGCCTGGTGAGTATGTAGTTGCGGGAAGCAGAGTGTTGGACTGCCTCGTCGACTTTGGCCTGAACACGGACAGCACCGACGACACAGACTTGGTCCGGGCGCGGGGAGGCTCGGGCTTCACAGGCGAGTAAGCTGACAGGTGCGACGGCTTCGGCGGTTGCGGGTACAGCGCGTCGTCCTCCTTCGTGTCGTACGGCGAGGATGCTTCGATATCCTTCTCGTAGCGGCTAGCCATGCTGCTCTCACTCTCCATATGGCGGAGACCGTTGGGCGAAGTGATGCCGTAGTCGCTTACGTCGTCGTCGGGCTTCCCACGGCGGATCTGGGTCTTGAGCTTCTGGTGGTCGTCGTCGATCTTCTCCCTGGGGGCGATGGCGGTCATGGTGCTCGATCGGAGGAACAGGTGCAGCCCACCCGTCACCACGCCCGACACCTCGGTCACCACCGAGGCGACAACGGACAGAGTGAGGCCCTGGAACCTCGGGTCGCGCTGGTCGATGAAGGCCATGTGGTAAAAGAAGGGCAGGAGGAGTACCTGTAGGGTTTGTCAGTCCAACACATCATCTCGCACCTCGGCCCACACGCTGGAGTCAGGGGCCGCAACTCACATTCGAGATGGTGGCCAGTACAAGGTAGTAAACCATCCTCGAGGCATCCACCCGCTCGGTCGGTCCCACGGCGGGCGAGCTCTTGAGTTTCATGAAGATGGTGATGACGGAAAGGGTAAGGATGACAGAGACGATAAGAAGGATGATAAAGCATCCGAGGGAATAGTTCGCAATGAACCAAAACTGCGAGGCGAAGCAAAATGGGGGTGACCTATCCACGTAGGCCCAGAGAAAGGAAGCGAGGAAAGCAACAGCGACGCCCATCAGGCATAGCCTGACTGCCCAGGGGCCCCGCTTGAGAAATGGTCTACTCCGGACGGCGCGGAAGTACGTCTCGAGACCGAAGATGACCTGCACGGCAGGAACGAGAAAGAGGGCTGGTGTTGGAGTTAGATGTTAGATATCGGATCCGATGCGGCAGGGTTCAAGAAAAAGGCTCACCTGGCAGCATCGCCTGTGCAATCAGAGCACAGCCGGTGGCGAAGAGGCTCTCCAGCCCGGCCCCTTGTGCCACAGCAAGCATTATGCCTTGGATGGTGATAGCCACCGAAACGAAGAGAGGGTAGACCTCGGGAGCAGATACGAAGTTGAGGCCATCGCGCCTGCGAAAAGAAAGGGTGCTCCAAGTCAGTACTTTCGTGTTCCCTCTCCAAGTCGACCCGAATCCACCGGCTCATGGATTCGTCCACACATCAAAGGTCCCTCCCGGCGGCGCCGCAGCCGCCCGGACCCGTCCAGCGCCCGTACCTTATGGAATAGCCCCTCGTCCTCTTTTCCCTCGAATAGTTCTCCCATAGTATCCCCAGCACGGCCGCGAAGGCGGCAATCGCATTAAAGGTGGCCAATATTATCGTCGAGGTTCGAATCGATTTGGCGGCGGCGAAGCGGAATTCGTTGATCAGCATCTGGGGGCTCGTCGCGTTCCTCTGAAGCTGCAGGAGGGCCGTCGTCTTGTTGACCACGGCGGTGAAGTTGTCCGGCCGGAGGACGTCGGTCGCCCGGGGGAGAAGCCAGCCGGTGGCGTCCATCTCGAAAGTTCCCACGTCGTCGTCGTGAAGTGGCATTTATAAACGAGCGTGAATGCCTCTTCACGGGCGACCCGGTGGGTGCAAAAGAATCGAAGGGTGGCGTCAAGCCACGCGCGGTGGAACGGTAAGAAAGGGGGTTAATGCCCTGCTTTAGGTCGTCGTCGTCGTTGTCGGCGAAATCATCTAGTCAACGGGTGGCCTTTGGGCGTGAATGGAGATGGTGAATTAGGAAAACTCCGCGATACCTGCCCGGCGGCGAGATGGGGTGAAAGGGGGAGAGGGAAAGGCCAAGGTAGGGCGAGTGGTGAGGGAAACGAGGGAAAAGAAGGCAGAGTGGAGCAGGACCAGGCGATATGGTGCGTCTAAGTGGGAGTGGTGTGCCCAGAAACCCAAGAAAGCGGAGGCCTACCACGGACCAGACGAAACAGTCCCTGACCCAGTGCTAATGGCCATTTTGGGCGACATGGGGCAAGGCAGGCAGGCCTAGCAGGCCCAGCAGGCGGGTGCACCCACCCACACCACAACCCACGCCATCCACCCTGGGTCGCCGGTCCAGACAGGAAAAGACAAAGAGAAGAAACGAAGAGCACGACCCACCCGACCCTTGCCGAGCCAGGGGCATGCAGAGCTGGGGGGACGGGAAGGGCCCCACACGGTCTGGATTGAGCCTCGATGGGTGATGGATGCACGCCACGGCGAATGTGCGCGGCGGCTTGCTCGCGATTGGCATCCCCCATTGCAGCGCTGTTGGCCATGTGTGGTACCGATGAACTACAGCTTCTCCCCAAGACGGGACAAGAACGAGACCGCACGGGCAATCATTCATGCCTTCAAGGCTCGTGAGTTGCTCGTCCCATGACGGCGACGCGCAGCACCACTCGGCAGCGTGGGCCTCGGCACCCCGATTCCTTAGGGCTGCCAGCAGTCGGCTAAAGACACAGACGCACAGAACACAGACACTCTGCGCAACTAGCGACAGAGGGACAAACGGCAGAGACACGTGCTAGCAGAACAGCGACAAGCGCCCAACGCTGCTGACGGTTGGCAACTGCCAGGATCGATGCTGGGATATCCCGCGCGACAGTGGGAGAGCCAGCAGCCCACGGACAGCCTTGGGGGCGGCGAACCAACAATCCACGCACACCCCCCACTCTCGCGTCCCCGAAGCGAGGAGTGGGATCTGGGAACAGGCCAGAGAGAAAACATTTGGCGCAGTTCATCCGAAAAGTGGTGGCGGCGGCGCGCGCTCACTCGGACAACCCGCCGAGGTCGATGGCGAGGGAGGACGACCAGCAGCGGCATCAACAGCGGCAGCGCCGGCAGCAAGGCGACCTGAACAAACGGGCGCACTAACGAAAGAGCGAGAGAGAGAGCGAGAGAGAGAGAGAAAAAACGGGCAGAATGGTGGGCTCGGCAGGTGGGGAGTGGGGACTGGAAAGTGCTCAGCCGGCGTCGACGAGGTTTGAGGCATTGATGTGGCGATGGGTCTTGAGGCAACTTTGACACACGCCCTGGTTTCGCAGCCTGGCTCGGGCCCCTCCCTCGCTGGCAGTGACCGGGACTGTAGTCGAGGTTGCGTTTGGCTGTCTGCAGCCGCTGCGTTAGTGCGGCGAACGTGTGGACCCTCGAAGAGCCCCAAATGCCCTGGCCTAAGCCTGATCAGGAAAGGCGCACCCCGGGAACGCCGCCGCAGGAGCGGGGTGGGTGGGGAGGGGGGCCTTTGCCCACACCAAAATATTGTGCTCCCTCCCTTTGGAAGCCCAAAAGGCGAGCCACCAGTCAATCAGCCAGTCGCCCAGCCTTACGTGCCCAAAGGAAAAGAGAAGGCTGCGGCACAGGCCAGGCTCTTTCCCCGCCGCGGATCTTCCATTTGTCGAATGTTTTGGGGGGCTGCGCTCGTCAAAGCACGCTGGAGACTGCATGGCTAAATATCGATTTTTTAAATGGGCAGATGCTGCAAACTCGTTTTCATCCGCGTGGCTCCAATGGAGCTGGTGCTTTCGGCTGCCCGTGCTCGTGTCTATTTGCGGACAGGCCGGCCATCACTCAGCACCGCCCTGCACTGCATTGCAGACATCAAGCCGCTCGTCTTGTGCATCCTGCTGCCCATTTTGGCTCTGGCACGCACATTAAACTCGGTAGTTGACGGGTATTAATTATATTACTGGTTTTCTAGCGCGGCATCTCTTGCGTTTGATGGACTGCACATCAACGCATCATGCGAGGTGGGCTTTTTTTTACTCTTCTTCCCCTCTCACACCCGCTGCCTTGGGGACACCCCTGCCAGACCGTCCAGGATGACTTATCCACCCAGAACTTAAATCCATCTTGGCACGAGCAACTGATATGACCCGCGCCCACTAGAAAATGTTTCGGCGACGCAAGCTGGCGAAACGGTTTGCGACTGGCGTCGACCGCACTCGAGCCGGGAGCCGTGTCCGTGTCCTGTTCTCCAGCATCCACCTTTTTCAGGTCCCCTTCTGGCCAATACGAGCAAACCCCCATCGACAGAATCTCCCATGTTTGTAGAAGCACGCTGGCGGCCTGCAAAGAAGAGTCCCTTACATTCTCGTGTTGTTCGTGCTACCAAGCAAGAAACTCCCCAGAGCGCGGTCTACACCCGAAGCGTTTCCTGTATCAGAGCAAGCGAACGGCAATCAGCTCTACCCTCCTATGCTGCCTCGCTTCGCCAATCTATCCCACGGATCTACCCCCAGCCGGCTGCAGCACCGCCATCCATGGGACAGGATTCCCTCCCCGGCTCGCCTACGCTCGCCGGTTGGCCCTTTTGCTCTCCCCTCAATATTCCGCATGTCTTGTGCGCGCGCGCGAGGTCGCGCGGGGAGAGGAAGGGGGGCCAATCCATGGCGCCGGCCTCGAGACGGGATGGGGCTAACAGATGACATTTGCTCGATTCGGATGAGGCCTGACGACAGACCGGTGTCCAGGCAGAAGAAGAGGAAAAAGGTGTGGCCAGCTTTCACAAAAGCCTTGGGAATTCTCCTTGATCCAAATCTCCGAGGGCCCCTTTGCCGGTGTCGAATAGATTGACAAAGAAGCTGAATCATCAAAGTGTGGCTGGGCCTTTCCACCAAGGCGCCCGTACCAGGCTTTAATCAAGGCTGCATACCTTGGGCTTCGAAACCAACGACGGGACCAACGCTTCTCTCGAATAGAGTAGACTAGGACAGCCACTTTTCTCCCAGACTCAAAGTGGTCTTGGCATCGTGATACGCCCTACCGCCACACTCCACACATGTATGCATCCACTCCAACACAGGATCTAGACAATCTATACGTGACCTATTTGACAGGCACGCAATATCATACAGCGCCATAAGATTGCCATCCATATAGCGGCCGCAGGCAATGTCTCCCTCGATTTCCCAGGCACTAGTCTGGATGCACACAAAACAGCACAGGCGACGGCCGGGCACGGGCACTGTACAGGACTGATGGCCAGTCAGCTCTACCGTCGCAGGCCAGGTTTTGCTGCATCCGAGTCTCGAGTCTTATTTTGGGAAGGCAGTCCCCGGCGGCGGCATTTTTTTGTCGTCTTAACCCGCAGGCGTAGAATCCTTTGGGATGGACATCCTTCTCTTGCTTCTCTGCCTCACCATGACGGGTGGCGGGGGGGTTGACCCTTGAACCGCCGCGCAGCTTCCTGGGTCGCTCGAGTCGCTGGGCGCCTCTTGCGATAGCTGGCGCCGCTATAGCGCAAGAACTTCGGATGGCATGTTGATCCCGGGCGGCTGGCAGATAGAGTGGCCCTCTCTATCTTGCTTTGTTGACCCCTTTCCCTGCGGGCAGCACGGCCTTTTCGCATTGAACCTTGTAATCGACGATCTGGCTCCCTTTCGTGCACATGTATGTACACGACGCAAAGCCAAGCAAACCTCCTCCCCTCGAGATAGAGATAAAGAAGCGGTAATCAACTGCGCGAGGATTGCAGGGACGCAGACGGGGTTAGGTTAGGCCAACGACCCGACTCGTGGCCTTCCCTCTCGCTTTCGCACCAGCCGTTTCACGCTTGCCGCCCGCAACTGAGGAAGTGCTTGCGTGCCCTCGAACGCTAGTCCGCCCGCCCGCCCGCCCACGCCTTCCCCGAGAGAGACAGAAAAGCGCGGGAGCCCGCTGGGCGGGCAATGGAACAGCCTAGGCCAGGACAGACCCGAAAGTGGATGCCCCCCGTGATAAATCTGCCACAGGGCCGGGCTTTGGCGGAAACGAGAGGAGAGGCGCAGCTGGGGAAACATTTGGGGTGGGAGCACTGCTCATCCAATCGTATTCTCGCATCGCGATGCGCTGGGGAGGGGCCGGCCAAAAACAACCCTACCCAGTTCGCCGCGTGGCTGTGGGCCGTCCGCCGGACCAGACATTCCTGACTCGCTCATGCTCTCCCTCAGACGCCTTTCCTTTCCAATTCCACGGGCGGTCCTGACAGAGGCAGCCAGCCTCCCCCTATCCTCATCTATCGAGAACCCCCTATCCAGCGCGTCTGGCGCTAGCGGTGACTCCGCCCAACACAGCCACCTCGATGTGAGATTCCTGTCACGAACATGTCTCTCCTGTAGAGGTTCTAGAGCCACGCTTCCCGGCCGCATACACGTGGGCATTGACGGGGCATTGACGCGGGCCACCAATGCATGGGCCTGGGGCTATCGGGAAGAGGCCGAGTTGAAAGACTTGCATGACCGTTTACATGCCCCCCCACATATGCGACGATCACCAACGGGACATGCAAGGGCCCGGACTCTCCCGCGAGCCAATAGGTATTTTTACCGCCCCCCGCAGTGCCGATGCCCTGGGCTCCCAATGAAAGGCAAAAGTCGCAATCAGGGTTCAAAATAGTAACAAAAGTTCATCGCACCGCAACGCCTCAGTCACCATCCCATTTGGGTTCCCGCCTGCCACCGTAGGACTTGCGCCGTCCTATGGCAATGTGCAGTATTTCCGCCCTTTCCATAACATCGGCTTTGCAAACCCGGATGCGAATGTATGAATCGCCAGTCAGTCCAGCGACAACCCCAGCGGGAAGTTGCCACGCCTAAACTGCCGGCACTGCAATACCATCCCGCCCATTTCCGTCTTCTCCGACCGCAACTCACTGTCCTCCCTGCCCTGCTGCTTTTTTTATTCATCCTTTTTGCTTCCTTGCGCGGTGGTCCTCACGGCAAATGCGTTGGAAATATCCTTGACCGCGACGAAGATGGCGTACAGCGGGATCCAGACCCAAAGCCTGTCATGTTCAAGATAGCGGTTAGTTTCGGTAAAACCGGCCGACTGAGGCACACAGACAGCTCAAGCGGGTGAACGGCGACGAACGTGTTGAAGAAAACCAGGTAAACCCAGAGGTACATAAAGTTGCTCGTGTCGAGGTTGATGCTGCCGACGAGCCACTCCGGGCAAAAGGTCATAAATCCGCCGTACAGCTCGGCCGTCGCAATCACGATCATGGTGATGTTGGCGCGAGGATTCTTGCGGGCGATGTCGTAGCAGACGAAGAGGGCGGCCGGCCCGACGACGAAGACGGTGAGGAGCTCAAGGCTGATGACACCCTGCAAAAAGAGACCAGATAACGCGGTTAGTAAAAAGCCTTTCAACGCCAAACGGAAGAGGCCCGAGGATTCATCGCCCACGTACTAGGTCGGCGCCAGCCCAGCGCTTGTCGGCCTTGGCGTACACCATCCATAGCTGCGCGAAGGGATTGTCGCCGCCAGCCTGGACACCCCAGATGCGGCCTGTGCTGCCGAGGAAGTTCTCCGGGCTCGGGTAGTACTTTGAGACCTCGCCGACGGTGAGCTGCGACACGGGTAGCGACGAGAAGAAGCAGTGGTAAAGGAAGCTCCCCTCGAGGAAGAAGTGGATCAGCGCATCGAAAGCATGCCAGATGAAGAGGAACCGGAGCGGGCCTGGCGTCGAGGAGGCCAGCGCCTTGAGAGACGTCGCGTAGGCTACCGCGAGGATGAGAAGTGTCGATGCCAACGACACCAGCGTCGTCTGATCGAACAGGTCCGGCGGCAGGGCCGAGTATATCGCGTCAGAGTTCATATTGTGTTGCTATGAGCACGACTTTGGTGATTTCCGCGAGTGGTGTTTGCAAGACTATCGAACAAAGCGAGCGGCGATTGACGAGGTGTTGCGAGCTTCCCGTAGAATCGTGTTGCGCTGTTGAGGTGTTCTCCAAACATTTCCCCATGTCAAGGTCCGTGCGGGAGGGACAATTCCCGCCCCACACTGTCAATTAAACTTGCCGTCAAATCAACTCTCATCAACGTCGTCTAGCGCCGGGGTCAAATATCCATTGAGGATACCCATCGGCAGCACGGCAAATTGACATGGGAACTAACCTACCGACCTGAGTGAATAGGCCCGCTATAACATGCAACTGAGCAGAGGCAGTCGCCGGTTTCTTGCTTGCTATGCCATATTATTCACACCCAGAAGGCAAACATTCACATAATGGCAATTGTTGTACTCTTGTATGTCGGTCTTGATTATAGGTCTAGCTGAACAGCTCCTAGGGTATTGCAAGAACGCGACGATCCCAAATCCTAACCATGCTATGTTGTCCTGTATCCCGTTCCCTCACTCGTCGTAAAGAAGAACCCGAAACGCCTTCCCAAAGCTGCGAGGGCAGTGCGTCCCTGTGCATCGCCGAAGTGTCATGGTTGGTGGGGTGCTGCAAAGGCAGACTTAGTGGGTGGCCTTCTGCTTGTTGACCTCGGCGGAGGTGTCGTGCTTGTGCTCATCGACCTTGTCGGAGATGGCATCCTTGCCAGCCTCGAAGCTGCGGGAGAAAATGATGTGTTAGCGGGTGAGGCTGTAGATGTGTCCGAGGTGATGTCTTACCGAGTGCCGACCGAGGCGTTGCCGTCCTTGGCGACCTCCTTGTTGGCCTCCTTGGAAGCACCGGCGGTGGTACCTAGTGAGGCAGATCGAGTTAGTAAGTTGAGAAATGCCAGCAGCCACCGTCAGACAAGCGTGCGATGCCGTCAACGGCGGCCATGTGCGATATCGATGAGGAAGTAGAGTCGGAGGAGGGGAGCGTACCCTGGACCTTGTCCGAGACGTAGTTGGCGGCGTTCTTGACGGTCTCCATTGTGAAGTTGGTGGTGGTTGATGCAAAGATTGCAGAGGTGGGCTTGTTGATTGTTGATTGGAGTTGGCAGTGAAGATCCTGAGTTGATTGTGTGATGGTGAAGGAGAAAAGCTGGGCGAGGAAGAAGAGGAGGGAGAGAGGGTTTAAATAGAGATCCTGGGCAAAGATCCCGGAGCGTCAAGTCCGGAGCTCCAGGCAGAAGTTTGCGTGGGCGTGTTTGCTCCCGCCTGGCTAAGGAAGGTGCGTTTTCGGACGAGGGATCCAATCAATGGTGGAAGGAGCTCCTTGCAGTGGTGAAGCGCTGTTGCTTGTGATGCGATCGATCAAAGCCACCTGGTAAGAGCAGGGCACATGTCAACAGAGCGGATTAGGCGCTGGCTACGTCATAGACTTCTGCGCGGGATATTTCCCTCTCTGCGGCTCTCCGCGGTGCACCTCTGCGGGCTGCCATGGCCAATCGGCAAATTCCAGTGTTCCCAATGTAAAAAACGTCATACCGGGCTGCGCAGCTCTTTGGTTCTTTGGTTGCGTTGCATTTTGGTTGCAGCCGCAATGACATCACGTCTGGGGGCTCACCCTCTTTGCCACACCCCGCTGACAGCCGTCCAAACAACCCACCAGTTGGCTGTGGCTCAGGAGAAGGTCTGATGAGGCGCGTCTCGCGGATCCCTGTCACCGTCACGGTATTCATCCAAGCCAGGCGGCCACCATGTACCTGTCGCCTAAAACTATCGCGCCTTCTCTATGAGGTGGCCTCGGAGCTTTAGTCCATTGACTTGCTCTGGCGGAGGAGAGCTTCCGGTAGCTGAACTCAAAGCTTGCTAGCTCAGACCGAGCGCGCTAACACAATGACTGTGTTCGGGGGACACTCCGCGTCGTGACTTCCTACAGGCAAACAGCTCAACCTTCCAGATCCCGTCCTGTGGCAGGTGCGTTCCCGTACAGGAATTCAGCTGTCAATTGAGCTCCGCACTGGCCGGCCAATTTGGCAGCGGCGTCCCGCCCTGCCGGAGCTAATGCGTGGGGCTTGCCAGCTTGGCACAGGGGTTGTGACGCCACACTTGGAACATGAGCGCCTGTGTTTCCTCACATGTACGCTTATTGGTTAATTTTCTCCAGCACCCACGCCAACGAAAATAATGACGACACGACTTTTTCTGACGCGCGAGGAAGGTCCAACACTGCGGGCAAACAACTGCCAGCTGTCAGACAACGACGGCTGATTCCAGTCATCTGGACCTATGCATGGGGGCACAGCAAATCACGGCTCGCTTTCGAGGAACCGGCGCAGCCAGGCCCGGCCTAAGCAAGGGGCTGGAAGTCAGGCGCATCTTGCTTGCAGTGGAGAAATCTCGCAGGAATCGGCGATTGCTTACGTATCGATCATCTCTGTGTCCGTGTGTACTTTCCGCCCCTTGCCGCCAGTGCTCTACTGCCTGCCTCGGCACGGCAAATGATAAACCTTCCTACCGGGGTCTCTTGTCCGGCCGCTTTCGCCTTCCAGCGTGTTGCATGGAAAGCTCCGAAGCGGGCACCCGGTTGGCTTCGTCACGGATGGATGTTTCGCACTTGACATCATAGTTGCGTCACCTTTTTGGTTCTTTGTTTGGCGCTTTCGACCCGCATCGATGGCCCTTCGCCTGCTGTCTGGGCGTCCAAGAGTCCAGTCTGTGGGAGCTCAGACCCTTTTCATGGAATCGAGGCTCGATTTGGCGGAGCGGCAGCTGGGGAAACAAAGCTCCAAGCTTTAGACCGTTCCAGATGAATACACGAATGCGGCGCTAAGCATGATGTCAAAGCGTGGCTGACGGGAGATCACCCAGGCAGCAGCGAAGCTTGGAGTCTGGACCAATGCTAGGGGTAGGCGTGAGAGGTACCTGTGTCTGCGCGACAGAGATCCCGAGGAGACGACGGGACTCCGGCGTCTCGATCGGCTGGTACCTTGCTTAGATTACGTGGTATGACGGTCTACAAATGTCGGCCTACCTACCATCTTGGACACACACAGAGAACGAAGGCATACAGAAGCATGGCTCATTCCCAAACAGCTGCTGCGTATGATATTCTTGCAAGGTCGCAATGGTGGGCTGGCTCAGTGCATTGTAGAGACTAAGCCAGTAAGGTGTCTGGTGCCGTCAACACATGTCACGGAGTACATCCACCTTTTTGACGATATGTTATCTGCCGGTTGGATGTAAATACTACTATTTCGGTACCCAACGTAAGGCCTCATTTACTATATCCTACGGGACGAGCCCGCAAAGTACAGCCCTAAGTGAACTTGAGGGATCTGGATGTCGGTGGTGGTATTCATGGCTTAGCAATCAATCATATTCATATTGTTACTTCTGCGTCCGCAACATCTCAAGGGAATGAAAACAGCGGGGGATTGCCAATTCCTTGCTGTCATTTGTTTTTTTTTTTGGCCAAACGGTTGCTATCCCCGTGTTTCTCACACAAACCTCTCGTCTAAAACGCCAATACGACTGGCCGACCGGGGGAGGGACGAGGTGACGATAAGTTCCTTTCTCACAGTGAAGACAAGAGTAGTTCGAGTTCTCCAACCATTTCAGTGCATGTGACCCTGGGCCCTTCCAAATGCTGGACGACAAGATAATGAACCCTAGGGAACATCCAATCACGTGCTGGTCACGGGATCAACTGCGCACAAACACGCGCCGTTCCTGATTGGCTTCGGCGGCTCCCGTTGGGCTTCCGTGCATGTCTGGAGCGGCTCGCGTCTCCTCCCAAGAGCGGAAAGCAGCCAAGCGAAGGCAGAGGGTATTGAGAGCGGCAGGTGCTGCACGTGGTGACATTGGATGCTGCGCGGGATCGATGGTCGACGACCCCCTTTTTGTAGGGCTGACGCGTGTCTCCGGTGCTCATAATTTCAGGCCCATTCCCGCCCTGGGCTAGCCGGGATGGCCCCTCGCAGTGAATTGAGCCCGACACGACACGCTCCACTCGGCGTTGGTCCGTCAGCCGCGCCAGGAGCTGAGCGATTGCGACGCCAACGCACAAAAACTGTTCCAAGACACGCTGGTGGGCCTTCTCAAGGACCGGCCAAGGGTCAGGTTGACGTCTCCCCTACAGGGGTGGCAAGGCTCAGCAGCATGCGTTTGCAGCAGAATTCTTCGCACACTCCTCTTCGACTTTTCCTTCTCCTTTTCATGTCAGCCTTCGCACGGCATCGGCATCATCGTCCATCTCACATTGCAGCTCCTCAGGCTGGAGCCTTTGAAGGAATAAACAGCGTGTCATTTGGATTGATTACCGCCCGACGAGAGAAGCCCACTCCCCAAACGTGGCTTTCTGATTGCTTGCTTCGCCGCCATATTTTCGATGCTCAAGTGCCTGCCTGTTGACCGGGGCTCGTTCAGCCCTCCCATTCCACCCACCTATATCGACCTCCCTTATCCATTGTCTAGCAGTATATACACCAGCCGGCCGGCCCGTGGCCGCTAGACGAGATAACCCTGATGGTGTACCAGGTCCCCAAGCTCCAGGTCGAGGACGATGTGTTTCCACCGCCTCCAGACTGGAAGCCTCGCAGGCCCCCGCCACAAACTGTGACGTTCCACGACAAATATGCCATCGAGTTCGATTTTAGCAAAATAGGTCCGCCTTCCTCAGTCCTGCTATTTCGGTTCGCGATGATGCCTTGATGTACTGACCCGGACGTTTCAACCTTCTCCAAACAGATGAGGACCAAGCTCTCAAAGAGCTCAAGGAGCTGCTCGACGACCTCGAAGGCATCGGCCTGCATACCGAACTCCGAGCCGGCCACGGCCAGAGCATCCTAGTCTTCGTCAAAGCCCCGAGAGAGCTCCTTGGACATGCCGTCTACAAGAGCAGGGTGAAGGACTGGCTCTATGGAGTCTCGTCTGAACAGCCCCAGGTTGGGGGCAAGCACAAGATTGTCGACGGAGCCTTCGAGGCCGAGGACTTGCTGTCAATGTACCACCTCGTACACTGGGACAAGAAGCTGGGCGGCGCCGGCATAACCCCCGGGACGGGTAAGTGGGAAAACGTCAAGTCCATCTTCCCGCTGCACAACGAGAAGGTCAACCAGGAGCTGCTGGTGCACCTGAGCAAGCACGTGCTCCTGCGGAACGAGGACCTGGACAAGATCCGGAACCTGTTCGGGCCCAAGGTCGCCATGTATTTTGCCTTCCTGCAGACCTACATCGCCTTCCTCTTCTTCCCCGCCATCGCCGGCTTTTTCGCATGGATGTTCTTGCCCAAGTATTCGCTGGGATACGCCCTGGTCATCGAACTCTGGTGTATCGTCTTTCTGGAGTACTGGAAGCTGCAGGAGGTCGACCTCGGCATCCGCTGGAACGTCAAGGGTGTCGCTACCCTCAAGGTCAATCGCCTTGGCTTCAAGCCTGACAGAGTCACCAAGGATGAGCACGGCATGGTGCAGTACCATTACTCGCGGTGGAAACAGGTGATATGGCAGACACCACAAATACCCTTCTTCGTCGGGGCGCTGGCCTGCCTGGGTGGCATCATCGCCGTCGTCTTCGCGCTCGAGATCTTGATATCAGAGGCATACGAAGGCCCGTACAAGTATTATCTCGTGAGTGTGATGGTTGTGGGACACAAGCCTAGCAACGGGTGCAAAGTGATTCGACTAACCACGACTGCTCCAGGAATACTTCCCGACTGTACTTCTTGCCGTTGCCCTCCCGTACGCGTCCTCGTTCCTTGAGGAGGCCACTACCATCCTCACGGACTGGGAGAACCATAGGACGAGTGACACGTACGAGATGTACAAGACGCAGAAGCTCTTTGTGCTCAACTTTATCGTCAGCTACACGCCCATTTTCCTCACGGCGTTTGTGTACGTGCCGTTTGGGGATGCTATCGTGCCCTACCTCAAGACGTGGATCCACCGTTTCGTGTCGTCCAAGCATATGACCTCGTCCTTCCACTCGGACCCAGACAAGCTCCGAAACGAGGTGATTGCGCTCACGGTGACGGGCCAGATATCCAGCGCGGGCGAGGAGCTCGTACTGCCGTATATCATGCACAAGCTGCGTAGTTGGTACCGGGAGTGGCGGTCGGCACGGCTCAACAGGGCCAAGACGGTCGACTTCAAGATACTCATGGCCGATGACCCAGCTGAGGAGGAGTTTCTGCGGAGCGCACGCAACGAGTCTACACTCGAGGAGTACAATGTTCAGGACGACTACCTCGAGATGGTGCTGCAGTTTGGCCACCTGGCCCTTTTTTCGCCTGTCTGGCCGCTCGTGCCGATCGGCTTCCTCGTCAACAACTGGTTCGAGCTCCGGTCCGACTTCATCAAGATCTGCCACGGTAGCCAGCGGCCAGCGCCCGTGCGGGCCGACTCCATCGGCCCCTGGATCGCCAGCCTCGAGTTCCTCACGTGGCTGGGGAGCATCTCGACGGCGGCCATCGTGCACATGTTTGGCGGGCCCACGATCGGCCTCGGGATCCTCCCCGGCGGCGGCGAGTGGTGGGCGCTGCCGATGACGGTGTTCATCAGCGAGCACGTGTACCTGCTGGTGCGCACGACGGTGCGGTCGGTGCTGGACAGCATCGGATCGGAGCAGACGCGCAAGCTGCGCCAGGAGCGGTACATCATGCGCAAGCGCGTCCTGGACGAGCTCGAGGCCAGCAACAACGCGGCGGCCGGGCTCGACATCAAGGAGCGCGAACGCCGCAAGTCGGTCCTGGTCACGGGCGCCGACGTCTTCTGGACCAAGCAGGTCGAGGACGGCGTCAGCTTCACCGTCGGCCGCGAGCTAGTCCAGGCGCTCAAGAACGACGAGCACGACTGCGGCTCGCCGGCCCGGGGGAGGAAGGAGGACTAGCCGGCTCGTGGGCCATGGGCGGGTAGGAGGGAGGTTAGCTCTCGTCGTGGTACCAGCTGACCGCGTGAGGAACGGGCGGGATTTCGAAATTTGGGCGTCTTCGGATTTAGGTATGTCTTTCTCCCGTTTCCATTTTAATGACTCTGCCAAGTATTGCGCAACCGCCGTCGCACAAACTATGCTTCGATTCTTGTTTGTCTGCAGGCGGAAGTTCTATGACCACATTTCGGTTACGCTGAATTTAAATCAACATTATTTTCTTTGCTTTTCCTTCCACAACTTTACCGCCTTTGAGACCAACCTCAGCAAGGTGCGTCTCCGAACCCTCACATCACGCAGCTGGGCTAAAAGAGCAGAGAGTGGCTGGCGACTGTCGCGGCGACCAATATATCTTCTCGTTGAGGATGCTCTTTCGATGACTCTGTGCACGAGGCATTTCCTTGATGGCAATATGCCGTAGCCGTAGGCTTCTGCCTGCCATGTTTATGGAGCAAGTCCGCGACAGTGGATGCGTCCATGTTTATTGGGGAAAAATTGGAATAGACGCCACGATTGACGCATTCTGGTGCATGCGCTGGATCGCGTGGCTGGACAGAAAGAAGGACTGACTGGAACAGCGAATAGATATGCCCAGGCGTGCTGGCACAAGTGAGCTCGCCGGCCCCCTTGGCGAGCGGTAAATGTTTGGATTGCGTGGCACGTAGGAAAAGGCACCCAACAACTAACAACGGATACACCAAAAAGTAACATAAAATCCGAAACGAAAGTGTCATCTTGTCGGATCGATATTCCGGCGCATGCAATAGGGAAAGATTTACTTGTTTTGGGCCAAAAGATGGACTTAATTGCAAGGCTTGGACCTTTGGCTTGGGCCCGTGGCGTGGCCCGTGGCTTGTGCTTGTGGCTTGGCCCCAGGGCCAAGCCCGAGGGCACGGCCCCCAACCCTTGTATATAAACCCTACCTCTGGCGCCCTTTCGGAGCCAGAGGTTCTTCCTCCTTATGCTCAACACAAGAATGCACAATATAGGACTTTTCCCCAGATCACAGAAGATCGTTGTTCATCACCTTTGGAGATTTCCGAGCCGTCTAACAGGAGTACCAGACTCCTACCAACACATCTAAACATTCCATGGTCCAGAACACCGACGAAAGCATTCCACCCCCGGATCTGCTTTTACCTCCTGCGTCTTTCTATTCCTAAATGAAGCTAGCCCTCCACATTGACCAATCTAATCCCTAGGGCCTTACCAGCATCCTTTTTTATATCTTTATATTTTTATTTTTAGGTGGAATGGGCTACCATTTTTCTTTGTGGCGGGCGTGAATAGGTACCACCCTTGCCCTCCCGCGGAGAAAGGGGTCGCATATGGGGCCATACAAGGCGCCTCACCAGAGCTCTACACGGGCCGTACAAAGGGGGTCCTCTGTAAGATACCTGCAGCGACAGCACGTCAACCCTAGGAGGCCCCGCTGGCCGCATGGATGGCTCCCCAGCGGCTGACGACAACCTCCAGGGGAAGGTGCTGCGCCTTCACGTAGCTCACCATGCCCTTGGCGTACCCGGCGCTGTCGAGGGTGCCCAGCAGCCCGGCGGCGTCGCCGGCGCGGAAGTAGGCCTTGCGCTGCAGCGGGATCATGACGAAGCCCGCGTACCCCTTGCTCGTCGCGTACTCGCGCATCTTGGTGGCGGCGTCGGCGAACTGCTTGGGCCCGTCGATGTCGCCCACGTCGAGCACCTCGGCGTCCTCGGAGGGGTTGCTGATGCGCAGGTTCGTGTCGGGCCAGGTCAGGAAGGGCGCGCGGCTGTGGTCCGTGGCCATCCAGCTCTCGAGCAGCACCTGGTACTCGAGCAGCCTGGTCGCCAGCGCCGCGCCCTCGTGCATCTCGGCCGTCGCCTGCCCGAGCTCCTTGGTGAGCTGGCCCATCTGCCCGCTCGCGGCGGCGCGCATGTCCCCCAGGCCTTTGGCCAGCGCGCCGAGGTCGCCGCCCGTCATCTTGAGGCCCGTCTGGGCCGCCAGCCGGTCGAAGAGGGCCTGCGCGCCCTTGACGACCGCGTCCTTTGCCAGCGTCGTGTTGGCCACGACCTCGGCCGCCTTATCGGCCATGCTCTCGGCGATCTTGCGCGCGATGATGTCCCACGAGAGCTTCTCCGTCCCCCACGCGAGCCCCTCCTCG
The DNA here is from genome assembly GCF_000145635.1 of Gaeumannomyces tritici R3-111a-1. Classification (NCBI taxonomy): domain Eukaryota; kingdom Fungi; phylum Ascomycota; class Sordariomycetes; order Magnaporthales; family Magnaporthaceae; genus Gaeumannomyces; species Gaeumannomyces tritici. Next base: position 1,880,793 of record NW_008804545.1, read on the forward strand.
GCCGTCTTGACGGCGATCTTGGCGGCCCCGGCCTCGCCGGTCGCGGCCGTGAGCGCGCAGGTCGCCTCGGCCGCGGCCGCGTCGGTGACCGGGTTCAGCCCGCCAAACACGGCGGCGGCGGCGACGGCCCCCGCCTCGATCAGAGCCGCGGCGGTCACGGCGGCCATGGCTACGTTGGCTATCTGTATGAGCCGCTCGACGTTCTGCCACGTCGCCACCTCCTGCACCGCGTGTTCGATTGCCTGCAGCACCACGTGCAGCTCGGCCGCCTGCTGCGCCAGGTCCTGCTCCACCCTCCGCTTCATCATGTCGAACCACGGCGGGAACTTTGGCATGTCGGGCCACCCCAGCTCAAAGGGCTGGAATATGGGCCGCACCTCGAGGTGGAGCTTGCGCGTGGCCGTGACCTTGGCCGGCTTGTCGCCATTGAGCGCGATCGAGATGTCGAGGCTGAAGTCGAGCTTCTTGGCCCACCCCTTGAAGACGCTCGTCGGGATGATGACGCCGGCCGCGTCGAACAGGGGGTCCTTCCTGCTCAGCTTGGCGACCTGCTTGGAGCTGCTCTTCTTAAGGTCGGCGACCGAGATGTCGACCTCCTTCACCTCCGTGTAGGTGTTGTCTGCCATCCCGGTCCATTGCGGGAAGACGGATGCGTGCCACTTGACCGTGAAGCTGAACTGGAAGTCGTCTGTGTTGCCCTCGCCCAGGTCGAGGTGGCCGCCCAGGTCGAGGTGGCCGCCCAGGAGGTTGACCGTCGTTTTGCCAAAGGACAGGGAGCCCTTCACCTTGAACTCCTGAGAGCCACCCCCAAACGTGATGCTGCTCTTGCTGCCTTGGCCGGCACTGACTTTTATACCCTTGAGCTTGACTTTGCCGTCGATAGGGCCTCCCTCCTTGTCTCTGGACAAGTGGAGGTCCCCTACATCCGTTGGAAAGTCGACGTCGAACGCCCTTTCGACCAGCGCGGCCCAGGATCCGTCTTTCCCGGCAACTTGGGTGGAGGATGACATGGCGGCCGCTGTATAAACCCCCGAAAAGTGGCTGTGGCGTGTGTGTGCGTGTGCGAAACAGAAATCGAGGGATGCCCTGGGGTTGGCTCCGTAGAGAGGAATCGGCCAAGTGGTACCGACATCTGGAGATGTTTAAGTAGAGCACCCAGGTCCCGCCACAATTGTCTAATGCGGGATAGACTTGTTGTGTTCCATGTCAGGTTGGCACATGAAGCGAGACCTCCATACAGAGATCTCCACGTCACTGAGGGGCTTGAGAGTCCGGTCCAACTCTCGCAGGACCAGCCAAGTCTAGCCCGTCCAGAATCAGCCCCGAGGCGTGGTGCAGAGCGATCGACAAGCCCATGGCCAAGCAAAACCCCAGATCCTGCTATTCCACTGGGCGATTCCACCGAGGTGGCTGCCATGGGCTGGCTGACAAACGTCATAGCACCCAAAGCTGAACTTGAGCAGAAGACCCTATTTCCAAGACGGCATGGCCCATGGAAAGCGCATCGATCAATGCCTATTTGGATGAGGCGTGTTCGCATGGACAGTTCCAGGCCGCCGCTAGTCCCCTTCTGGCGAAGACACACGTGGGATGCAAATGCCCCAAGGGAGCTTTTCGCGCTTGTGTCGGAGCTGAACATTGAGTCGCCGCACTCCGGATTGGTATCCTCCTCGTGCCGCTACAGCTCTTGCAGGTATCGCGCACCCTTTCTCTGAATTTTCCGCTCTGGCCAGACATGGACTGGTTCACGCCAGACTATCCTTGTCAATAGCCCCCTTCCTACGCCTGCCGACAGGTGCTAGGAGAGACTAGTAGCGCGATCATGTGCGGTTGATGCCTGTCAAGAGGAAGAAGGCCGCGTCGTTGTGGCGGTCGTGAGCGCAACGAGTGAGCTGGTCCAGTCCTGGCAAACGCCTCGCCCCCAACGCCCCCTACTCGGCAAACCCATCATGTTTTGGTCAGGAGTGGCTGAATTCTAGTGTGGTAGCATAGGGCTGTCCTATCTGGCCTGTAGTTGATTGACGAATCGATAAGCCTTGGCTCGCGTGGCCAAGTTTATGAGCGCGCGCTCTCGGTCGCAGGGGCGAATAGACACGCCTACATGGCACACATGCACCACAGCCACAAGAGATCTGCAGAGAGGAGAGAGTCGCATAGCGAGGCAGCTGTGCTTAGAGCAGCCCTGAGGGACTGTGGTGCAGCAGAGGCTTGGTCGACACGTCGAAGGAGTTGTTGCTTGAGCTGGATTTATGAAGGAGGGTATCCAGTGTACCTAACCGATTGCTACTGTTAGATAGGCGGATAAAGAAAAGGAAAAGTCGCCTCTGGCAGTATAAAATGTAATATCCGAAGAGAACATTGCTGCACCACCAGCTGCACAGGCGCACGCGCATCCATCATTTCATTCCTAGGCTGAGAAAAACAGGGCCAGAAATCTCATGGCTCCCCAGCAATGTTGTGGTGCGCTTGCTGGCGCCAATTCGGCTGGACAAGAATTGCAGCCGTATAGCGACATCTCTGGAACAGGGCTAAGAACGACCCATTCGTCCTCACCACATTTCCCGTGCGGAGTCATTGACTGGCTGCTCTAGGTCCTCGTCACTTTTGTCGGGGCCACCACTATGGCTCTGCTTCTCCTGGTTGGCAACTACTTGGTGTCTTTCGACCTGACGGCGAACCCATTCAAGACCAGCTCAGGCGACGATGCTACCTCGACCCTCCCGTCACCCATCCAGAGCCGCACGAAAGTGGCCTCACAGGATAGTTTAGACTGGTGGCGCCCAAACCCAATCGATCGCGTGTTACTTGCCTGGGTCCGGCGCAACAAAGGTCCGCGTCGAGATGTTGAGGGTGCCTTCGTCAGTGTAAGCGCCCCCTGCCCCTTTTCTTTTTCTGTCGGGGCACATTCTCCCGAGCCGCCCCCTTATCCCCCCGACCGGAAACCATCGGTGTTTTACACAGTGCATCATCGATGTGAGCGACCTACAAACCTTCACTGGCATCGCCATCCTCACCAGCGGCTCCCTGTCACTACAATGCGGCTCCGACGCCGACGCACCACCCCCCATCTCGGCATACCGTTGGAGCAAACTGGTCCAACTGGCTTGGTTTTCCACACTCACGAACCTGGAGGTCTTTTCTGTCCTGGGCAGTCACTCCATATCCCATTAGCGCACGCGACTCATCCGCTTCTTGCTGTCTTTCGTCCTCCTGGTACTGCTCTATACAGCCATGGCCCCGACTTTTTTCTTCACCTGGCGTGGGGAGAACGATGTGCCGGGGCGCAACAGCGGGGTCAACCCATATTCCCCGGCCATCTGCTTCTTGGGCTTGCGGTATGCGCTGTCCCATTTCAGTCAAGGCTACAGCCTATACACTTCCTCTACGTTCCTGGGTACCGTCTTTTCAGCAGGACTGTTGCTCTTTAGCTTCATGAGCAGGACAGTGAAGCTCTTCAGGCCTCTTTCCCACTTCTTCAATACCTCCCTTCGGCGCCTAATCGGCGATGTTGCGCGCCGCGCCGCTTCGCGAGTCCTGACATGGACTCAGCCTTCAAACTCTCAAGGTGCGAGTTTTTATCTTTGGAAGCATTTCTGCTTGCGGTCAGTGACGGCGTTGTTCTTGGCATCCCGCGTGATCGCCAACCTGTTCGCGTCGCTCTTGTTCGAGGTATGGTGATAATTCATACGTGCATCAACTGCAACTTCAGCCGCTGACTGTCTGCCATCTTTGAAGATTATCATCCTAATATTCTCGCTGGTTTGGGGAACAGCCAAGCTGTTTTCCTTGGAGAGCAACCCTCGCATCGAAAGGGCCGCAAAGCAGGAGGCACAGTGGACATTCGGTCGGACCTTGCTCGTGATACTGTTCACTTCTTCGGCCTTCCAGCTATGTAACTCTTTCCTCTCCAATATGGACTGCATCAAGCCCGAGAGCCCGGAAACTGGTGTGGCCAGTGGGGGATCATCAACTCAAGGTGTTAGCCCAACCGGGCCTGGGGGTACTCGGCAAGATCAGATCCAGCTAGCAGCCGCAACGACAATTCCAGCCCAGCTGAACTTGAAAGCTATCCTCAATATTGACTGCCACACGACAACATCCTGGCTGGTCACTTGTGTTACCATTTTGACTTTGGAATACATCCTCAACTTCGCCATGTTGCTGGTCCAAAGCTTCGGCGATTTAACACCCCTTTTATCCCTCATAATACGGCCCGGGTATATTATCCAATTCACACTCAGTGTCCCCATGCAACTGATTGGGGGCATCCTACTCGGTCTCGCTATCGACCAGCGGATGGAACGATTAGTCGGAAGAAAAAGGACCCTCGTGGCGTTCAACGCCATACTGGCATGTGCTTTCCTCATTAAATGCGCATTTCAGATCTCCGTGATGTCGGGCAGTAGTTCCGAGCTTGAAAATACAAGCGCCCCGATGTTGACTGTTATTTTTCCTTTTGGCTTTACCATCTTTTCGTTGCCATTCTTCCCTTTCTTCGTGCGCATATGAAACCAAAACCTCCTCGATCCCCTAATGTTTCCGATTTGATTCCATTTGTGTTTGAGCGGACTAGAAATTTGCCAGGTTGAACCGGGGTTATCTAACGGCTGTGGTGAGGGCTGTCCAAATTCGCACTCCTTTAAGGCACAAATCGTGTTAGCAACTAGAATATGATCTAGATCCTGTATGGGCGCATGGCGCCGGTGAGAGGCTCGCTGGGAGGGTACGAATATGTACACCTCGATTTCTACAAGTTTTGCCAAAGCGATAATAAACAACTTGCTGTAAAATTCATAGTGCATGACGAGGTTAGTTTGAGGTTGAAGCTAGATCTAGATGTGGCGAGGGGACCTGCGAAAATATGGCGGTTTGAGGGATCCGACGATAATTTCAGCCCAAGATTGCCCTTTAAGCCTGCCACGGAAAGCGCAATGCAACGCAAGTGACCTTTTGGCTGATCAGTCCTCCTCTTCCTCCTCCTCTTCTGCTTCGTCATCCTCGCTGTCGGCTAGGCCCGAAAGTCCACCGCTATTGCTTGCAGTGCCCTTTCCCAGCTCATTTAGTCCTCTCTCGAGCTCATCGGGGCAAAACAACTTGCAGAGGGTTGTCATGTCTTCGTAGATTCTGTGAATTGGGCGGTTAGCTAACACCTGCAGAACTCGGAAAAATCCCGACCCTCAACCTACATCTGCCTTTGTGTGGACCCTGGGACGTATAGCGTGTTGCCAACATTAAATGGCAGCGAGTACAAGATGTTTCTTGCATCCCAGTCCTCCACTGCAGTTAGATGTGATTCCGAGTTAGCTGCAGAATCTTGAGCATGTTCCCATCGCAGTTGCTTCGGCCCAGATACGTACCTGGTTCCGAAGGCGGAATCGATTTTTTGTAATAACGGATATAAGCAGGGTTGCTAAGGCGATGCCGGGGCGCGCGCCAGTTGCCCGTATCGTATTCGTTGTGCGCGTAAAACGAACAAACGTCGAAGATAAAGGCCTCCCCCGTCCTGGCGTCTATGGCCGTATTGCCGTCCCAGCAGTCCCCGTGCACGAGCGAGGGCTTCAGGGTGCGGCCCTCGGCCTGCAGCGGGAGGAGGAGCCGGGGGACCACTCGCGAGAGGGTCAGATCAGCCACGACGTTGAACTCGGGCCACCGAAGGACGGGCTTGGCGAGGTCGATGACGTGGGTGAGGTGGCTCGAGTAAACAGCGCACCACGAGTCGTCCCAGAAGTCCACGGCCTGGTCGATCTGCGTGTGACAGGTCCGCATGTGGAAGCCGAACTTGCCCGTCGGGGACCGCGACTGCTTGTGCAGCTCGGCGAGCCCTGCCGCTAACTTCCGCGGTTCTGCTGGCTGTGTTTTGAGTATCAGCATTGGGGTTGGGATGCAGGGTTAGGCACTACCGTAGGTAGGTACCTAGTGCTTGGATCTAGCCCACCTGTGCGCCGATGTCCCGGAACTCGACGAGCATGAAATGAGTGCCGGGGTCGTTGGCATACGCGCCGTGCGCATAGGGCTCGGGGCAGAAACCAGGGATGGTGGCGTGGATCGCCTTGAGACTCTCAAACTCGCCAGTGCACATGAGCCGGCCCGTTTCCCCATTCGACACCACCTGTGCGACAAAGTGAGAGTTGTAAGAGCCGGGATCATACCCCCCCTCGAGCCATCCAGCCGAGATTTCTCATCATTAATACCTACCTTGATGAAGTAGTTGCGACATTTGCCATCTGGCAGCTCGACGAGAATCTTGGCTGTTGTGCCCCACAGCGATTTGCCAAATTTGGCGGCGTGGATTGGCTTTGCTCCAGCATCAGGGAAGGCTGCAAAGACGCTAACAGTCAATGAACGGCCCGGCCCGATCCAGCCCCACCAAAGAACAAAACTGACCAGCAATGACATTTGCGTCCAGTTCAAACGACCCAAGCGGCTTCGGAAGCTCGATCGGATCCGAGGGAGCAACCTCGCTTTTCTGGGCTGGACCGATGTCGATACCCCTGTTCGCGGCGACGGCGTGGTCGCTCTGTCGCTGCCACGCCTCTGTCTGGGCGCTTCTGGGGTGGCTTGCGTCGACGCCTGACCCCAGGCCCTGGGCTACAGCCTCGTCCTGGACCGGTCCCGGGGGCGCTATAATGTTGGCATTGCCGTTCGAGCTTTGAGGCGTGTACGCCATGCTTTCGTCTTCACGAGTTAACGCGAAATACACGCTGCTGTTGACTACAGCGTGCCCCCGGACACACCTCTCTCAGGCCCCGCGGCCGGGAGGGGCGGCCTTTATCACTACGGACACAGAAAGGAAAATTCCTCATGCAGGTGCCAACCACTCGCAATGATACCTCCGATGTTGGCACGGTCTCTCGGGCGACGGGCGCAGCAGGGACTCGGCAACCGTAAGCGCCCCTTGGCGGCGCAGCCTGCGCGGGAAACATCGCAGGCGGCCAATCGCAGCCTTTCCTCGTTGCCTCCTATTAGCGGCTTTCCCTGCTACCACCTCTCCCGGAACTCAAGTGCGGGGTCGCGCGTCGTCGAGTCCAGTCGAGTCCGGACCCTGCCGCTCGCAGAAATGGCCTTCTCCGGATGCCTCCATCGACCATCCCAGTCTCATCGCACGGGCGAAGCGCGGCCAGTGGGTCTGAAATAAGGGCTCTAACAAATCCCCCTGGCTGTGTTTGCATCTAGCCGAGGTGCTCTACACAAATCATGGTAAATTGGAATCATTCTGCCTCATCTCCATTTGACGACGACGTTGTTCCAGGACCAACCGGCTCTAATGTTACTCGTAGTTTCGTCTCGGCCGCTTCCGGTCCGATCCATCTGTCAATGACAGCGCCGACGATGACAGCCCGCAGAACCATCCAAGAACTCTCCCTTCGAAGGCCTCTATTAGTCAAGGAAGTATGAACTCATTGGGGTCAAGCGCTGGGGACTCCGATGTCGCGATTCGGACTCGTCCAAGGCCACAGCTGCGTACCAGCTACACATCGTCGTCCTCGTTCAGCTCCCGCCCCGAGGGGAGCGGCAGTGGCGCCGCCGCCCCAGACCCCCTTGGCCTCCAGCTCGTGCACAAGGTTGATAGCTCTGTCGGCGACATTGTGTTTGTGCACGGGCTGGGTGGTTCTGCATGGCGTACCTGGTCGTGGAATCGCGACCCGACTCTGTTCTGGCCCGACTGGCTTGCTGAAGAGGGCGACGTGCTCGCCAACTTCGGAGTCTGGACCTTTGGTTACAATGCAGGCTTCCGAGGAGCAGCGACAAACCTGACCATACTGGACTTCGCCAAGGATCTGCTTCTGCAGCTCATCACGGCGCTCGACGATGGCCAAGATCGCGCAGCGGACTTGAACCTGCAAAGGCCCATCATCTTCGTCGTCCATTCCATGGGAGGCCTCGTTGTGAAGAAGGCCTACACGATGGGCAAGCATGACGACCAGTACGCTGGGCTTGTATCCAGAATCAAGGCAATCCTGTTTCTAGCCACTCCTCATCGGGGCTCTCAATATGCCAAAATCCTGAATACCATCTTGTCGACTACCCCCCTCGCTACGTCCTCAAAAGCCTATATTGCAGGACTGGACATGCAATCCGACACCATCCAGGACATCAACGAGGCCTTCCGACAACACAGTGATGGCTTGTTGCTGTACTCTTTCTACGAGAACTTGAAGACAACCATCGGTTTCACAAAAGCAATGGTAAGCCTTCATCGCACGGACATAAAGCCGGGAGCCTCCCGCTACTGCTAGGAACGAATATGCTGAATCCCCCTACAGATTGTGGATAAGTCTTCAGCTGTTCTGGGGTACCCCTCGGAAATGTCGGTTGGCATGAACGCCGACCACCACAACGTTTGCAAATATAAGGATAGATCGGATCCGAACTTTCGAACGGTCAGGGGTGTCTTGAAGAGATGCGCGCTCGATTGTGCGCCACGCAGTAAGTTACCGTCTGTATGCTAAATTATCTGCCTTAAGACTCTGTAGAGCCGTCTTTGTCCATTGGGCCAAAACGCTAACCACAGCCCATCAGCTGTTCCTGCCCCTATCAACATCACAGTGCCATTTGCCCCTGAGATCTCTTCGACTCTTGATGCTGAACAGCGGATAGCCGATGTTTTCGGCCTCAGGGGTATTGTCGACGACACCGGGGCTGGAACGAGCACCACCGGACCTGGCACATCCGGGAGCTGGCTTTTCGAGAGACGAGAGTTTCAAAGCTGGCTGCCAGGTCCCGGGGACGAGACCGGATGTCAGCAGTTTCTCCTCGTGGGCCTCCCGGGGACGGGCAAGACAGTCCTCTCCCGGATGACGGTGAATCGCCTCAAATCGATGGGCCTGAATGTTCAGCACCACTTTTTCGATCGCACAAACCACCTGAAACGAACGAGGCAGTTTTGCTTCCACTCCCTAGCTGCGCAGCTGGCTCTCACCAACAAGTTGTTCAGAGACGAAGTGCTTCGGCTTCATGACAATACGGGAATTTCATTCGACCTACGGGACTCTAGTATGGATTTTCAGACAGTTTGGGAGCGCTTCTTTGAAGGAATTCTATTCCAGATCCGCTTGGAAAACCCCATTGTCTGGGTTCTGGACAGCATAGACGAGTCTGACGCTCCCAGTCTCCTGCTACCGCGACTCACTGCCATTCAGTCCCGGAGCCCGATACGCATTTTCACCACAAGCAGGCCTCTGAAGGGGCTCCCATCCTGGGACCAGACCAGGACGCTGACGTATTTCATGCGGCCCTCGGATACGACGGAAGACATGGCCAACTACGTCACCAAAGCGGTTCAGGACAGCGTCCCAGATGATCCCGTTACACAGAAGTTCGTGAGGGACGAGATTCTTTCGAGGGCCACTGGCTCTTTCCTCTGGGCACGGCTAGCCTTGGAAATCATACAGGATAGCTGCCACATCAAGAACGACATACTCGCGGCACTCACAGAGGTCCCGAAGGGGATGGCGGCAATGTACAGCCGGATGATGGCTGTGATGGAGGAGCAGCCGCCTCGTAACCGAAACCTCGCAAAAAGGGTGCTGCAATGGGTTGCGTGCAGTGTCAGAGCCTTGTACGTGGACGAGATCGCCGCGGCTTTGCAGCCCGAGTTTGGCGAGTTCGTGAACCTGGCCGTCTCCCTCACGCAGATATGCGGGCACTTCATCACGGTCGACCGCTCCGAGCCCGGCCGTCCCAAGGTGTCCCTCATCCACACGACCGCGCGGGAGTTTCTGCTCCATGGTGGCGACGACGGCAAGCCGCCCTACATCGACGCAAAGAAGGCTCACGAATATGTTGCCCTGGCCTGCTTGGGCTACCTCAGCGACGACCAGTGGAAGAGGCGATTTGGCGCCATACCGCCCACATGGGGACAGGCGGAGACCTCGACGGGCTCGGAGCGACTCGCAGAGATAATGAGGGAACACGCCCTTTTGGAATACGCGGCTTCACAGTGGGCATATCACCTGTCGCGCTCGGGCGTCGACAGCTCTGCTCTGATCGAAGCCCTGGAGAGTTTTCTGCTTAACTACTGCCTCTCCTGGATTGAAGGGATCGCCCTTTCGCAAAGAATGGCAACTCTGGTTCGGTCGGCAAAGTCCCTCAAGAAATTCGCCAAGAAGTCGAATCGCCACTTCCTCCTCGACCCCAAGCAGACCATGTACAACATTTCGGCGGCGACGAGCCCGGTGAGTCCGGTCACCCAGGACTCGCTCGACTGGGTCCAGCTTTGGGCGACGGACTTTATCCGGATCGCCGGCAAGTTCGCCGCCAACCTTGTCTGCAGCCCCTCCTCGGTCTACCGGAACATCCCTCCGATGTGCCCTGCACAGTCCATGATCGGCAAGACGTTTAGCGGCTCCATGCCGCCGTTCGCCAGGTCTGATCACTTGTCGGTGAGTGGCCTGTCGTCCGAGACCTGGGACGACTGCCTCGCCAGCGTCGTGGTCGGCAACGACGAGTTCGTCAACGGCGTGCTCGCGACCGAGAGCTACTTCTTCACCCTAGTCAGCAGCGCCGGCTGCATCACCGCCTGGAGCGCCCACACCTGCGAGAAGTTGCGCAGCTTCAATCATGGGGAGTACGTCCCCGTGATGGCCGTCGGGCGAGCCGGCAACAAGCTGGCCGCTTCAGGCTTCAGCTCCTATTCTATCTGGGAGGTTTCCACAGGGCGGAGACTGCACAGGATCCCCAAAACCCATGATGCCATTGTACGAAGCCTGGCGTTTGGCCCCGGCGAGACCGAGATCAAAGCAGCACTCGACGACTGCACAATACAGTCGATAGACCTGGAGTTAGCCAAGGTCGAAGCCGTGCAGCTCGAAGGCCTTGGCCTGGACCTGGGGTACCAGGGATCGCCTTGGAGGCAGGCACTCAGCCCCGACCTTACTAGGGTGGCCATGGCGTGGCGCGGGCGGACTCCCATCGTGGAGGACCTGCGGAGCCGGGGCAAGCAGCCGCTGAGATGCCGCAGCCGCGGTTCCTCGGACCCCCTGATGTACCCCGAGCAGCTAGTGTGGCACCCAGACGGTAGCCAATTGATGATTCTCTGCAACGACACCAGCCTCTGGGAATGGAGGCTCTCAGACGACGACATCCTCGAGCATCCCAACGTCCGGGCCCGCGACCTGGCAATCTCGGAGGACGGGTCTCTCCTCCTCACGATCGAACACACCGGCACCATCAGCATCTGGGCGACCCCGCACCTAAACCTCCTATACCGGCTGGTCAACAGCGGCGATCCGAGCGCCGCGGCGGCCTTCAGCCCCGACAGCCAGCGCTTCTACGATGTGCGCGGGTCGATCTGCAGCGCCTGGGAGCCGGACGCGCTCGTGCGGTCCGACGACCACGACAACGAGGACGCCACGAGCACTGCGGGCAGCTCCATGCTGACGGAGCCCGTGATATCGGCCCAGCTTAGTCCGAACTCGACCATTACTGCTATCGCCATGGGGCCCGCGGACAAGTTCTTTGCCTGTGCGCGTGAGGACGGGTCCGTCATCATCCACGACTCCCTCGACGGCGGGAAGCGGCTGCGTAAGGTGCACTCGCACCCTCCTTCCTCCGAGGTGTGCTTGCTCGTGTGGTCGACTTCTGGAAAGTACCTGGCCTCCTGTGACGAATCCGGACATCTCATCGTGAAGAAGCTCCAGACCAAGGAGGAGGACAAGCCCGCAGCCAACGAAGCCGGCGGCAGAATAAGCGGACCATATCGTGCTGCCGAGGCTGGCTTTAAGGGCAGATGGGCGGTGTTTCCAGCTCTAGACTGCCGTCTCGGCGAGCCCGCCAGGCAGCTCATCTTCCACCCGGACGAGAAGCTGATCTGGATCAGCACCGGCCGGAGGGAGCGGCTCTGGGACCTAAAGAGCAAGAAAGAGGTGTTCGCCTCTCCGCCCCGCGAGGGAAGGGAGCAGTGGCACTGGCGTCAGCACCCGATGCAGCCGGATCGCCTCCTCTGCTTCCGTGGTCTGGAAGGCCACGCTGTAGACTGGCTGTCGGGGAGGGATCTAGATGTAGACGCCGCAGCTGTACAGACAGGGGCAGGCGTCGAGGAATCCAGCCCGCTTCTTTCACCAGACGGAGGCCAGGGGGAGCCCGCAAGACACCGCTCGCCGAGCCCACATAGGTTCTGCCGCTGCAAAAACGTCATCTGGTCGGCCACGGTAAGCGACGGACACCATATAATCCTAGCCTTGTCAACGGCCGATGACCCCTGGGCGATGACTTCTCACGCGGGGGTCGAGCTGCATCTTGTAAACATCCAACAGTCCCCAAGGGACGTTGGCGCGGCAGCGGTTACCTCACCCACTTTAAACCGGTCTTCCAGGGATGGTCAGCGCATAAATCAGCCGGAGATACCAGCAGAGATATGCTCCAGAGTCAGGCTACTCCTTGGATCGAGAGGGTCCAGTTTGATCTTTCTAGGGCTCGACGGTTGGGTCTTCTCGTACGACACCGGCTCGATAGGAACCATGTCAGCCACGAGGGGTGGTGGTGGCACTTCAGGCAAGACGAATCCGAGGTCGGACCTGGACCTCGTCGGGCTGCGGCGGCATTTCTTCCTGCCCCGGGACTGGCTCAACACCACGACGGCGCACATGGCGTGTGTTGGAGCCGGCGGAGACGCGACCTTCTTCTGCCCGAAGCAGGGAGAGGTGGCCATTGTAAAGAACGGCCTGCGCTTTTGAGTTTGAAGCTGGAGAAAGTATAGCTCATATACATAGAGAAAGATGCTGTATGACCGGAACTGCGTAGCCCACTGAAGGAATCATTGGCACTGACGCCGAGCCCTCCGTGAGTCCTACAGACAACAGCAACAAGTGATCTTGTGGGAATACTGCCGAGACCCGCACAGCCCGACAGTTGATGGCAGAGTTTAGGTCGAAATTTAAAGTTGGGAAAAAGACCCAAGGTGACCTGAAACATCTAACGTGAACGCTGCCCACCAGGCAACAACCTTGGCTACACTATCTACATGAACATCCCCCAGTCCCCTCCCCCCTCCCATCTCAGCAAATGTCGTCCCCGCGGCTCGCCCTGCCGTACGCCTTGCTGTACGCCGGGATGCGCACCATGCCGGCCCTGCCGCTGCCGCACCCGCCGTCCATGATGCCGTTGGCCTGGTCGAACTCGAAGCGCCAGCACCTGTTCTCGGCCGCCCCGTTGCACATGTAGGCTAGCGTGCTGCCCCGCGCCACCACGATCCCCACGCCCGCCGGGAACGACCGCCCCTGGTCGCACACGGAGCTGAAGCCCTCCCGCGCCGCCGCGAGCTCGCTCCCGTTCACGTAGCCGGCGCCGCACTGCAGCACCGGGCTCGGCAGCGGCGGCGGGCCCTGCTGGCGTCGGGCCAGCGGGCGGGTGGGCGCGGCGCCGGCGCCGGGAGTAAAGGCCCAGGCGCCGTCGTCGAGGTCGGTGGGGATGACCAAGGCACGCGCCAGGCCTGACAGTAGGATGCTGGCGGTTGTGGCGCTACGCATCTCGCTGGAGTTTTTCCTGTGGCGTGACTGCTGTGTTTGGCCATGTCATCCAGCGATCGCGACCGCAGGTTGGCTGATATGTACGATGGCCCGAGTGCGTCTCTAACATATGAGAGTTTCGTGTGACTCCTGCCTTGAGCCTGCTAAGAAAGAGGATGGGAACTGAGGGGAGCCTCGGTATTTTTATCCGCCAGGGGCTTGGGTCTCAGGACACCCCCTTTACGTGGTGGCCTTGGGTAATTCCGGCTCCGCGAACAGCAGAGTTGGGTCATGCTCGCACGTGGGTTCGTCACCTCCCCGAGTTTGACGGCTGCTCCAAGCTGCGATCACCAAGTCTCTCCACACTGCCACAACGAAGGAAGAACCCAAGAGGCAGGCGCACAGATGTCTCTAGACCTCCCCCCGTCCCCGCCGTGGTTCAGATGACAGGTTCACACTGCATTCAAAATTGGGACCGTCTGTCACGGCGATAGAGCACGACACGGCAAGGACCCTCTTAAAGCTCATCCACGAGCCGGGCTGCCCGCTGTCCGGATCATTTCCTGGCAAGGCCATTGTTGACACTGGGCATTGATCGCAATGGAGCTACATTTTCAGCCGCGTTACCTTCCGGTATAAGGAAATATAGGTAGAAGTCATCCCTCCCGCTCAAAATTCATTCATCCACCCGTGACCCGGCTCCATCTAGAGCTCGCCGTCAAGACTCATGGCGCCAGTAGCCCTGACGAGGTCGGACAGCTCGCACACCACCTCGCGATACACCGAGTCCTGCAGCCGGGGTTTGGCGATGGAGTGCAGCCGACGGCTGGTGCTGCTCCTAGCCTCAAACTCGCAGTCGAGGCACTTGAACACCAGCTTATCGTACCTAGGGCCGAGGCGGCTCGCGGACCCGTAGGCCAGCCGCCGGACCTCGGCGAGGTCGCTCTCCTGGACCCGGGTCCAGCGGTCGATCTGCAGAAGGACCACGGCAAGGCTGAAGAGCGGCAGGCTCTTGACCCCGTGCTCAAGCATGGCAGTCGATAGGACGTCACAGGAGCTGCCGCCCCCGTCGTCGGCGTCATCATCGCTATCGCCCACGTGGCCTATCGACGATGGCTCGGCTTTTACCTCATTGACGCCCCCGCCCCCCTCGATCCCTTCCATTTTCATGGGCTGGCCTTGCCTTGAGGGCTGGCAGTCGCGTGTGCCCGGGCTTATATCGACGCGGAGGTGCAGTGTCTCCAAACATCGCTTGATCTTGGCGCGATCCTGGAGGACGAAGAGGCTCCTTGTGCTCCAGATTTCAGGCATCCAAGGGGTATGGAGGAACTTGAGGAATGCCAAGGAGACACTGTGAGCCAGCCGGAGCTGGTCCACGGGCGTGAATCTGGTTTGGAGGTCGTAATCAAAGACCGAGTCGAGTGTCATGAAGTTCCTGGACTAGTCTTGAAGCTGGGCGTGCTTCGTGTTTGCTTCAGCGCGAAAGGTGTGTCGGAAGTCGTCCAGCGAGTCGATGAACCCAATACAACCAGACCCTCCAGCTCGACTCTCCCGACCCTTCCCCTTCTCCTGGGCTTGGTAACCGCGGTACAGATCCGCACACAAGGAGGCGGACTTCCCGAGATCCACCAGCTGGCCGTTTTCCTGCTGATCCAAGCCTGGATCTGGCGTTGTGTTTGCACTGCATGGGGTGAGAGGAGGTGGAGGCGCAAGTTCGTCGGCGAAGCGGACCTTACGCCTGGTTGGCTCTCTCCCCTCGGTGCTCTCGGGCGTGAAAAAGCCGCTGTCGACCCACTCCTTTCGAGACAGCACCTGGAGACAGAGTCTGCTCTCGGCCAACAGGCTGTTACAAGAGTCAGGTCAGCACACAGCACCAGGGCTCAATCTAGGGATGCTCTCACGATGCTGCCAGCTGAGAGGGCAGGATATCCAGTCACTTGCCTGTCGCACCGGCACAGCAGCATAACCGTGTTGGTGACACTATCTCTTTCATTTGAAGCATCGATGAAAAGCCTAGCGCAGTGCGGTGCTGGCGTCTTGGTGGCCGCGTACGCTGTGGCAAGCGCATGGTGCATGCTCCGGCTTGCGCTGCGGATCTTGAGAAAAGAGTCGAACTCTTGTCGTGGCCGTGGTGACTGCTGCTCGCCGCTCCGGGCCGCCCCCGGGCGAGAGTTGGGAGCACAGGACTGACTGAGCTCGAGTCTTTCCTTGCGGAGTCGCTCCAGGTCGAGGTTGGAGGCGCGGAGGCTGGTGAGCAGCTCCTTGCATTTCGCTTCGCTGAAGGCGTACTTTAGACCGGCCCTGATCCGATCCTTTCTTTCCTGTAGTAGCTGTCAGAAAGAACAAGAAGAAGAAAAGTTGATTGACAAGCTGGCCATCTTACCGGCTCCATATCAAGATAGGGGCTCTCGTAGCCATCCAGCTGCTGCTCAAGATGATTGACGTCGGCTGAAATTTGCTCAAAAACAGCCCGGCACGGCTCGTAGCTGTCGGCAAGACACGCTTGCAGCCTTTCCTCGAGTCCTAGCTTGGCAGCCAGCTTCTCGTCGCGGCAGCCCAGAATGGCCTCAATATCCTTCTCGGCGCCATCTCGGTCGTCCAATGCCAGTTGAAGCACCAGTCGTGTCTGGTTTCTGAAAGACGCTTTTTCCATGTCGAGAGAGTTGCTGATCCGCCTAACCTCGCTCGAGTACTTCTGGAATGACCTGAACTTCCTCTTTGCCGCCCGAACGCCCGCGTGGGCACCCCCGATCAAAGGGACCAGGCCCAGGACTCCTATAGCCAGCTCCGCCATCGGCAAGAAATCCGCCGCGGGCAGGTGTATGGTCAAGAGATGCTATCGGATCGGGGGATTGAAGGTGTGAACGAACACAGATTAAATGGCCGGATGCAAAGCGCCGTTCGGTGGTGGCGGTGTTGGCAAAGCCCCCTCAATCCCTGCTGCAGACCTGCGCTTGTGTTTCCTCACAATTCGCTGGCCGAATGCTTTGGCCCCTCAGGAAAACGCGGAAGGTCCTCACAGAAAATCCTACAGAAAATCCTACAGCCTGACCAATCTACAGCTCGCAGCATGCCCTACTCTCTAGAATTAACACAGCAATGGTCACCCATATGGATCAAACAGCATGCACTCTACCGAAAAGCAAATAGTTTGTATGCGATTGCTACAGTAGCCTTTGCCTCTTGCTGAGCTAAACCTCAAAGCTTTCAACTACGGGAACGAATTCTTCGACGGTTATTCGGTGTTAGCGGTGTTCAGCTGTTACCTTGTCCTACTGGTTGGAAAACGCAATCAACTTACCTGAGCCCGGCACTTGAGCATCTGTAGGGAACAGCACGCGCCACAGTTCTTCCCAGGTTTTTATCTTAAAGCTTTCCCTGCGCCCATTGATACAATCTTCGACTTCTCGGTCGATTCCGTCCTCGCGGTCTTGTTGCGATGTCGCTACTGTACATATCCCGATTTGCGTTTGGTGCTCTTTAAGTCTAGTAGCAGTCTCGAACTGCACTTGGCAACGGAGACACCTATTCTTGGGGAAGGAGAGTCGGTGATAAGACTTGATGTGGCGTCTGATTTGACTGTCAATACGGCGCTCCGATCGTAATGCCTATTAGGCTATTTCCAATATTGAAACAGAGAACCTACTTCAGACGGGACATGTTTAGGTGCCCCTGCGTGGCGCAGGACTCATGATCTCTGATATTAAATCGTTGGGGATTTCGTTTCCTGTAGGGACATGACAGCAGGGGTGGCCGTCCAGACTGTCGCTTCGGTTCTTGCTCCTCTTCTAACGCTTGGGCAGAGTTGGAGCCGACTACAGACGGGTCAGGGTCGGAGCCGACTATGGACGGGCCGCAGGCCAGTGCTAGTTCTTCGAGATGGTACCGAAGATGGTCGGTGATCGCAACCAGCCCATCTTTCATTTGCTCGCCACACAAAGGACAAGGCGCACCAGCCCAGTCCTGATAATGCTTGGAGCCGAGATGGGAAATCCAGGAATCGCGAGTCTCGAAAACATCTGATTGCTGACAAGAGACTTCAAGGCAGATATAGGGTTGGAGGTCTGAGAGGAGATGTTGCCTAAAAGCAAGCTACAAGTTAGCAATTCTCCATGTCATCACCGCGATCCGCAGTCGCAGGTTATTTTCTCACTTCCACGCGACATCATTGAAAGCCACGATCTGCTTCCCACAGATAAAGCACTCAAAAGGCTCTCCTTTTCGAGCCTCATCCGAGAGCGAGGGAATCCGTCTCGTTTTCTCGTTACCCTGTCCGTAGGACATGACTGTTTTGGCATATCTGGCGAAGATGTGGTCTGAGGGCTGCAGCCCGAGCGAGGTCCCGACACCCGAATCCTTCCACTTCTTGGATGGAGCCGCAGTGGCATTGACTGCAGCTGCTTCTACCTCTGCGTCTGTAGCAGGATGAGCGTCGTCTCCGTCCCTTTTGTTTTTGCACCGAAGATAGCGTGTCATGCTTGCATGCCCTAGACGTGCAACGAGGCTCTCTTGCGCGCACGGAAATCGCTGAGATATGCGGTCGCGATAAATCTGGTCGGCGCTCCAGTCTTTCCACTCGGTGTCGACAGGACTGCTCGCCTGATCATCACCAGCCGATTTGACGCCGATGGACCTCATTGTGGTGTTATCCGGTTTTGGGTCCGGAGGAGGGTTCTTGTAGAGCAAATCCATGCCCATGAGGCATTCAGCGTGTGCGGCGAGGTTTTTGGACACTTCCGAGGGATCTTTCCAGTCAGGGATGTCGGTGGAAACACTAGAATCGTCGTCGCTGGATTCGAATGCGTAGTCATTCGCCTCGCTGCGCGCGCTCTGCTCACTGGCCTCTTGTAGTGCCTCCACATGTGGCGTGAGCGAGTCTGCCTGAGGAAGTGAAGCAGGGCCTATCGACAAAATGAAGTCAGTTTAGGCCTGATCAGGCCTTCAGGCGAGGAAAGTCACCTACCCTTTATAAGCTGCTCCGCAATCCTTCTGAGGGATTTGGAAGTGAGGCTTCGGACAGTTGAACTCAGGGCCAAGACGGAATCCAGCCCCCCATCCGAGACCTTGTAGGCATCATCCCAAAGCATGAGGGTCTCGTAGCTGCGCCGGAGGCTGTTGCAGATCTCGCTGGGCATGGAGCCATGACGTTGGATGATTCTAACCAGATCTCGGAAGAATTCGCAAGTCTGGCGAACAAGGTGTGTGATGCTGGAGGGCCCTACACCCTCTGCTGCTGTAGGGTCGATAGTCTCGTCGGATGCAGCCAATTCACGTTGCCAGTCGGTGATGCGAGCGAAGGGGTCGTCGGCTGCCACCGCCGCCTGTTGCTTGTTCCAGAATGCTAACCAATCATCAAGTAAGGGAGGCCGGAACCGATTATCCGTCCGAGCTGGCTGCGGCTTTGAGCCTCTGTTCATGGCATCGACTTGTTGTGGTTGCTGCTTAGTCGTCGGATGGGATGAAGCAGAGAATAGGCAGGAGGCAAGCGAACACACGGATTTGCTATCAATATATGGTGAGGAAGGCTGAGAATGCAGTCACGTTATCCACAGCCTGCATGGGGGGCCAAGCAGCGAATCAACTAGGGAAACAATAGCTGCGCCACATTCGTCCCTGGAGCTGATGCGCTGGCGGAGGGAGGGGTAGGTGCAGCTGTCCATCTCACTTGGGTAGGTTCAACCGTCCATCACCTCGCAGCCGCAGCAAACCATGGCCCCCCAACCCGCGGTGGCCCAGGCCACCATCGACTTCTTCAACCGCCTCCGGCCGACGCACGCCAACGCCGCGGCCAACTTCGACCCGGGCACCGTCGCGGGCGACGCGCGGGCGACGCGCGTCGTCGTGCACGCGCGGTACCCGCAGCTGGTCGAGGACTTTTTGGCCTTCAAGCGCGAGCGCGGCTGCCCCGCCGAGCGCGCCCTCTACCACGCCGGCTGGGCCTGGCGCGACCAGGTCGCGCGCCTGCTGGCCCGCCGCCCGCTCGCCTTCCTCAACCCGACCGACCACACGGTCCTGCGCACGGGGGAGACGGTCGACTGCGCCGCGCGCGCCTGGGACCTGGTCGGCACCCCGGAGGAGGGCACCGTCGCCGACCCCGCCGCCGCCGCTGCCCTGCGCCTGCGCGACTACCTGAGCTACGACGAGGCGCTGCTCGGCAGCCTGCTGGGAGTCAGCGGGCCGAGCCACTTCATCAACGACGGTGGGCGCCACAACCGCGGCGTGCCCGGGGAGCCGGGCACGTTCGAGCCGCGCGGGGTCATCGTCGGGCTCGCGGGCCCGCGCTTCGAGCGCAGGGGCCGCATGGACTGGCACCTCGCCGTCAACAGCGGGAACCTGCCGGGCCCGTTGGCGGCCGCCTACCGCCGCTTCCTGGGCTGCGAGCTGGCGCCCGGCACGCTGCACCAGGACGGCGCGAAGACGGCCGTCCTGTCGGAGCGGGCGTACGGGGCGCGCGTGCGCGTCACGGCCGAGCTGCTGCTCGCCGAGGCCGCCGACCGCGCCGCGCAGGCCGGGGCGGGCGTCCAGGCCCACGTGTACGTCGTGGGGCTGGGGCTAGGGGTGTGGAAGATCGACGACCGCCAGCCGGACCTGTACGTGGCGGCGTTCGAGAGGGCGCTCAAGGGCCTGGCGCCGCCGGCCCGCGCCCGCGTCGGCGTGGTCGAGTTCGGCTACGTGGGCGGGACCGTCTCGGCCGCGGTGCGCGACTCCGTCGTGGCGACCGGGAAGAAGTACGAGCCCCGCGTCGACGTCGTCTTCTCGACGCGGAACCCGGCCGCCAAGCTACCGCCGGGGTCGTCGCCCAGGCGCCTGCTCGTGCTGAGCTACGCCTGGGACGGCAACGCGTTCCCCGGGAACGAGTACTGGATGCGCATGGTGGCCGCGTCGGGCGACCCGGCCGCGGCCTGCATGAGCACCATCGCCGACCTGCACAACCCGCTGCTGAACCCGGGCTACCTTGAGCGCATTGCCGTCCTGGGCCCTTGGGGTGGCAGTCTCAGCTGAGGTGTCTGACGCAAAATGTACGGGATTTCAAAGGGCACGAGTGATACGTGTAGTGACAAACGGACTTCTCTTGCTGCAACTTCGGACCGGTGCATGCACACACAGCAGCAAGGCGCAGGTACCCGAATTTCTGTGTTCCAGCCGGCCACATCCTGAGACGAGGCAACGTCCCACGTCAAAATGCGGTTAGGGTGTAGATAGATGATGATAGTTTATTCCGTCGGGACACGCCGGAGAAGATGCCGTTTTTGCCATGCACAAGCGGAACCCGAATATCGAATTGCCACCTCAATGAAACATATCAGATAGTAGCATCCCAGTGGTGTCACAAGTGTCACAAGTGTCACTCGGGCGCCCCTACTTACTGCGAGCCTCCTCAGGGCCACCCGCAGCAGCCACCCTGAGCTCGATCAGCAGCGTCGTCCCGGCCTGCAGGACCCCGGGCCTCTTGACGCTGACGACCTCGAGCCCCGGGACGGCGGCGGCGGCGTCGCGCACGATGCGCTCGATGTCGCGGTTCCACCAGCAGCCGAAGCGGGCAAAGTGGCCTGGCGCCAGCCGGTCGAGCGCGTTGTTGACAAAGTCCCAGTCGCCGCGCCCGTGCTCCAGCAGCAGGATCCGGCCCGTGCCAGGCTTGAGGACCGCCGCCATGTTGGCCAGCAGCCGGCCCGGCGACGCCACGCTGCACAGCCCGAAGGTCTGCACGATAACGTCGTAGTGCGCCGGCTCCTCGGGAGGGGCCGTCGCTGCGGTGGACGAGGGTGGCGTCGATGGCTGCCCTGACCCTGAGCTCCGCGAGAAGGAGAAGAGGCCCGGCTTTGCAGACGACGCTTCCAAGGCAGTGGATTGCTGCTGCTGCTGCTGCTGCTGCTGCTGCTGCTGCTGCTGCTGCTGGCCAGGCTCCAGCCGCCGTGGACGCGCCGCAGGCAGCGGGAGACCGTCCTGCACGTCGGCGCGCACCAGCCGCAGCTTCCCGTCCTGTATGTTGAGGACCTCCTCGACCCCCGCGGTCCTGAACTGCTCTTCGCCCGCGGCCTCGTCGACCTTGGGCCTTGCCTTGGGCACCCGGTGCTCCATGCCGGGGACGAGGTCGCGGATGCGGCGGCGCGCGAGGTGGAGCACGTCGGCCGAGACGTCGACGCCGGTGTAGCTGGCCATCTCCACCTCCCCGCCGTCGCCAGCACCACCTTTGCCGCCGCCGCCGCCGCCGCCGCCGCCGCGCTTCTCGAGCCGCCGGACGGTGCGCAGCTGCGGGTCGACGTCGGCGATGTCGTCCCAGTCGTAGTAGACAAAGTTGCGACCAGTGCCGACGGCGACCTCGAGCACGTCGCCGCGGCACTCGGCAGCCAGGCGCCGCCGCAGCCGCCGGTGGCCCATGACGAGCTCGGGCCAGTCCAGCCCGGCGTCGAACTCGGCCGCCGTGGCGCGCGAGATGGTCGGGGGGAGGCCCGTCGGCACGGCGGGCTCGCGCGCCGCCAGCTCCTCTTCGTAGTTGCGCGCCGTCGCCAGGGCCTCGGCGTCCGATGCAGGCGGCTCCGACGCCCGGAAAAAGACAGTGAAGACGTACGAGGTGTAGCCCATGAAGATGGTGCCACCGATCACCATGACGATGAACGCCTTGCCCCGCTTCTCCACGAGCTCTGAAAGAGGGACTTTTTGGTCCTCTTTGCCGCTCGGCGCCTGCCCCTGTGGCGGCGGCGGTGGCTGCTGCTGTTTTCGTTGATGCGACTTCGACTGTGACTCCGACTGTGACTTCGACTTCGACTGCGGCGGCTGCGGCTTTGGCGGTGGCGGCGGCGGCGGCGGCGGCTTCGGCTGCGACTTCGGCTGCAACTTCGGCTGCTTGGCCGGTGGCGCGACCTTGTGCTTTCCCGGAGCAGCCGGCGTGGCCGGTTTCTTCTTGCACGCCGGGGTGGTCACGTGTAAGCCCCGCGCCCAAGTCCGGCCCCGGGCGACCGGGCGACCGAGGAGTCTCGCCGGGGCCCGGACAACAGGGATCCGGGCGCAGACCATGATCCCTTGCTGTTGTGGGTGGAAGAAAAAAAAATTCACGTTGTCACCTCATTGCAAGCCAACCTCGCAATCCCCCAAAAAAAAAACCCGAGCGAGAAGCGGCCCCTTCGGTACAATCGTGGCGCAAGTGCCACACAACTAAAAGGGCTATGCTGGGCTTTTCTGGGCTCGCCGTCGCATTCGGGTGGGTGCTTGCAAACCCTGGGGCGTTTACTATCTTGAGAAGCTCGAAGGGCTCGGCTGAGGCTCGGCTCGAGGCTGAGAGGCGGCGGCCCCTGCTCGAAAGAAAGCTCCTGCTTTTTTCAGGGGTCGCGAAAAAAAAAACCAGTGTGGGGGAGAGGTGTGGGGCCAGTTCCAGGGGTGAGCTTCACCGCGTTTTCTCTCGCGTGCTTTGACGCAGGAAGGGTGCCGGGTTGGCACGGCTGGCGCTACCATCACGACATCAAACGCTCGTGCTAGCTGCTGGTCTTGAACGCAAGCCTGCCTGTCAAGATGCTGCAGCTCCAACTTTTTCCTCGAGCAGCATACGCGCGGGGTTCTATACCCCATTCTCGAGAGAAATATATACCGTCCAATATACCCTTAGAAGTGAGGCAGTAATTTTACCGTCTTTATTGAACATGCAGCAGTACCCAACCCCCTAGTCCAGTGTCTCGTATACCTCGGTACCAAAATGGGTGCATCTCGTTTCCTTGACCTAACCGAGAGACAGTTACGGTCGATCTCGATTATCCCTCCGACCAGTTGTGCTCCGTGCTTTTATTTCCCAGCGATCGATCTGAGCTGAGGCCCAAGCCTGGCACCGACACCGCGACAGGGCACGATGCATCATCACGCCATCAAGACCTTCCCATCAACGTCATCATGTACTACCAGAGCTCAAGACCGCTTCCAATCTACAAAGGCCACCACCCGTCTAAACAAGCAAGCCGTTTTCTAGCCGACCCAGCGACAAAAAATACCACCATAGTAGTACAGTGTACGTGAGAGTAAGGTGAGAGGTATCAACCAGCCATTTTTGCCCGCCTTTTCCGTTGGTTTTGTTCCGCTCGTTCCGCTCGTCCCGCCCAGGTCCCGCCGTCGCCGAGCTGCCCTCATCTCGAGGGAATTGCACAAAGACCCGCGGACCCATCGCCGCTTTTGTTTTATTCTGTCCGCCTGCTCCGCAAAATTTCCTTTTAAATCCCCAATAATCCAAAGAATGGAACAAGAGCCGACAGAAGCCACGAGGAGAGTCGGCCCCCTAGCAACAACGTGGGGCCTTTGCTTTTTTTCCTTCCCGTTTTTCCATATCCCCCACCCGAAAGGACCCAGCCGAACCGAAAAGAGAAGTCCCCGAAAGAAAAAAAGGCGATTGACCACAAGGACGGTCATGCGTCCCCAACGCGTGCCACGAGTCAAGGGAGTTGCCGAGCGCTAAAACAGCACGGCAAACAAAGGCGCCAAGTAAGGAAGGCAGCCAGGATGTGGTATCAGAAAGAACGAGACCTGGCATGACCAACGTCGACGTCGTCTGAACGCCATAAGCCAAGTGACGAGAGAGGGGAGACATTGAATGGGCAGGTCATTAAACAGAGACAAGCCAAAAAAAAAAAAAAAAACCCCGAGGACCACACGCGTGTAAATTCGTACCACCCAAATCCACTTCCTCAAGCCCAGGGACTCATGTAAAAGGCAAAACAAGCGACGGCTTATTCGATCAATAATTAGAAGCAATGGTAGAGAACAAGAAAGATACAGCGCCATACAACCGACAAGGAGCCTGTGCAATCCGGTCCGGCACGGAGGGAAGAGAAGCCGCAGACCAATGCTTCGGGACGTGGAGTAAATGTTGCAACTGGGTGTGGTGATGATGGTCATGTGTAACGAGGAATGGCCGAGCTTGTTTAAAAGTCGACCAGGAGTCCATCGAGCTCGTCTAGTTCCACGTTCTCGGGATTGCGGTCCCACTCCAGCATACTGTCGAGTCGGGCCCAACCATCGGCCTCGACATCCCTCTTCAGGCTGCCGCCGAAAGAGGGCCTCATCGACGGACTCGTTATGGAAAAGTTGATGATGTGATGTCCCGCCGTGGGGGACAGGGTCCTTGGCTGCAGGCCACCAAACAGGTTCTCGTCGCGGCTGTTGTAGGGGATGTCGACGATCGAATCTGCTGGTGCAGAGGCCAGGAGATGCCCAGTGGCTTTCCTCTTCTGCTGCAGCACGTTGGCCGTCTGCGTGAACTCCTTCTCGTCCTTCTCCAGCGGCGGTGACCCGCTGCGGTGGTGCCTGGAGTGCGGGTGGTGGCGATGATGGTGCTGGCGGTGCTGCTGGGACGCTGCTGGCGGAAACCTGCTCGAGAAGGAGCCGATCGGCGTCGTGGGCATGGGCAGATCGTCGTCAAGGTCATCGAACTCGGGTGCTGACAGGTCGACCTCGGGCGAGGGGCTCAGGACCCTCCGGCGCTCCAGGTCATCAGCATCCTCGGATGCTGAGGTGCCGCTTGACAGAGAGGGGGTGATGATAGAGGAGCGCTTGATTATCGGCGTGCTGACGGTCGAATCGGAGAACGGCGGGTGCGGGCATGTGGTGAGGTAGAAGTAGGTTCTCCTGGGATGCACCGTCTCAAGCTCCTTAGCCAGAGGACAGGGCGAGGAAGTAGTCCAACACGGGCGCTTCAAGAAGGTTGCTAGCCTCGACGAGATGATGGCGCACGGATTTGCGGACCTGGGTAGTTTGCAGCTGTTTAGCGCATGCACATTGGCCATGAGGGGCAGGTAGCAGCCCAATCTCATGGCGGAATCACACTGGGCGAGGCGAGGGGCTCTTACTGTTGGACGATCCTGAGCTGCAGCATCAGGATGGTGGCAAGCTCCTTGACCAGGTGAGGGCGGTTCCCTTGGCTGATCAGGACGCGGACGACGGCCTCGACAATGTCATCGTTGATGGATTCCAGATCTATAGGCTTCGGCTCGACCACGTCCCTGTCCATCATCTCGACCGAGGAGGTGGGCGAGGGCGGTGGCGTGCGCTCAAGCTTGGAAGCTTGCGGCCGCGGCGGCGCAAGCTTCCTGGGCTGGGACGCGGGGCGCGGGCTCTGCGAATCGCCATCGTGGGACGCCTTCCTCTTCTTGTTGGAGGATTGCGATTTTGGTGAAGTGGCCGTGGTTGGTCTTGCTGGAGCGGTGGTTGTGCTGGTGGGGGAGTTGCGGCGTGCGGCGTGGTGGTTGCCGGGCAGAGCGATACCGAGACTCGGCAGGCTGAGCGACACTTTCCTCGTGTTGTATCCTGCAGACATGATGATGGCGGGCGGGAAAAGAGGAGTAGAAAAAAAAAAAGGTAGCGGAACGGCAGACGAGAGCAACAGACAGAAAGTGCACCGAAGCAGACAGGAGACACAACTCATACAGGTCTATACGATTCGAGATGCCGTCGAAATTCAATGTAAAGATGGGTTTCCCAAACAATTCCTCCAGACCCCGGAATATGCAGCCAGAAGGAAAAAAAAAAAAAAAAATAGGGAGGCGGCTGCTGTTTGTGTTTCGAACTCTGGGAAGGGGGGAAGGGGCGGCGTGCAGGCCACACCCCGAGGGGAGCATTGGGTGGGGGCTTGTCAGCTGTGTTCCGGGACCCGCGTTGCTATTGGGCGACCGACAAGGATCTCAGGTTTGGCCATGACGGGACCCGCCCTGAGACTTTTTGCCTTGGCAAGCCACCACCCACCTCGATTCCTGGAGGTACATGGGACAACGGCTTGTGCAGCCCAGCCTAGCAAGCCGCGGTACTTGAGGGGCACATTCTGGGCCCCTGCCGCGCTAGGCCCCAGCACCAAGAGCACCACCAAGGCAGGGATAAAATCGGTGTAGACGTTCCTCCATGCACGCTTCATGCACAGACTCGAGATGGATGGCACGTCGAGGATGGGGACATGCCGTGTTGGGAGGCTCAGGCTCCGCGTCTAAAAGGCGGTATGTGAAAAAAAAGAGGACGAACAACCGATGCATGCATGAAATGCACGGCTGCAGGACGCTGCTGGCCACCGCCCTCGACGCATACGCTGCGAACAAACAACCGACCCTTCCTATCATCCGAGCTCTCTCGTCGGATGCATGTGCCTAATCGGAGGTGGAATTGGAATGTGTGAATGGGCCATGATGCGTGTGCATTGGATGGAGGGACTGTCCCGCCACCAGAAAATCCAACCTGACCATGACCAGTCAGTCTGATGTCAATCCCCAATCAGCACCAGGTCCTTGGTGTTCTCTCACCCTTCCTGGCTCGTACACACACTGGGCAGGCAGCCAGCCAGCCAGCCAGCCAGCAGGAGGGAGGAGGACGACGGCAGGCACGCACTGGCAGCTCCTCCTGATGCGTGTTCGACGACGGGGCGCCAAGTCCAGACCAGGCATGCCATACCGGTCCACCTTGCCTAAAAAAGGAAAGCGAGAAAAAAAAAGAAGCAAAGGGTGGGGTTGTTGGAGCGATGATGAAAGCAAGGGATGGGTGTCGGTGGTCGGGACGCGCGAGAGCGCCTCAGAGGGGGGAGGCGGGGCAGGGAAACAGCAGCTCCACGACTCGAGCTCCTGTGGCCATGTCCGCTTGCAGTGCGTGCTTGCTTGTTGAGGGGCAACTGTGTTCTGAATCAGCGGCTGGTTGGCGGGAAGTCATGATGTCGGGTATTGGTCGACGTCGAGGCCGAGACCTTTTTTTTTTTCTGGTTTGCTTCTTCTTCTTTTCTCCCCCATCTTATTTGTGTTACTTTCTGTATCACACAAAAAAGGGACCTGGTGCATGCGGCTACGCAAACGGATGCTGCGTTTCCATTACCCGGGGGCTGGCGCTGGTGTAAGTGCACAAGCTTCTGCGACGGCCGGTTGGCCAGCATTGATCGCGTAATGGAAAAATTATGGGCTTGGATGGAGGGGCCCAATTGTCAAGGGTCACTTTTCCCGCAGGAGAAATCGAATCCACGCCAGGGCCCAAAGCTCCGACGAGCCGCACTGTCTCAGCCTCTCTGTCTCTCTTTCTGTGCTCTCGCCCTCTCCGTCTCCTTCCGCCCGCCCGAGGCCTCGAGCTTGCTGCCAGCAAATGCTTGCAGCCTGTTCTAGGTGGGTTTGGACCCCTTTTTGGCGCAACCACACCACCAGTTCAGTATAGTGGTCTGCTCACGTGGGGGGGTTTCTCGGACGCTTTTTTAGATCTCAGCAGTTCAGGTCGGTCGTCTGGTGTCACACAGCCCGGAGAAGGGGAATGAATGCAGGGAAGACGGGCGGTGGTCCCAAGTTTCGGCGCCGTCGTTGCACCTGTTCTTGGCGCAGATCGGATCGAGAGGCGTGAAGAAGAGGGCAGAAGTTTCTGCCCCACACAGCCAGCCAGGGCTAGAGGAATTCGATGATGTAGTGACCGACCGCCGATCCCGGGGCAACCATCCGCAGCCGTGTCGGCCTCGGACGGGCTCCCCTGGGGGCTGTTGCAGCGAAACAAGCGCGCAAAGTTTCTCTGGAGGTAAGGAACAGGAAGGAGTGGAAGGGCAATGGAAGAGGCGGCATGCAAACCTGTGCAGAAACCGGGCAAACACCCAGGTTGACGTTGCATGCCCGAGCTTCCGCCCGGGCCACCATCCTTGCTTGACCTTGGCGGCCCTTGTGCCTCCAGATATGCAACCCAAAACTCAGCTGTTCGCCCGAGTCGAGGCAATCTACAGAAGCATGTAGCCCCATTTGGCAGCCAACCAGACAGTGTGGGATCTTGTCTTGGTTATCGACGAGACCCCCAACCTGCATCATGGACGACCCCTCGTCAGAATCTCTTCACGAATCGCTTTTACCTTTGGATTCGCGCTCACCGCACAATACTGGCCTGTCTCGGAACCTTTAGATAGCTACCTATTTTTCTCCCCCTCACGGCTAGACTATGCAGCGTTTATATAACAAGGTAAAGAAAAGGCCATCTCACCGCGAGTCTACCCTCCAAAACACCCAAGAGCGGGAAGGAGCCAAAAGATGAAAAGAAACCAAATGTAATGCTGTCGAGAAATGAATGCTGCTTTTCTCCCACCCTGTTCATGCCATTCGTATATTATAATACATAAGTTACATTACCATGCAATGCACCCTATCAACTTCCCCAGCCGCCATGATTCGCCCTCGGACTGGAGTTGGACCGAAACTCCAGATGCATACACGTGACCTGCTTCTCGATATATGTTGGTTTTGTAGATAGTTACCCTAGGAAAAGTAGACGAAGTCAAGTCCTTCGCGAAAACAGCGAGCTCATCTCCCGTTCAGCAAGCCACTACCCCCACATGGCCTGCCGTGCCTGGAAATGGAAACTTGACAAACGAAAAGGGGAAGAAAAAAATTGACCGCAGATGCGGCTTATGGTGAGGAGTTGTTTGTTACTGGGCAGCAGGGTAGTGCTAGCTTGTTGAAGATACGGCAGCAACTATATGTTGTCACGCAAGACCGTTCGTGGTTGGCATTAAATGCCATAATCGCCTCCTCTCCTCGTAAGAATCGTGAGGAATCTCTCAGCCACCTGCCGAAGCGAACACCTGTTAGATTCAACCATCGCATCACCGTGGACAGTCGCATGAAAATGAAAGGCTGGGTATATCTTACGTCAGGAGCTGCCTTGATGAACGGGAGCTCGAAGAACATGTACTTGTCGTTCTTGACTAGCTCGACAATCGTGACTAGCAGGCCCCAGGGCTGAGGGTAGTAGCCCACTAGCCGCTCAAGCAGGATGCGGCATATTTGCTGCCTAATCTCCGTCTCCTCGGCATCCGACATGTCGGTACCGAAAATGTCCAGTAGTGCCTGGCTGAAAAACGAGGTTTGCGCGTTGGCGAACCGGAGCCGGTGAACGATGCTGCTCAGGAGGAAATAGCGTCCTTCGGGGGAGAGCTCGTGCACAAGGATGGACAGGATCGAGATGTCGGCTGCGCCGGGCACAAACACCTGGCCGCCCTTTTCGACTCTCGACACGGCGGAGATGCCAATCAGGGCAACAATGGCTTCAACCACGCGCGGGTTCACCGTCAGAGGCACGTTGCCGTACACCGTCGCCTTCTGGTCGGGCCGCCCGATCGCGTGCGTCATGTGCGCTATGGCATCCTCGGATGGACCGGCTCGCAGGGCCTGCTCCAAAACTCCGAGCAGCCCTATCTGGTGAAGGAAGCCGCTGGGATCTCCCATGTTAGCTGGAGTCTCCCGAGAATCTTCAACCCGGTCGACCTGCACGCCGGGGTGAAGGGGGTCGGGAAGTTTCGGGTGGGAACTCGGGGCAGCAACCAGGATCATGTTTATGAGCTGCGTGCAGTGCGGCGGAATGCTCTCACAGAGCTCGATGTAGTTGGCAGCGAGGTAGTCCGGGAAGTCGTGCTGCAGAACTAGCAGCAACTTGAGCGTCCCACGGTAGAGATCCTTGGCCAGGTTGGACACCTCGAGCGCCTTCAACTGCTCGCCAATAAATTTCAAAAGCTGCTTCATCAGCTTGTTGAATCCGGGCCAACCCGCGTTCTCGGGCGTCTTCATGACCAATGGGAGGAAAGCCTTGTGCTCCAGGAGGGAGACCCATGCGTATACGAAGCCGGGGAATACGGCGGGCCCGAGGTCGTTGAACTTGGAAGCAAAAACGAGCGTCATGTCGCAACGCTCGCCATCAGTAATGGTGTCACACTCCAGGTTGTTCACCTCGTGGAGCAGAACCGAAAAGAGGCGGAAGAAAAGCCGCTGGTTGAATTGGTCCCCACGCATGAGGTAGTGCTGGTTCATCAGCAGCACGCCGATCGCCATGACCGAGTCCAAGAACTCCGCCCGCGGAAACTGGGCGTTCGTCTCGTCCTCGCTCTGTCCCTTGAGAAGAACACCGACCAGGGTTCCAAAGGCGTCGACGCCCAGATAGCCGTCGGAGAAGCTCCCACCAGCAAGCAGGTTGGACTCGCACATCTCAGCCGACTTCTCTATGGCCACACGCACGAACAGGGTCACGTCCTCGGTGTTGTTGATAACATGACGCGCAAACATCTGCTGGACGAAGATGGCGGCAAACTTGGTGCTCGCGCTGGGGTGGGTGTACAGTCGGACCCACTCTTCGAACACATACTCCATCTGGTCTTTACGGAGGGCGGCCATCTCGTTGTGGCTCAGTCCCGAAGGAGGGTCTGCAGGCGGCGCGAGAACCTTAGCCTTTAGCCTGTCGCCACCCGGTACTCCGGGCTCCTCCATGATCCATGCCCAGGCCTCGTCGAGACTGCGGACGAAATCGGCGTATAATGTGACTGGGGTATCGTTGAGGACGGTGAGGTCCATAACCTTCTCTAAAAAGGTGATGGAGCCCTCCTTGCGCTGCTTTAGCGCCGCGGCGATGGCGCTGTCGACGTTCCTCCAGTTCAAAAGGTCGGTCCCCATCAAACTTGAGATGAGCGGCAGACTCAAGAGGTTCACACCAGGCTGCTGCTGGAAGATATTGTTGACGCGCTGGTTCAAGGCTGGTCCAGCGATCTTGCGGAGCGTGTTGAGAACGTGTACAAACGTCTCAATAGCAAGACTGTCGTCCGTGGGGTTGTTGAAGAGCATCTGCGCAATGAGGTCCGATGCGTAGATGGTCACGTCCTCTGATGTCTGCTGAGCCTTGATGAGAAGCTGGACGACGGCATCGACAAAGTCCAGAATTTGATGGGGGCGGGGGATGTCGGCGAAGTGCTCCTCAGGAGCATCAGTTGCGACCCTCTGGATCTCCACGAGTAGCTTCTGCACACGGTCGGCCACAGCCCTTCCATCGATGTTGGGACCGTGCTGCCGCCCGTTCACCATGGCGGCCGAGGGGCCTTGCGACGAATATGGCGGCACCTGTTGCGTACCCAGGTTGGAGTTTGCAGGGGTCTCGGATGGAATAGGCAAGGCCGGCACCGAGTTGTACTGATCCTGAAGAACCTCGTTGGCTAGCGACCTTGATGCGTCGGACGCGGAGGCAGCGTGTGACGGCGCGGCTGGGGTTGCAGAGGTCCGAGGCTGCCTCGCAAAATCCTCATAGATGGCCATCTGCTCTGGGTTGAGACCATTGACGTTGGGAGAAAGCTTATAAGGGTTGGGGATCGTCCACGCCCATCGACTCATGCCCGGGTCGACATAAGGCTCGTTAGGCCTCGTCGCGCGGTGTCGTCGCCTTGCTTCAAGCTCCATCTCGAGCATCTCCTCAATCTCGGGCACAGCTCGCTCCTCGGCCGCCTTCTCAATCACGCTGGATGCTGCGTCCAGGTTGAGGTTGACGCACATGTGGATCGTTCCCTCGGGCAGCACCTGGGGGAGGTCGTTGGAGAGGCTGCGCATGTGGTTGCCAATGTTGACCCGGAGCGGCTCCCGAGACGTAACCAGGGCCAAGCTTCCAGCAGTCGCCTTGACCATGTTGATGGCAGACGTACGGACACGGTTCTCATCGGGTTCCGTGCAAAAGTCCTTATGAACCATCTGCTGGGTCGAGATGGCAGCGATCGTGACGGACCTATCAACGACCGGCTGGATTATATCGTGGAGGGCCTTGTTGATGGCTGTCCGGACAATCTCGGTGAGTCGAGAAGTGCTCACTACCATCTCGTTGGTCGGTGGAATCTGTAGGAGCGAACTGATGTCAGGAATCGACGGTGTGATGGCGTGCGGAGACAAGCCACCGCCAACTGCCGGACCCATGCCGTTCAGGGACAGATTCTCGAAAGATTCTAGGACATCGGGCGGTGTCATTTCCGCAGGCTCTTCCACCGCGATGCGGTTTAGGATCTCGCCGGAAGGCTCTATGCTCTTGTGATCAAGGCTTAGTCCCTTGCAGAGCACTTCGATCTCGAACTTCAAGTTGAGCTTCAGCTCGGCATTGTGGTATAGTTCGATGAGCAGGTAGATGATGTCCATGAGCCAAGGATTTGGCGGACGGAAAACGTTGGACGAAGCTCCCTGAATCAGGACCTTGCAGACGAAAGGTATGACCACGATGAGCCTCTTAGTATCATGGGCCTCCATGAGAAGCTGCTTGAAGGCGATGTTCTTGTGCTTGATCGGCTTGTCCCTCGCAAGGGTCAGCAGGCCTAGCCAGCCGCCGAGGTTCTTGAGGTGCGTACGCTCTGTCGAGTTCCCCATAGTGGCCTCGGCGTTGAGCATGCGGGCCACACTGGTGTACGTCTCCCGTAAGACCTCGGACCACAGCGACTTGTCCCCAAACTGCTTGACCAGTTCAAGGTAGACGTGATGGTAGTTCGGCTGCATCTTGGCCCGCTCCTCAACGAGATGACTGGCGAACCACTGTTGGTGCTTGTGCTCGAGCATGTCGGAGAGTTCATTGAACATGGTCTGGAGGGTGTTCTCGGTGATGTTGTTGAGCACGAACTGTATTTTGCCCTGAGTGTCGTCGTCGGGATCTTCAAGGCCGAGGCTGGACGGGCGGCTGTCGGCATTGATAGATGAAAACGGTGGAGCATGTGGCTCTACTCCCCCGCCGTCGTCAGTGTTGCCGTTGGTTAGACCGTCGCCCCCTAAGCCACCAGTCCCGTTGTGCTTCCTCGACAGTTCCTCCTCGTGGCTCCGCACGACATCCTCGGCCTTCTTCCACGCCTCCGTCCCCTGGAGGCCGGGGACCTGCAGCAACTGCTCGCAAAACCCAGGCCACTCGCGCAATCTGGTGAACAGCTGCATCAGAGCCTGGAGCCCGAATTTGTACATGGCCTGGTTCGGATTGTGGTCCCTAACCGCCTCCAGGATCATGCCAAGCCCGATCTGAAGAGGAAGCTCAGAGATGAGCTTGTGAGAGATGATGCCGCCGAAAAGGACGGCTGTGGTCGCCAGCGCCTCCAGAGGGTAGTCACTGAAGTGAGTATACTCGTCGAAGAGGCCGTGAATCATGCAAGCAAAGATGTCCTGCTCCAAAGAATCGCGAGAGTGCTTGTACCGCTCAAGCACCTCGACAATGTTTCGGACTTGGACCTCGTCACTGTACATCTTCTTGTAATGCTCCTCCATCTTGGCGTTGGCGGCAGGAGGCAAAGCGTTGCCAGTTTTCCCATTGGCGTCAACAATGTCGTCGTACCCCTCGCCGTAGTTTATCAGGCGCGGGTACACGGTGATGCATGTGCGCTGGACGGTTATCAGTTCAGGAAACGGCTGCTTAGGGAGAAAATCCTGAAGGATTCCCAAGAGTGCAGATACAGTCTTGACCTGCAGGGGCGTGTTCTGCTTCGCTGGTAGAGATTGCTCGGGCGGCCGCTGCACCTTAAGCTCCATTTCGGCCTTGATCAGGAGGAACTGCAACAGTGACCGCGAGATCTCGCCGCTCCTGTCTCTATTATTCCTCGCGTACTCAGCTAGGTCCAAGTACCCTTCAGCGTGAGCAAGAGCAGCCAGGTCGAGGCCGAACCCAGTCGTGAGGGAGACCAGGTCGTTGAGCCAGTTGTGCTTGACAGCATGCCGAAATATTATTGGCAGATCCATCGGCTTGACGGCATGGGCATCGGCAAGTCTCTGCTTCACCCAGTCGCTGTCCTTCCTCCATAGGCTTTCCAGAACGAAGTCAGAGGTGGTGGAATTCTCGTAGAGGAAGTTTTCGAAGAGCGAGTTCAGGGTCTCGACGGCCATGGCTGGCCAAGGTTTTGGAACGCCGAAGGCAGACACAACGAAGATGTCTAGATTCGGCACGACAACCTCTTGGAATAGGCGCTTGGCCTCGGGGGTCTGCGAAGCGTGAATCGAGTTTAGGGCAACATGAAAAACAGCCGAGAGGGCTGCCACCGAGACCAGGGGATGCTTGACGGCAACCGCGGCCCGCTCCCGTACGGGCGATGGGGATTGGGCGTACGTCTCGGGTGTGAAGGTAGGTTCGAGACGCGGAATGTTGCTTGCGTCCAGTTGCTCCGGGCTCAGAGATGCAAAGGCGCATATGTAGGAGAGCTGTGTTTCGGGGTTGTCCCAGTTCCCGCCCCAAAGGTGCTGTATGTCAAACAAGCTGTCCTCCTTGGCAACAGGCAGCAGGGCGCTATATAGACGCAAGAACTGGCGCGAGGATATGCGAGCATCTCGCTGATCAAAGCACGACACGACAAGCTGCCACCGGAAGGAAGCGTTGACCACATGCCTGAGGGCGCTCACCAGGACCACAGGGTCGTGCCGTTGGGACTGGCTGACGGTGGCATAGGTCAAGGCGAACGACACCTGCTCTTCACCTAGCGGAATACTGCCTGGCCGAGACTGCAGGTACTTCAGGCAGGTGTCATGATCGCGGGTGAACTCAGACCCCACCTTCTTCATGTACAGCGCCAGCGCGTTCCCAGGCTTGTCACCGAGGACACGGAAAAGATCGAGGGTTGCTAGGACTTCAGAAGGTGGGGCTTGATCGCTCTGGGAATAACGCGTGGTCGCTTTGAACACCAGCTCCGACTTGGCGTGAGAGGCGAAGTTGGGAGGGTGTTCCTGGATGAAGCGATCCAGGATAAGGGAGACGAAGGACGGTGTGAGCTGGGCATTTTCTCCGGCTGGCCTTGACAAGATATTGACAAAGGAGGAGAAGTTGGCCGAGAGGATCGCATCGGCTGTGGCGGGGTGATATTAGAAAGATGGCAACGCAGGTTACGGAGATCGCGAGAGCGGAAGCAAGGCTGGCCGGGCGGACATCAGCACGACATACCTTTTGTCCTCAGATCAGAACGCGACCCGACCTTGAAAGCGAGCGCGAGGATGGTCTTCTCGAGAGGGTCCAGCTTGAAGTGCTCCATAAAGGTCGACAGATCAAAGTCTCGGAAAATGTCCTCGGTGCCTTGCTCGATAGACTCGGCAATCTTGCGGGCGTATTCCTGGTCGCGGCCGATCTTTCGCATCTCCCCAACCAGTATGTGCATGTTGCCCGCATTGCCCCCTAGGCGGGACACGCCCGGGAAGATCTGGGGAGCATTGCCTGCTACCAGGCGCGCAAAGTACTTTGTGAACACTTCCATACCGTTGTCATCGATGAGCTACAGTGCATGCGAGGGCGCGCGTCAGCATAGATGCAATCGCGGGGAGGTCAGGGGGGTTTGGAGGAGGGACGCGACCCGGCGCGAGGAAGCTAGCGACAAGGCGGGGAAAGGACATACCTTTCTCAGCTGCTCTGTGTGCTGATCCCACTTTGTGGGATCTTCCTTGTCCTCCTTGATAGTGCTCAGCAAGAGGTAGACCTGGGCGACACTGATCTTGCTGACGCTGGTCCCAGTGGGGCTGCTGGTACTTGGGCTTGCACCAGCACTGAGACCGCCAGTCTGCGAGGGATGGGGCGAATGACTGATGCCCGTCTGCAGCGCCTGGGGTTGGTTGGGCGAAAAGGTTCCTGGTCGGGGTGGCGGAGGCACCATGAGGGTGAAGATGGGCGGTAGGAGGCCTGAAGCTGAAGCGTCTATCCCCTACTCGATAGAGCCCCTTTCGTCCAGGCGAGCAAGGCGGCCGTGGAGGTGCGTCAGCCGGGGCGTCGGGGCATGGACGGGGGGCGGCAGGAGGGTGATGGTGATGGGCGCCGGGTTGCCGGGGTCCGAGGTGCTTTGGGCGGGTGGTTGACTATGCGCTGGAGCGTCGGGGGAAGAACGCGGGCCTGGGGGGCATCGGGCGGGCGAGTCTGACGCACAAGGGTGCAGGGCGCGTGCTAATGGTCCAAAACCGTGCCAGTACTGGTATCCACGTGAAAGGATGGTGCGGGCCGAAATGGAAGGGTAGAAGTTCTGCGAGGAGTAGCTTCGCTGGCGCAAGCTCGGGCTGGTTGGTTTTCTGACTGCGATGGCTTTTGGGGTGGGCGAGGCAGCTTTGCTAGGTGAAGATTCCGACGTGTGAAGTTCAAACTGCAAAGCTAATGTCGGTGTGGCTCAGTATGTGGCGCGGCCCAGCAGGCACTGGCAGCCAGTTGCTTGTGTGTGGGCACGTGGGTCGTGGCCGTGGGTGAGGTGGCAGCAAGAACGGCGTCGTGCACTGACAAGCGGGCTACCTCCCAAGGAAGGAAAGGCTGAAGCCAACAAGTCCGAGTTGGGTTATGACAAGACAAGACAGGCACCACCAAGCTGCTCTTTACAGTGTGCTTCACTGAAGTGCCTACTCCAACTCTTTTTGTTCAGGTCTGACACGGAAAGAACATGGGGGACATGAATGAGGAGAAGGCCACGTCCGTTCGGCAGCTGGCAACTAGGCCTAACATCTACCATTGCATCACGCACAATCGCGAGCATCGCTGAATCATCTGGAACAGACTGGGCATGTTGATACAACGGCTTGTCGCTCGCTGTTGACGGGTGACAACACGACGACTAGCAGAGTTCAGACGCCGTTGGTTGGTGGTTGCCTCACATCACGTCGTGTATTTCGTCAAGCTTCCACCAGTCAACGGTCTGCCGCTTTGGCCGAGTCACAGCGGCATTCCGCACGGTACATCAGACAACTGCAAAAGGTAATGTGTCAAGACGAGCAATCAGAGGTGCCGGGGACACGGTCAGTGCCTTTGTCTTGCCGCCCCTCTCACTAGGTCGAGTGGTGCGCTGTGCCAGGGCTGTCCAGTCGGGTCGCCAGCTGGGGCGGAAGATGAGCAAGCTGTTTGGCGCCGGGCCAGTTGAGCCCCCATGTTCCCCACTCGCACTTGGAGCTGCCAAGATTTCAAGTTGCGCCCAGCTGTTCAGCAGGTTGCCAGGTCAACAGGGGCTGGACCCACGAAAGTCAATAATAGTACAGCGAAGAAGCCGGCACGACACTCCCACCTTGAACCAGCCGACAGACACCACTTTGAATCAATTGCGCGGGACCTCCTCAGTCATACCAGTGAAGGGTCTCTCTTAAATTCCACAGCACAGAGTGGTCCAGATTCTACGCATCTTGGACAAAGTTTACGATACCGACACAGAGCCTCGACACCGCCTCTTTCCAGGAGCCGCATCACACAAGAAACACAGGACGGTGTCCGATTTCCCTCGCGCCTTCGCGCTGCTGGACACCATGCCAGCAGCGGCTGATGATGGGCCAACCGTAGCCCTCTCCTGTACGTGTTGCATGGTGGAGTGCAGGCGGCCGGACAATGCCATCTGGCGGTCAAGATATCGTCATGGACCTAGCTGACGCCTCCTAACGGGGCAAAGTCGCCAACAACTTTTGGGGCAAGGATGATGCAGGAGTAGGGCCACTCTTTGACCGGATGATCAACGCAAAGCAGACTTGCGACGAGCTGCGATCGTTCTACGGTGGTATGTCTTGAGCTGATTCGCATTCGAGTACGACACGCAGTTCGGCGGGCAACAGCACTGACCACAAGATACTCATTTGGACAACAGCCCGAGCATCTATCGAAGATGAATACTCCAGGAAAATCCTCTCGCTTTGTAAGAAATCGCTGGGGTCACAGGAAACAGGCAGCCTGAAGACGTCGCTGGACACGGTACGGGGCGAGTTGGAATCTATCGGCAAGCAGCACCAATACATAGCTGCGCAGATGAAGAGCGAGCTGGAGGAGCCGCTGGCGGCATTCGCTGGCGCGATGAAGGAGCGCCGAAAGATCATCCAAAACAGCATTGAGAAGATCTTGAAGGTCAAGATTCAGCAGACGCAAACCGTCAACAAGGTATGATGACGAGGGGAATTTCGAGGCTGCGGACTACACAGGAGCGGAGCCTGCTAATACTCAACCCACACAGACACGGGATAAGTACGAGCAAGAGTGCCTGAAGATCAAGGGGTATCTTGCACAGGGCCATATGGTCATGGGCCAGGAGGAGCGGAAGAACAAGGCAAAGCTGGAAAAGACGCAGATCAGCCTGGCAACGTCCAACACCGAGTACGAGAACGCGGTCAAGGCGCTCGAGGATACTACGGCTCGCTGGAACCGCGAGTGGAAGGCGGCGGCCGACAAGTTCCAGGACTTGGAGGAGGAGAGACTCGACTTCACCAGGGGCAGCCTGTGGACTTTCGCGAACATTGCGTCCACTGTCTGCGTCAGCGACGATGCCTCATGCGAGAAGATCCGCCTCTCGCTTGAGAAGCTCGATGTCGAGAAGGACATTGCCACCTTCATCACGGAGCACGGCACGGGCCAGGAGATCCCTGGTCCACCAAAGTACATCAACTTTTGCCGCGGGGATGTGGACTCGCAGTCGGAGGCGTCTGACGATGATAACTACGTGGTGGCCCAGTTTCCTCGCAGCATCAATCCTGCTTTCCGTACCTCCTCGCCACAGCCGTCAGTTTTTGAGTCACACCACGACCCCAACAACGCACTAGCGAGGGAGCTTCTACATGGGGGCTCAGGAATGTCACCGGGCCGCGAGCAGGCTCTTACCCCTCAGAAGGCCGCTCTCATCGAGAAGCAACGACAGGCGCTGGAGGTACAGCAACAGGCACCGCGGGCTCTGGAGATACAGCAGCAGGTTCCCCGGGCGCTGGAGATACAACAACCACCGCCGCAGCAGGCCAAGCCGCCATACGACCCGAACGACTTTGCGCCGCAACACCCGAGACTTCAGCTTCGTTCTCAGGAGCCCAAACAGGTACCACCACAGCAACCTAGGGCACCTTACGACCCGAACGACTTTGCACCACAGCCGCATAGGCTGCAGCTGCGTGGTCAAGAGTCCAGGCAGGCTGTGCCTCAGCAACAGCAGCATGAGCTTCAGCAACATCACCAGCAGCTTCAGCGGCAGCACCAACAGCAGCAGCAGCAACTTCAGCAGCTCCAGCTCAGGCAGCAGCAGCAGCAGCAGCATCTCAGACAGCAGCAGCAGCCTAGACAGGCTGCAGCGCCGTTTGATGCAAACGACTTCACACAAGTGCCACATGACCCTTATCCAATGGATGGCATGACCATGCTGTGCCGGACCAAGCCGAACAGCTCTGACCTCGGGTGCCACCTTGGGTCTCAAATCGATTCGCAGATCCCCTCGGCCGTCAGCTCACAGCTCAGCTCCGCGCGACCCTCTAGCCGGGATGACAACAGCGAGTATTCCAACCCCACCTCCCTTTCGGATTTGGAGGGCCCCAACGGGATGCCGTCGCCTGTCAAGCAGGCCCCCGCGCCGCTACTCGCGGAGAGGGAGCGAGAGCGGGAGAGACAGCTAGAGCGGGAACGGCAGATGGAGAGGGAGCGACATCTTGAGCGCGAGCGACAGGTCGAGCGAGAACGCCTGGAGGCGGAGAGAAAGATGGAGCGTGAGCGGCAAGAAAGGGAGAGACAGATGGAGAGAGACAGACAGGAGAGAGAGCGCCAAGAGAAGGAGCGCCAAGAACGAGAGAAACAAGAGCAGGAGCAGCAAGAGAGGGAGCGACAGGAGCTGGAGCGACAAGAACGAGAGCGACAGGACCGGGAGCGACAAGAACAGGAGCAACAGAGAGAAAGGGAGCGACAGCTCGAGAAGCTCGAAAGGGAACGCCAACTTGTGAGGGAACGCCAGCTCGAAAAGGAACGCCAGCTCGAGCTGGAACGAGAGCAGCAGAAAGAGAGGGAGCGGGAGCTCCAGAGACAAAAAGAGGTGGAGCAACAGAGGGAGAGGGAGAAGAAGCTCGAGAGAGAACGCGAGCTGGAGAAACAGAAGCAGCTGGAGCGTGAGCGTGAGCGTGAGCAAGAGAGAGAGAGGGAGAGGGAGAGGAACAACACTCTTAAGAAGAGGAGTGGCTTCTTCCAGAACAGCCCTTTCCGACGCAAGAGCAACAAGGACATGGAGCAGCCGCCGTCTGCGTCGCTGCGCAACACTTGGCATCCCTCGCAAACCTCGACCCGCGCGCCGATAGCATACGGGGCAAGCAGCAGCCAGCCCCAGCAGCCAGCCGAGCCTAGAGCGCCAAGCCCAGACCCGATTGACGCCAACGCGAGCCTTGCCCTCAACGTCGGCCAGAACGTGTTTCCTGTGGCGGCTCTGGGAAGGAAGAAGGAGCCAGCAGCGAGCGAGACACCAGAAGACGACCCGATTGCCTTGGCCCTTGCGGAACTTAAGGGAGTCACGCAGGTTGGCAAGCAGTCGTCGGTGCGCGTCTCGGCTGACACGTACCACGGTATCGCCACGCCTGCTCCCGGCGCCCAGTCTGCATCCCGCAATGCCCCATCTCTTCGGGGCAACGACCCAGTGGCGGCCGCTATGAGGGGCACGCCACCGCCGTCGTACGACCAGCCGGTCCAGAGGCTCGGAGTGCCCTCGCCCGCGTGCACCTCCAGGGCCATGAAGGAGACATCCCAGAAGTTCGTCAGCCAGACCCGGAACTTGTTCAGCCAGCCTCCCGCGGCCGCATCCCCGGTGTCTAGCGGCGGCGGGTATGCCTCAGCGTCCCGCCCCGGAACAAGGGGGGCCGCCGAGGTTCCGCGCGCCGCTTCCCCCGCGCCGCCTCGTAGTGCCTCGCCTCGCCCGAACAGCAGGGCAGACCCGCAGCAGCGTTCCCACCGCTCCGCATCCCCGAACCCCCAGCCGCAGCGCTCGCATCGCTCTGCCTCGCCGAACCCACAACAGCGGAGCCACCGCTCGGTTTCGCCGAACCCGTACGCCAGCGGTAGCGAGCGAAGGAGCCAGTCGCAGCACCCGACCCATCACCAGCCGCAGCAGCAGAGGCGGCCCTCCCATGCACCCACCGTTGGGTCGACGTCTTCCAGGACGCAGGCCCGCGGCTCGGAGCCAGGCTACTACCGCCACAACTCGCCCAACGACATGACGAGGTCGGCGTCCCCGGCCCCGTTCCGCAACGAGTACTCATCGTCCAGGCCGAGCAGCAGCCACGTTCAGGCCGACATGTCGGTGCAGCTGGCGCCGGTGCCAGACGACGTGTACGGCGGCGGCTCCCAGTACGGGGGCTCGCAATACGGCGGGTCTCAGCGTGGTCGTGGTGGCCGCCCCGGAACCGCCACCGGCTCCAGGGGCATGAGCCTCTATGAAGGGGCCGGCCCCGTGCAGCCGGCGAGGACGCGCAGCAAGAGTGTTGCCGACACGAGCCGCCAGTACACCAGAGACGGCCGTCCTATTATGCATTTTGGTAAGTCGCCTTCCTTCCTGCTCATTCTACCCCCACGCGTCGAACGGTTGATATTAACTTTCTTTGCAGCTCGCGCCCTATATCTGTACCAGGCCGCCATCCCTGAGGAGCTCGGCTTCGCAAAGGGCGACGTGCTCGCCGTCCTGCGCCACCAGGACGACGGCTGGTGGGAGGCCGAGATCCACGGCGGAAACGGCCAAGTCGGCCTCGTCCCCAGCAACTACCTCCAGCCTTGCTAGACCAAGGCAGGATCGGGGGGTTTGGGTGGTGCGGTTTGTATGTAATGGGTGGGATCTACGGTACCTGCCGTCGACGGAAGATGGCAGGCGGTTTTGGGGTCATCATGTCAAGGCTGGTTCGAGTCGAAGATTTTGGTCGCATTCTCGCGGCATTTGCATTTGCCGACAACGTCCGTTGTCAGGACATTTTCTTCTTTTCTCTTCTTTACTTCTACGACCCATTCATTGTACGAATCTTTGCGTTTCTTTTCTTCACCTCCATTTCTTTTTGCACATGGATGGCATGTTAATGATTCTCTCCTTCTCCCCTATTTATCACGCCAACATCTTGTCCTTTCTGTTTGTGCCTTTCTGCCTGGTTGCTTGTTTCTGGTTGTTCACGGCACACGGCATGGCCCGCAGTGAATTTCTAGCGTTCTTTGTATTTGCCTTGCCTTCATTGCATTGCACTGTATGTATTTACACGACCATAGATTGTCACAACAAAAAAGTCGTTGTTTCTCGGGGTATCTATAAGACACTGGTGCCTTCTCGTTCCTCGTTCCCCGTTCCCATTTCTATAGCATTGGTTCATCTTTCCGTGAGTGTTCACAGCGAAGACGTCAATTTCCCCAATTTTGTTGGCCAACCTATGTCGTCACCAAACCCAAGCTCTCTGTGCATACCCCCACTTGACACATTCTTGAATGGAGGGCAACCCCTAGACCGCTGGACCCCGAAATCGCAAACACCAGCCCAGGCTTGCTCCCTCAGTCCATTCCAACAAAACAAATGGGTTGAGCAGAGCGGCGCGTCGCCAGCACGAGAGCTGCTTGCGGATAAACTGCACTCCTCCACCATGGTCAGTCGCCTGTTGCTTTCGCGTTTTCTTTTCTCGTTTCGACTTTCGCTTTCCCCATCTGTGGTCAAAATCGGAGCCCCTGTCCTTGCCTCTGATCTTCCATCATCACATGCTAACGAATCCTCCACACGCGCGCAGGGCTCCTACATCAAGGGCGGCTTCCGTGCTGTCACTTCGAAGACGGCCCAACGGACGGTGCTGAAGACGGTTGTGCTCGTCACCACATCGCTTGTTCTCCTTGGTCTATCAGCTTTTGCATACCTCCTCTTCTACCAGAACTACCTCCCCGACCAGGTGTCGACGATTCCGCTGCATCTCCAATACGGGTTAGTATTCCCCTCCTCCGCATGCAGGACGCTGCCCCGGTCGAGCATGGGACCCCCGCTAGCAAGGGGCAACCGCAAACGGGGTATCTTGGACTCTTCCCGAGCTGACATTGACTGCCCCAGCCGCTCCGAAAACCCCTACGCGATCGCACCGCTCCCGAACCGGCTCGTCAAAGAATCCCAGGACTACGATGTTACCGTTTCGCTAACCCTGCCGCGCTCGCCGGCCAACCTAGAGAGGGGAAACTTCATGATCTCGATGTACCTGTCAACTAGCTCGGTTCCCCCGCCCGGCGCCGCGCTAGCCCACCAGATCGACCCCAGGAGCCTCCGCGACCCGAACCACTGCGTGTACTCGGACTCGCGGCCTGCGCTCATGCCATACACCGACCCAGTCGTCTCCGTCGCGTCCAGGATCCTTCTACTGGGTTGGAACATGATGTTCCCCCTCCCGAGATCCGCCACGGCCGTGTTGGCCGTCCCGCTGGCCGAGAGGGTGTCGTTTGCGGCGGGCAGCCAGCGGCCAAAGTCGCTCCTGGTGGAGCTGGAGACGGGCGCGGAGCCGCCGCTGCGCACGTACTCGGCCAGTGTGACCTTCACGGCGCAGCTGAGCGGCCTGCGCTGGTTCATGTACCGCCACTGGCTGCTCTCGTTCGTGGTCTTCACCACTGCCTTCTGGGCGTGCACGATGACTTCCATGGTGGTCGCGTGGGGAATCCTGGCACTCTGCCTCGGCGGGGGCCCCCCGCCCAGGGAGAAGACGGAAGTGGCCGTGATCAAGGACGAGCCGCGACAGGACGACAAGGGCGCTCCGGCCGCGAGGCCCGGCGGCGCGGACCGCGAGGTCAAGAAGGAGGAGGACAATGACGACGACATGGGCATCGCGCTACCACCCACACCCCGCACGCAGCTGTCGTCGATTGGTGCTTCCGCCAAGGGCCCACCGCCGAGTTATCAGTCGGGCGGCAGCATGAGGGGAAGGCTGGCGGGACTGTCTGTCAAGTCGCCGTCTGGCGGTCATTTGTCGTCGCCACTGGACGCGAGGGGCTCGCCCGGCGGTGGCGAGGAGTGGGGCAATGGGGACGACGAGCGTGATGAGCGCTGGAGGAGGGAGTACAGCACGGCAAGTACGGGATACGACGAGGGCCGCGAGGTGGGAAGCAGCGGCAGCAGTCTCCGGCGGCGGTCGTCCCAGAGAAGCACCCCAGGAAGCTGATATTACTCAGAGGAATCAAATGCCGCTCTAACCCAGGGGTGCTGTGGCAAGTGTTGCGAGCACGGCAGGCGTTCGGATTGCTTTTTTTTTTTTTTTGTTCTTTTCTTTCTGGCATCCAAGCCACATTTTATTGGGGGATCGGCCATATCGTAGACTCATTGACGGTTTAATCGCGACGTCCGATATTCCCCCTCTTCTGCTAGTCCGATGTTTGATACCACTGGGGGTGCTCTGGGCTAGCGGAGCCTCAGAGGTTGGGCACGCGGACGGATGCTTCTTGGGACCAAGTCATTCTCCCCAGGCAGAGACATTTGATATCCTGGGGAGATGAACACATAGGGCGCCGACCGGGCCGCTGGACCAGGTGTCTCTGTCCAGCACCGGTTCGCGACAGACACGGCAGCGAGAAGTGTGTGGCTCCTGATCGTTCGGCGGCGGGCAATGCCAGGTACCGGCTAGTCAGTCAATCGCGGCCATGGACCCCTGTCTGGCGGACCAGCATCTGTGATGTGGCAGTTGGCCTCGTGGCGGTCAAGACCCAACCCCCACTCCTTGGGCTGCCACGGCAGAGCGATGCTGGATGCTAGAGCGG
Source organism: Gaeumannomyces tritici R3-111a-1 (assembly GCF_000145635.1). Classification (NCBI taxonomy): domain Eukaryota; kingdom Fungi; phylum Ascomycota; class Sordariomycetes; order Magnaporthales; family Magnaporthaceae; genus Gaeumannomyces; species Gaeumannomyces tritici. Next base: position 1,925,429 of record NW_008804545.1, read on the forward strand.
GTTCTCGACACAGATTGGATTGTTGGCTTGGGATAGCACCCACCGGCTGGGCTGCCGAAGCACAGTGCCCGATTTCTCCTCGACATGGAGGCGCGGACGAGGATGGCAGGTACCTGGAGGTCGCTTCGTGCGTCAGCTTCCGGGGAAGTATTCATGTTTGCAGCACAAGGGTGGTTTGTGTGCACTTTGAAAGTCTTATAGACGATTTTCTTTTTTTTGCATTGCATTGCACGGGGTTACTTCCCGGTGCCGGCGGCTGCAGCGATGAGCCACCCAACTCGATGGGCTGTAGCTTTCTCCAATCTCAGCCTCGTCCAGAAAGCGGCTGGCGATCAGCATCAAACCAAATTGCATGGCCTTGCTCGCTCCTCTGCACGCTCAACCTCTTCTCTTTTTGCTTATCCCCAGCCCCCCTCGCAACAAACCATAGGCAGCCACGGCTTGCTGTGCCAAACTCATTTCCTCACCTGCTATTTCCTCCTGATCCATCGAACCAGCAGACCCCTCCATAGAGCATTTCGAGGTCAGAATTGGAGCGGCTTCCCACCGCCCCACCGAGACGCCCGCGGTCGAGGGTGCCAGCCTACGCGCGAAGCAGCGTAAACCACAGCACGCACGAGGTACCTAAATCCAATGCTGGCCTGCTGCAGCGACACCTAGCTCGCTTCCGCACGCCTGCTCCAGCTGTCCACCAGCCGACAAGCTGGTCAAAACCCGCACAAATCCCAGCACCACGCGCCCTCCCCCCAACGAACCCAGCCATTTACACGCCGTGGTCGGGCTGCCCTAGCTTGCTTGCATGCCGTGCTGTCTTGACAGCACCCTGTCGCGACATCCTTGCCTCGACCCTCAGCTGCCCAAATCGCCTCGCAGAACATAAACCAGAGGGCCGCCCAGGCGGGTCACCACGACCAAGTCCCCCAAGCGGAACCGCCCCGTCGAGCCGACTCCACCGCCTGACTTCCTCAATCCTCCCCCGCATAGCCTCCATAACTACACCGTCTTTGCGCTGAACGGAGAGCAGGCGAAGAAAAAAAAAGAGCAGGAAGGACGAAGAAAAAAAGTTGCACCCGGCCCTGGGCTCACAACGCTAGCTTCCCGTCCTGGAATCCTCTCTTTTTCTTTGCCCTTTCCGCAGCCGCCCGCCACCATGCCCTGCTTCAAGGGCATCGCGGTCAGCATCCACGCGAACGGCCCTGTTCCCGAGCATGGAGTTGTCAAGCAATCGCGGGTCTCGAGGGTCACTTCCTACATACCTGTGCCCGAGCCGACCCTGAACACCGACACGGGCGCTCAAGAACCCGCCAAGTTCGCCATCTCCATCACCCTGCTCACAAAGGGCCTGGCGATCCCGTACTCGACCCCGCCCGCAACCGAAGACAACCCCAACCCGAAACCTCGCCTGGTCGGCGCCCCCGGCCAGCACGGCACCGTCCACCCCTACATGCCCTTGACCGCGTCCGAGAATGAGACGATAGCGGCCTATATCTACTTCGACGGACGGGCCAAGGAGGAGGTCGCTACCCTGCTCCGGCCCGGAGAGGAGACGTGGGTCAACAGTCGATGGGTCCAGGTGCCCGAGGCGGAGGGCGGCGGTCTCGCCGAGCGCGAGTTCCTGTTCCGGGAGGTCGCCCTGGAGAGGTGGCTGAACGGCCTCGACCTCAAGGGCCACGACGCCGCCGACAAGCTGGAGAAGCGCAGGCTAAAGTATGAGAAGAGGCAGCGCCGCCAGGAGAAGGTCGCCAACGGCAACCCCTCACCCATGGACTCAGGATCCGACAACGATGACTCCACCTCCTCGGACGACGAGATCCCCGAGTCCACGGGCCAGATAAAGGTGGCCATGTTCCGCGTCCTCGCCTCGGGCGAGATCAAGAAGGGGGAGTACTCGCCCCAATTTGACGCCCACGATGACGACGACGACGAGTCGGGTGCGGGCCAGAACCGGGGGTCTGGCGCCGTCGGGGCGGATGTCGAACACACCACCAGCTTTGCGAAGCCCAAAACCCTCGATCCCAAGACCATCAGTACCCAGACGGTCACAGGCATTGACGGTCCCGAAAAGCCCTATGCCACATTCACATTCTTCTACCGTGGAAAACGTGCGTTCACTCGTCTTCCCAAGCCTCGCCAAGCCTCCTGACTGTAGCAAAACCGCTTTCCCCCCATGTTCCCCTTCCAGAAAGCTGACACTTCTTCTCTCCAGGCCAACTGGAAAAAATGGGTGTCATTCCCTCGTCCAGAACACAGGCAACGCCCTCAAGCAACGTCAAGCGGCGGTCCGCCCAGATAGAGCTTCCGAAGCTCGGCCCTCTCAAGACAACCGGCACGGTGGGCTTTTCGACATTCCGTGATAACAATGCGGACACGGACCGCCGGAGGAAATCTCGGAAGAAGTCTATTGCTGGGAGCCCTGGCGCAATGACTATGGAGCCTGATACGGACAGCGAGGACGAGGACCTAGTGAAAAAGATGGAGGATATCGACGACAAGGAGACAGGTCCGTCCCGTGGCAATCTCAGCCCCGAGGAGGCCAAATTCTCTGGCGAGCTGGCTGATGGGGTTGAGCGCATCCACGTAAGTCACCTCTTGACTCTTACCCACCTGTAACATGACCATTGGGGGCGGCGTCGGCTAACAAAGTTGCGAAATCTAGCTCAAGAGAGGACGGTCGGCAGACCCAGACAGCGTTACAGCGTCAGTGTCACCGCAAAAGTCACCTAGGGCGAGCCCGCCCGCCGATAAATCTACCCCGAAGGCGCTCGGAGAAGCCATGTCACCAGTTCAATCATCGGGCACTGGATTCGGCGGTCCTCTCTTTGGAGGCAATAGTGTGCCTGAGGATTCGACCATCGGCAGCCCCCTCAAGAAACACCGCGTCAGCGTCCATGACGACGAGAAATTCACTCAGGCTGTGGGCCTAGGAAGCATCCTCGCCCAGGTCCAGGCCGGTCAAATCCCTCAGACCCCGCAACAACCATCGCACATCAAGGAGGAGGAGGAAGAGCTATGATAGCTGTTTCATCCTCCGACTTCGGCCCGGAGCAAAGGAACAGCAACAGGGGGGATCAAACAAAAAAAACACCTCAATGTCAGAGCTACAAAAAATGGGGAAAAAATAAAAGAGAAAAAAAAGAACAAAAAAGAACAACCCCTCTTCAAATCTCCGCCGCTGACAGTTAGTCGCTTTGGCTTCTAGCCGCCATATGGAGCGCTAGTTTTCTGTCCCCTAGGCTTGGCAGAAGCTGAGTGGTTTGGATGGTGATATATATGATTCTGGGCTACGCCCTGCCAGGTCTGGGTACCGGGGGGGTTTCTTGTTTTACGACACCTGTCACACCGTACCGCATTTCAGAGGTACCGACAGGCGCCCAACCGACTGGTGTACTTGTCTGGTTTGGAGCGGCGAGACTTCAAGAGCGTCTCAGCAACCGTTCCACAAGCCAGAAAAAGGGCCAAAGACTTAATGAGGGTATGACGATTGGAATTCGTTGTCTTGTTGGATGCTCCGGATAGAGGCCGAGGAAATGGGTGGTTCTTGTCCATCGTGGGCGGGCGAGGTGACGATAGTATACCGTCCATCTCACTCTTGGACCCTTGGGAATTGGCGAGGTTCGATGGAGTATCATCTCCTCTGTAACCACCAAGACGTGTAGATAATCGTGGCGGCTTTTCCAAGCCAACCAACCATAGTTGACGAGCTGCCAGAGAACAAACAGCGACAGGCGTTGTTAACACAGGGGTTATCGCATCTACACATGGTCATGGATTACCAAGACCTCCCACAACTCTACGTCCAGGTCCCCCGTTCGGGTATCGGGCTGCACATGTCACATACAGCCCGACTGGGTCAGCAGGCAGCTGCTCGCATGCAAGTCCTACCATGCACCGCAAGGCTTCCTGCATGCAACTCGCGTCACACGACGATACGGAAAGCTTTGTACGCACACATGTCATATTCCCACTCGACTCGGAGGAGACGTCATTGGACAATATGTAATATTTATGATTTTTTTTATTCTATGCCTTTTTTTCCTATTCTTCTATTTCCGTAACCGAAGCCGATGCCCTCCCGTGACTACGGAGGCCATCATTGTGTGAAGTTTCCAGAGGAAACCCGCCATACGACAGGCAATTGAGATTCCCTACCATTCGTGCTGGGCGGCCATGTCGGATGTGCGATGGAGAGGGGGAAGAAGAACCTGTAGCCATGATGTTAGCCAGAAAGCCCTGCCAAACAGACGCAAGACGACATCAAATGAGCAGAAAAAAAAAAAGAAAAAAAAACGGGCATGTGCAATGGGGGTCAGACTGTTGAGCTTGATAATTAATTGGATCAACATGAGGATTCAGTTGGCCGTTCTTAAGAAGAGTTTGTCATCATTCCAGGGAGGAGGTGAACGCGAAAAAGAAAATAAATGCAGTCGCGGATGAATGCAGCAGGCAGCGATGAGCTAAACTTACCTTATTGCCCGACCGGTCCACCGCTCGCCGCTGTCTCCATGTGGCAGCGCGGTGGCCGGAGTCGAGGTGACGATGCAAAAAGGAGGGAAGCTGGAGCGAGACAAACTCGAGAGGCCTAATTTTTTTCTTCGCTAGGACCCCCTTATAAATCTTCTGGGCGGTACTGGTCACGTGTGGAGTGGGAGCTCCATTTGAGATTCGTGCCCACTCTCAGGCGGGCATTTTACGTTTGCGAATTGGTGTACCATCCTCACAAACATGGAAGGTAAATTTTCAGCAATCAGGAGGCAGGGAGATTGTTGATTGACAGGAAGATTGACCAAGGGGGAGAGGGGGCAGGAGGGAGAATAAACAGAACGTCGGAGAAGGCGATAGAGACCATCTTGAAAAGTTACCTAGCGGTACCTGGCATCGGACATGGAGGGGCTCCCGTGGTCGGGCAGGTAACCCCATAGACCCCACCTACGACTGGCAAAACCCCTCGTCGTTCAGCAACCTAACAACAACAGAGCCCAGCCTACACGACAAGATATCTCAAGACCACCAACTCCTGCTCCCGCAAAGACTTTACTGCTTGCAACTCTATCTTTCTGATCTCTCAGCACCAGAATTCATCCGCTTCCCAGTATCCAAAATGGCTAGTAAGTCAACGTCCAGCTCTGAGGCCCTGCCCATCATCGAATCATCGAAGGACCATTTTGCGCAGGCGTTCCTTTGCGCTCGAATGACGTGCCTCGCATAAACAGCCAAAACACTGAAGTGCTAACCCGCTACCCCTCGCAACGAAACAGCCCCCCATGCTGTTGCGCGTATGTCTACTCCCGCCGGCCGGCGATTCCCATGAGGCCCCGCACTTCTCCGACGACGACGACGATCGCGAGGGAGTCAATGTTGCCCGACGCGGGGGGACTGACAAAAACAAAACGCTGCTCATCAGAGGAGTTCGTCCAGTTCTACTACAACGAGTTCGACAAGGGGAAGGAGGCGCGCGTCGCATGGTCGAACCTGGTCTACGTACGCGACGAACCCCCCTCGACGCTCGCGATGCAAGCGGACGCCAAGTGCGCAACATGAAGGTGGCTGACTAGGCGAGCAATGGACAGACGGAAGTCTCCAAGTTGACCTTTGAATCGACCGAGCACACCGGCAAGGCTGCCATCGCTGAGAAGCTTGGAGTGAGTTGACTTCCATGTCCCGGATCTGTTTGTCCCTGGGCTTCACAAACGAAACGAAACATGCGCGGCTAACGAGCCATCGTCACCTCCCCTGTTTATAGGGCCTTCCCTTTGAGCAAGTCAAGCACCAGGTCTCGACCCTCGATGTCCAGCTCACACACCACAACGACATTGTGATCCTTGTCACGGGACAGCTGCTGGTACGAGACCCACCGCCTCCCCTAGACACACCCGGCCGTTTTCCAGCTAACCAACGCTACTCTTTTTCTCGCGGTGCCCCTCAATAGGTTGACGAGGAGCAGCGCCCGATGAACTTCAGCCAAGTCTTCCAGCTCGCCAAGGACGGTGAGCGGTGGTACGCTGTCAACGATATCTTCAAGCTGGTCCTCGGTTAAACGTGGCACCACTGTTCCGCGTCGCGGACCTGGCAAGCCCGAGGAGAATACGCCATGTGTCTTGGATCGGCCGTCCATCGAATAGACGAGGATGGCTGCGAAACCAGGTCACATGGACGATTATCGCTCGGTCCGGAATCATGGGAGAAGGACGGAATTTGTGGCATTCACGCGTCACATGATGGGAGGACAGGGCGAGGTTTGCTTCGGGGGTTGCCATGGTGTTTAGGGTGGACAAAATGCCACCATTTTGCTTTCGGCTTTTTTGTCTTGTTCGCATTCGGCGCGTCTCTTCTCCCGGCTTATCGTTTCTACGAACGATTTTTCAAGGTTACCTATCCATTCAATACCCTCGGCGCCCGCCCAGGAGGCTGAGCCGTCTGACTAGGCTTTGCTGGGAGGGTGGGGCGGACTCGATGTTATTTTGGTGCCTGCAACGCCCCGGCCGTCGGATCTGGCTCGCACAGCGCTGCTGCGCGCGCCAACATGGAAGCCAAGCAGCCCAAAATACCAAGAGCTTACTCCACGGCACCAGCAACGTAACGCATACGTAAGACACTTGCCATCCGATAGCACAGGCACGGGCAGGCTAGGCAGGCAGCGACCAGTCACGGGTAGTCGCAAACAGACAGTCCTCCAAGCTGCATAGCCGACCGGGTAGGCAGGTCGGCCCCAGGTCTGGCAGGTCCAGACTGTTCGTCAGACACGGAGCACTCTTTTTGGGATACTGTTTGAGGTTTGCATCCGAAAAGGCAAAAGAAATGTGCAGAACCGATCAAAGTCGCGTCGGAGGCTGGGATTGGTGCCCGGGCCTCAATTCCACTGCTGTGAAGCAGGTGGTCAGTGCGCCACGTCATGGTAGGTGCACCGCCAAATAAAAACCAGCACCATACAACCTAACCACGGAACCCATACAGTTTATAAAAAAGAGAGTTGAGGGAAATTGAGGGTATTTGAAGGAAAAGGGCAAAAATGACAAATACGAAGGAGGAGGATGACACAAAAAGATAATAAAAAACAAAACTAGGGGCAAGACATTAGAACATCTAAGGGAAGCGTTGTCGAGTGCATGTTTTTACTTGGCCGCCGTGCCCACCTCACTTCCCTGGGGCCACACCCCTCTGGGGCAGTGTCCCGTGGAGCCACAGCCCAGCCTCCCAAGCAACGGCAGTGACGAAGCAAGGAGCAAGGAGCAAGGAGGGCCGCGCATGCTTCGGGTTACTTGGCCTTCTAACCGCCATATGCCCCCTCCCTCAAACATCTGCACTGTCACAAAGAAAAGTTGTGGCCCAGCTCCATTTAGTTTTTGGAAACAGCCAAAACAGACATCCTGAATCTTAACGACACCTCGCTTTTGGAAACATCTCCCAACCACCAGCAAAGCAGTGTGCGTGCAGCTTCGTCGAAACAGCGTCATCGCCTATCATCGCCGAATCACGCGATACCCATTAGCTCCCCCGTTTTCGTGCCCTATCCAGCTGTTGCTGCAGGTCGATCGCCCTCCCGCAGCCACACATAGCCGACGTGCTTAGCTTCCTCCGCCGAGCGAGCTCCATCCAACGTGACTTTGCGACAGCCCGACCTCGAGCGACAACCCCGGACGTCTGTCGAGGGATAAAGAATTAAAGCACACAAAGACAAGCATCAACGAGCCGACGAACGTTAGTCGACGCAGCAATCCCGGGCCAATCAAGACAGTCTACAGCGCCACCGCATTCAAGATGACGCTCAAGGAGGAGTTCGCGACCCGGAACTTTAGTGCGTCCACAGCTTTTCCTTCCCCTCTCTTGGCCGAGGTCGTGGCCTGGTAGATCACGACATCGTTTTGCTAACGTCATGACTGTGTGTTCTCAGGTATCTATGGGCAATGGTAAGCCTTCGAAAGGACGCGCGACATATTTCCCACTATTGCCGACGACGCCTCATGGCCGTCGAGACCTGGACATTGTCTACCAATGACTTGCCCCGGATCGCAGCTCAGATTACCTGTTAAGTGGGGGACGGCGGTATCCGGGGGATAGATGCTTGAGGCGATTGCGCCCGATGCGAACCACGCTCCCTGCTGTGGCATAGGAACGGGGACAATATGTCGCATGCTGCGGATACGGAGCACAGCACTAACCTTTGATCTTCTCTCCACAGGCTTGGTATCCTGTCCATGCTCCTCTCCTTCGCGCTGGGGATCGCCAACATCTTCATATTCAACTTTGTCATCATCATCTTCAGCGTCATCTGCCTGTGAGTTCACCCACTTCCATCCTGCTTTCTGGCGCGCCTCGCGGCGGCCCGAACGACACCCGACTAACCCGAGGCCACCCTTCTTACTGGTTCTAGTGTCTCGTCGTTTATCGTCCTCTTCATCGAGGTGCCGCTGCTGCTGCGCATCTGCCCGACCTCGGGCAAGTTTGACGAGGTGATCCGCAAGGTCTCGACCAACTACATGCGCGCGGGCGCCTACTTCGTCATGGGGCTCGTCCAGTGGCTGTCTATCATCTTCGCCGCGACCTCGCTGATCGTCGCCGCCGTCTTCTTCACTCTCACCGCGGCCTGCTACCTGCTCGCGGGCATCAAGGGCCAGGCCTTTGTCGGCAGCAAGACCCTAGGCGGACAGGGCGTCGCGCAGATGATCGTATAATCGGACTTCCACGATACCGGCTGGGTAACGGCCTGGGGATGGTATGGCGGGCCGCTTTACGTGTACTTTTGGGCCCGAGGCCTGGAAAGTCGGCAGTCACGCACCACGCCTCAACTCCCAATGGGCGGCTCAACACGCCCACTACGCCCTAGGAGATAACTTCGGCAGACGATGGAAATGCGGGAACCCCTTCACCGGTGTTGAGGGCCAGGTCAAGGCGGGGCCAATTCTTACTTGGCTTCAGCGCATTGAATGACGACGGATGAGGAGCAGTGTGACGAAGCATATTGCTGTAGGAGGGCGGGTTTCCAAGTGGCCAACATCTTCGGAAGGGGGTTCTGGCGTCATGGGTTTTTTTTTTTTTGCCATCATCTTCGTTCCTCCAGGGGGTGTTTTCTGCGGTGAGCTTGTTCTCGCGACATGTAGTCGCCTTGACACGAGCACCCCCATTATCAAGATGAATGTTTGTTAGTTATGTCTCCGGGACGTGTATGACGAAGGTCCTCGCTCGCGTGCTTCGCCTGCAGGATCGCATGTATCTTACCGCTACGAATAGGAATGAGTGTTTTGCTATGTCGTTCGTTCGGCAACCCGAGTCTGCGGTGGCAGCACTGGGGAAGCGGAAAGCTCCCTCGGCCCAGGGCTACGTGGAGACTAGGTACAGAAAGGCTCGTATGTGGCCAACACGGTGAGGATGAGGCTGTCGACCGTCCTGTACAACATCCGATGCCGACGCTCCTGCAAAAGTCTGGTGCCTGGGAGGGGATACCCGACAAAAACCCCACTCCTTGCCGGCGTCTAGAAGCTCTCGGCGGGACCTGGCCTGACGAGGCCGCCTCCAGCCTCCGCTCCTGGTGCTGCCTGCGCTCGGGGCGGGCGCATCCGATAGGGCGGGCGCTTGCTGGATCGTGCACGGGGTCCCACGAAAGACCGGACAGGAAGATCGGAGAGGCGGGATTGGAACGCGGATACGACAGTCTGCACTGCCGGCTAATGCAGACGAGGTGCTGTTTACGACAACAGGAGAAAGGACAAAAAAAAAAAAAGGGGGGGGGGGGCGGAAAGACTGGGCTAATATGGCCGCAGAGGTACTCAAAAGATGTACTGTTTTGCGTCGCATCACGTTGCGAAGCACATTAGGTTCCGTATAATGGAAGCAACAAGAGGAAAATCGCGCAATGCGCGGCACAGTGATCGGTTTCCTTGTATCTGGCTGGTACCTGGAGGTTTGGGGTACTGTACATCACTTTTCTAGGTTGCTACGAGCGGCTCCCCAAAAGTTTGCTGAAGCCCGGCCTCCCCAGCAAATCTGCCCTTTTGTGTTGTGCCGCCATTGAGCCATTTTATTCGTCATCGAGGGGTTCGTGGCGCTGTCACGATCCCTTGGCCTGGGTGCCTGGCAAAAGAAAAAAAAGTCTGAACGGGGAGCACCCCTCGAGTCCGGCATGGAACGAGAAACAAGTGACCAAAAATAGGGGGTTTGAGGCTGGCGACTTGAAGACATGGAAATACCTCACCCCGAGTAACCCGGCTAAAGAGGGCTCACAAGCGGATAGATCTCACTTTCACCAAAGGTACCTGATTATAGGCTTCTGGCTCGCCACGACAGACCAAAAGACACACGATCGACAGGCGGCCGGGCTAGGTGTAGGCACAAACGCAGTTGACAAGTGCAAAGATGGAGCCGCCTGGTCCCCCCGGCTCGGGTTGCCAAGAGATACGCGGCGCAATTGTAGCGGTAATATGCCAGCTCAGTGGCGGGATGGGATACTCCTTTGTCCCTGTGCTAGCCTTCAAGACATTTCCACCTGACAAGGATCCAACAGGAATGGAAGACAGGCTACCTTGGTATTCCCCAGGCAACCTACTACCACTGTACCTCATAACCTGGCCGTGGGGTGAAAGCAATGTTTGAATAATGACAAGAGATAACAAATACACAACAAAAACCCTTCGTGATCACAGGGTCGGCGGGATGTGGTGTCGACACCGATGAATTTTTCTTCCATGTCGGTCGTGATCCTTGTCGGTACGGTACCTCGAGTCCACGGGACCGGTCTGGGCTCTGGATTGGTCCAGCAGGGTGCGTGGGTTGGCATGCATGTCATGGGGGGTTGTCGCTTGCCGGAAACCTCACTTGCTGGTGGGGACGGGGCACGAGAGACAACGAGAAAAGAGAGACGAAGCGGTCTGCAACCGACATCTTGTGTGCATTAACATGCCATCCAAGTACTGTAAGTACCAAGGAAGGCTAGGTTGGTAGGACGTACCTACTTCTTTTCCCCACCGAGCCATGGACGGATCAGACGGCCTCGACTTGTCGGATCAGTCTCCGTCCGGCGGCGGCGGCACAACGGTGACGAGCTGCAAGTCATCTGGGTTTGATTGACTAAAGGGATAATAACGAGGGCGCTGTTACTTGGCCGTAACAACCACAAAGACGCTGTGTTCAAGACCTGCCGAGAGGTACCCAGGTACCGTCGACGGCACAGATTGACAATCGAGCGACGCTCCTTGGCTCCATTGCACAGCTGGGCGCACGGCCGCCCCACGGCAGCTTTTCTTGGAGCGGCCCCTCACTTGATGGGGCCGGCAGAAGACTGTCAGGGCGGTCGATGTCATCATTCGCCCGGAAAAGCTGGGTCCTGCAGGCCCCTCGATTGAAGCCACGCAACTTGGGCCAGCGGGCGGTTCCTCTTTCGCGGCGGCAGGTCCATCCTCCAAAAAGTTTTTTTTTTCTCTCTCTTCATCTTCTTTGTTGGGGTTCATGGGCTCATGTTTTAATGGCGGTCGATGACTCAGTCCTGAGCCACAGCGGCAGCAGTCCCGAACAGGAAGAAACCAGAGCAGCAAAAAAAGAAGAAAAAAAGAAAAAAAGAGAAGACTCGATCGGGTCCTAGAGTCCATGCCTGCCTCGACACCGAGTCCTTGCGTCAGTCGTGCATTGGGTAGCTTCATTTTCTGACGGGGTAGTTTCAACCCCGATAATGAGCCATCACAGCAATCGAAGAAAAGGAAGTTCCCTGGGACCTGGGGGCGGTGGTGTGCTCTGCCCGCCAGAAACGGGCAATGGACGGCAACCAGGGGCCGGTACCTGGGGAGGTACCTGTAAAGGTACCCTGTACTTACAGCGCATGGTAAGTATGCATCATGTTCACCCTCACCAAGGTGACTACAGCGGTAAAACTGCTGGACCGCTGTGATTTGGCCCACAGCTGCCACGACGCCTTTGCTCTGGTTTCTACTTGTGTTCATTTTCGTTTTCATTTTATTTTCTAACCATCTTCCTTAGGTGTCGCTGTTATTATTTCAGAGACGGGCGGTTCCAGGGAAGCTGAAGCTGGAAGAATAAACACAGAAACCCAGCTCCTCAGGTACCTCCCGCCAGGTACCTCGGCCAGGTGCCGTGTCCATGCATGGTACGAGACGTGCTTTTGCGTGCTCGCCAGGATGGCAGGTCACGCGGCGCCGCTTCAGCTCCGTCTGGGCTGGGCTTGCGCTAGCTGCAGTACGCAATGCGGGACCACGGTGCCCCACCCAGACACCCACCGCTGAAGGGCGTCCGCCTACTTTGCTCTCGATTGCTGAGGGCGGAAGCTCGATTCACGCCCACGAAGCCCTCTGCTGCATGACGTTTATAACCAAGGGCCCAAGACGTCCTCGCTGCTCGCTGTTGCCCCTGTTCCTCCGTTTGTTCTCGCTGTCTCTCCATCTCTGAACTCGCGCCTCGCACCTCGTCATCATCATCCTCATAACGCCTCTTCTGTTTTCCTCCATGTCAACTCTGTTTTCTGTCTCCCGCTACTACAAACCCTCAGTGCCGGTCGCGCAACCTCGGTAGCCACTGTTGTTGGACCCCAGCCAAGCCATCCATCCATACACACGTCAACCAACAAGATTTGGTTTTTTGCTCACTGCTCGTAAGTTCAGCCTGTGCCACGCCTCACCCCTTTTCCCTCTTCTCCGGTTGCCTCACACCCCTTCGTGATCTTCTCCTCCCATCCTCTGCCGCCCCGAGCGCAGACCGCTCCTTTCCCATCCTTTCCGTGTCAGATATCGATTCCCCAGGCACCCACCCCCTGTACCCCGGACGCATCCCGGGCGGGCGGACGGCCAACCTCCGTATCGTCGTTTGTGTAATCGGATTGGCTTCTCGTTTGGCCTGCTGGATAGGAAGCCCCGTGTCCAGCGCGATTTGGCGGGTGGTTATCTGCGCCTTAATCTCCCCTATCTCGCAACATCGGACCCTTATCTCGTCGTCCTGAGCTTGCTAGTCATCCACCCAGCCAAGCCCTGCCCTGCCCTGCCCTGCCACGCACTTACATCGACCTCCCCTCCGAACCGGCACGCGACCACCCTGCTCCTTATCGCCCCGTGCCTTCTCACTGCCTGCCATGTCGTATGTGGTGTTGCTGTCGCATCGTGAGACTCGGTTGTGCTGACCCAACACCCCAGTTGGACCGCTCGACTTAGCCGCCGAGCATTCGTCTCCTACACCCTCAGTATACATCTTTTAAGCATCCGTACCACCACCTGTCGCCCAGCATGTCTGCCGCTGTCACCCAACCACCAAGCGTCCCCCCTCGTCCTTCCAGGAGTCAGGACCGAGACCAGATGCCAAAGATTCCGCCCCGCCCCGTCAACCGGCGCCTTGAGCAGTCGAGCTCGCCAAGCCGGGGTCGGTTTGCGCCTTCGCCGCTCAACGAGAACCCCCTGAACTCGGCCAAGAGCCCGCCCCAGATCTTTGGCTTCAATGGCTCAGAACCCATTGACCGCTCGTCCAGCGTGGACCTACCCTCGCTCGGCGAGGAGGGCAGGGAGTATGCCGCCTTTGCCAGCGACAACAACTTCGCCGACGGGGAGAGTTCCTCGCCTGAGCAGACTGCCAATATCAACCAGAACCTGAAGCTTCACGCGCCGAAGCCGTCTCTCCCGGCCCTGAGCGCCAAGCAGCGCGTTGCCGCCGTTACCCGCACCGACTCGGACAAGGCGGCGAGCTTTGGCATTGGCAAGCCCAGCAGCGAGGACCCTGTGCCCTCCAACCGGAGTCTCAAGAAGAAGGCCAGTACTACCAGCCAGCTGTCGGCCAACACCGAGAGCCACATGGACGATGAGCATGGCATCCCAGAAATCGGCAAGCAGGTGCCCATGTACCCGCACGCCGGTGACGTGCAGGCCCCGTCCCCGGCTCCTGGCTCCGAGGGATTGAAGCCCAAGCACCACAACCGCAAGACTAGCGCTCGCGGTTTCACCTCGGAGCTGCCCCCTGGCAGCTACGGCCTGCATGGCCACGGTGTCAAATCCCAGGACAAGCTCGAAAAGGCTTATTATGAGAAGCATCCCGAGCTTGTCCATAAGGAGAGCAACAAGCACCACCATGACCGCCCCAATGACTTCTCGATGAGCCGCGAGGAGCTCAACAAAATCGTGCGCGCCACTGCCGAGCGCGGAACTAGCAATGGTAGGCATATCCTGCAGCCGCATCCCACGGTGTCTTGCCGCGGTGTATACCGAATTCGATATGGCGAACCCGATCCCCTTTATCCTTGGTACTAACACGCTTCCCAGGCTTCGGAACCCCAACCGAGCAGTGTGGGTGGGAGGCGATCGAGGAGACTGCCTCGCGCATCACCTCCCCCAGGCCGGCATCAACTGCCCCCAACTCCCCTGAGCTGAAGAGGCGTAGTTTTATAGACGGAGCAGTGCCGGAATCGGGCTTGACCGACGACCAGGTCATTCACGTCGGCGATCCTAAGAGGAGGTCCGTCATGTTTGATGACAAGTCGCCAGAGCCCCTCGAAGGCGAGGATGGTTACACAGCCCCTATCTTGGCCGGGGACGAGGTTGCCAACAACGCCTCCGACCTCCAGCCCGCCGTCAGCCCTCCGGCAGAACGGTCCGGCAGTGCCTTCGAGATAGAGCCCTCAAGCCGTCCCAGCAGCCGTCCCGCCAGCATCTACAGGGATTCGTCCATAGATGTCCGCTCCACGCCCCTGGAGGACGTCCAGGAGTACGAGCCTCTCTTCCCCGAGGACGAAAAGACGCCCGCCAAGGAGCCCCAACCGGACAAGAAGAAGGAGGCTAAGAAGCAACGATTCCCAAGTCGCGACATCTGGGAGGATGCCCCTGACAGTGTGCATGAGGGCGCCGAGGTCTCGACGCCGGACATTTCACAGGAAAACGATGGTGTGTTCCCTCTCAGGGACGTCCCTGCTCGTGACGACTCAGAAACTCCAGCCCACGCGTTTGCTCGTCGCCAGGAGCAGCTTGCCGAGGATGAATCGAAGCAGAGCCCGGACGGGTTTCTGCATAGGAATCAGAAGCCTTCTTAGGTTCAAGGCCAGTCTCATATTGCCAAGGAGGTCGCCAACGAGAAGCGCCCGTCGGTCAAACGATTCCCCAGCCGTGATGTGTGGGAAGACACGCCCGATAGCCTTCAGCTCGAAACAGTCGTCTCGCAAGAACAAGACGAGGCAGAGGACGCCTCGCCAGTGGAGGTCATGGTTCCCGAGCTCCCGCAGGGGTCTGTAAGCAAGTCAGCCGAGCCTTCGTCTGCCGCAATCGAAAAGCCTGTGGTGCCCGAAAGGCCCAAGTCGAAGCAGCCTCCCAGCGATGACGCTGCGGCAGCAAAGCCGACTGTTCCGGAGCGGCCCAGGCCACAGGTCCCTGCTAGGCCCACGAAGCAAGGGTCTGGTTCTAGCAAAGACGGCGAGGCGGCAGCTTCACCAGACACCCAGTCAAAGCCCGTCATCCCCTCCCGCCCTGGAGGCTCCAAGATCGCCGCCCTGCAAGCTGGCTTCATGGCAGACCTGAACAAGCGCCTGCAACTCGGACCGCATATCCCCAAGGTCGAGGAGCCTGCAGCCCAGGATGAACCGGCTGTTGAGCAGGAGAAGGCGCCGCTTGTGGATGCCCGCAAGGGTCGCGCTAGGGGCCCTCAGAGGCGAGCGCCTGCCAAGAGCGCGGCTCCTGCTGCCGCCGCTGCTGCCGCCGCTCCATCAGAAAAGCCTGTGCTGAGCCTCTCGTTCAGCTCGCCGTTGACACTTTTCTCTATCGACCCGGACCAGGATCATGTGAGCGTCGGAGGCATCGAGAAGTCCCCAGCGACAGAAAAGCCTCCCGTGGCCAGCGAGGCCGTCGAGGGCGACAAGGCTAGCGCTGAGCCGGCCGCGCCTCCCGCCAAGGAGGCGGAAAGGACTGAAACGGCAGAGAGCACCGAAGAGGCCAAGCCAGAGACTCTCGCCACCAACATGGCGGGCGAGTCCGTCGTTGCGGTCGACGTAGAAGAGAAAAAGGCAGTCGAACCAGCCGCCGCCGAATAAGAGCAGGAGAGCAGACCTCCTGATCACTGATCGGGATTCGGTCCAACACTCACTCCCTTGACTCACTTTCCGGATGGCCCTTTCTCCTTTCCTACAGGCACAGATGGGGGGGCTTCAGGTCTGGAGATGTAACTTTCTGGCTACCTGCGCTCATGATCAATGCCCGTGCTTTTCGTTGATAGATCATTTCTGTCTGATTTTCTTGTTTTACGAATTATGTCTTGGTCATTGTCATGCCAGTCGCCTCTCAAGTCCTAATGCAGCCCAGAGCCTGTGTGAAAGCACTACAAGCATCGAACCGAAGCGAAGAGTAACGCATAGGGAGAGGTGGCTGGACGACGTTGGGGACAAAAAGGCGAAATGAAGGATTAGAGGGGGAAAAGGGCGGAAAAGACACGGCTGGTAACGGCTATTTTTTTTTATTTTTTTTCGTCACTTCGTCTCTCCCGCCCACCCTCCTTTTCCTTCCCCGCAACCCCCTACCCTCCTTCACCACAGATAGGGCACCTGTTCCTCCTCTCTTTTTATCTCGTTTTAATGCCGAACACGTCTCTGCCTGGTTTCAGGGGCTGGCCCACAAGCCGGTCGCATGAGATCTGTAGAACGCAACGGGGCCTTTCCCTGGTCCTCAAAATGGTAAGGCGGTGGGGCGCTGCGAGACGACGTGCTTGTAAAAAAGAGGAGGACGGTATCGGGGGAACATCTAACATATGCGAGAGGCAGCCCAGCTCACCACCACCACGTAGCCACAGCACCGTAGACGCCAGAGCCCGTCTCGATCGGAGAGCATATGACCTGAGAGGAGAGTCGGTGCACTAACATGTAAAACGACAGGAAACCCTGCAAGCCAGGCGTAGACTATTGACATGGGGTGGTGGATCACAGAATGGCAGCTGCAGATACTTTGACCAACACATCATCTTGGAATCGAGATGAATAAAGGGGAGATATGCAGTGCTACATAGGTAGGTGCCTCCATAGTAAGTGCGTCACAGGTAATACTACATACACACCAAGATACAATCACGTGTCAAGCGAGGACGCTACTGCTGTCAAGTAAAGAGCTCCATCATACTGCTCCGGGAGTTTGCTTCCATCGCGCACAGAGCAGATATAGATGTATTTGGACGAGAAATGCAGATCCATGCGCCATAACCCGTGCCATGCCAATGTTACATAGATAGATGTCCAATATGTACAGCCGTGGTTCATACTGTTTTGTGGGGGGTATCGCGTCTGTTTTGTTTATGGTGTAAGAAAAGGTGCGTGGGTGGGCGCGCTTATTTTGCGTTGTTCCAGGGCCATAGTGGAAAAAAATTATGACAAAGGAAAGTTAAGAATCAGGGAATGTCTTGAAGAAAAGTAGGTGGAAAAAAAGAGAAAGGAAAAACCAAGATGGACGCTTTACACGCTTTACACGATAAGTAGTTCGTCGTCATCGACATCGTCCTCAACGACGACGCGCCGCAGCAGCTTGTTCCTGGTAGCTACGGCGGCGGCAGCAGCAGCAGCAACAGCAGTGGCAGCAGGTGCCTTCTCAGTTGTCGCCCCGGTGCTAGCGGCGAGTTCCGCCCCGAGGCTCTCCCGGCCGGCTTCACGGATGCCCTTGTCCGTGACGAAGCGGGTCTTTTTGCGGACGGGGGAGCGGTCGCCCCGGGACCCGGAGGAAGTCGTGGCACCGGCAGCTGATGTTCCAGCGGCCAGGTTCGGAGGAGGGAACGAGGTGGACGCGCCCTCCTTCATCTTGCCGAGCCTGTCCCGGAGGGCGGTGCCCCAGCCGAGTGAGGAGACGCCGCTGCGCGAGTTGACGGTGCCGCCGGACGTCGAGTTCGACGTGACCGAGTCGGGCCGCTTGCGCTTAGCGGGGCCGAGGTCGATTGCGGGCGTGTTTTTTGCCCGCGCCAGCAGGTCCAGGGCCGCC
The DNA here is from genome assembly GCF_000145635.1 of Gaeumannomyces tritici R3-111a-1. Classification (NCBI taxonomy): domain Eukaryota; kingdom Fungi; phylum Ascomycota; class Sordariomycetes; order Magnaporthales; family Magnaporthaceae; genus Gaeumannomyces; species Gaeumannomyces tritici. The sequence continues at coordinate 1,943,341 of NW_008804545.1, forward strand.
GCGCCCATGCCGCCGCCCGCGGAGCCGTCGGCATGGAGGTAGGACGAGAAGGAGGATGCGGCTGACGACGAGGCCGCCGTCGCCGTGCTGGAAGGAGGCTTCGCGCGCTTCTGCATGTAGTCCCTACCGGCGCCCACCCCGTCAGCTCCCAGCTTGGCGACAATGTCCTTCTCGCGCTCGCGCTGGGCGATGCGCCGCTTGAGGGCCTCGTTACGCCCGAGCTTGTCCAGGAACTCGCCCTCGCGGTCCAGCAGCGCGGCTGAGCCGGCGGAGCGGCTGACAAAGACGCGCGACTGCGATTCTTGGTCGTAGTGACCGTGCTCGGCCTGCTTGGCCTTGTAGTCGTTGTACGCGCGCTTGTCCTTCTCGGTCCGGTACGAGCCCTGGCGCGAGTTGTGCTTCCACGGCTTGGAGGGGTCGTCAGACGCCTTCATCAGCTGCGCCATGAGCTTGCCAAAGCCGGGCCCGCTCAGCTCGACGCGGGCGCTGCGTGCCTTGCTGACGGCCTCGTTGGAGTGGAACTCGCAGTACTCGGTCCGCTTCGAGTTGACCCAGGTCGGGCACTTGGTGCCGTCGCGGCGCACAGACTGGCAATAGCCCAGGTCGCGTGCCGAGCCGACCTCGAGGATGGTGTCGCAGTCGGAGTTGATGACAATACTGAACTTGTTTGTCGCCTCGCGCCCCTTTGGGGGCGGCATGATGGTCGGGTTCAGAATCGCGAGCACGGTGCCCGGGGTAAGTTTCCAGAAGCGGTCGAACCCGGTATTAAACAGGAACAACTCCAGCTCAAAGGTGAAGTCAACGAGGGTCATGACCATGTACTTGCCCCGGTCACTGGCTTTTTCCTTGCCGTCGCTGTCCACCATGGGCTTGTGCGACTTGGGGTCCGACTTGGAAGCCAGCACGGCGAAGAGCACAATATCGCACTCGTCATCCGGCAGCGACCAATCTGGCGCCTTGACATGCCGAAGAAAATCCTTCATGAGGTATACCTTCTTGCCCGTTATTGACCTGGTGAGAACCTCGTGCGGCAGAATCCTCTTTTTGAGATGGAAACCCGAGTACGACTCAAATGAAGCGTCGTCTTTATCTTTCGGGTTGGACTTTGTTGCATCGGAATTGTCGGCGTCCTTGTCCCCATCGCTACCAACACCACCCGATCTGCCGCCTGCTTTGATGCTAGGAGCGGTATTGCTCCGCTTGAGGTAGCCCCCGCCGCTACTAGGTCCCTTTAGTGGCCTATTCTCAACCCCGACGATCTCGGCACGACTGTAGGTCTGTGGTAGGTCTGGTAGGTCTGGAAGTTCTGCAGCTGTGGTCTTGTACGATTCCATCTCGTCCTTTCCCACCGTAAAGGCGGCACTTCGTAGATTCTGCACCCTCTGCTGTTTCTCTAGGCGCTTGACCTCGTCCGTCCTAGCCATGGCAAGACGCTCGTTGAAGCTAAGGGGCCTCTGCGGCTGGCCGTCATCAAAACTAGACGTCCCAGTCACCCTAGATCGTTGTTGCTGCTGCTGGGTCTGGCCTTGCGACTGGCGCGCGTTGGACCCGGCCCTTTTCAACGACACATCGTGCGCCCTTAGCCCCTTGTCGATTCCGAGCGTGACTTTCAGAGGCGATCGTTGTTCCTGCTGCGGCGCGCGCCTCACGGGAGACGCGGGGACCTCAACAGAGGCCTGTTGCCTCCCTGTCTCTGCCAGCTTCTCCGCCCTCTCTGCCCTCGCGGCGGAAAACTGAGGCATTGCCCTCGAGCCCGAGCTCCCTTGCGCTCCCTGTGCTGTCCGTGAACCTCCGGCCTTCTGCAGTTTCTTCAGCTTCAGCTTGGCCTGGATCTCCTGCAGTTTGAGCTGCAGCATCTCCTCATCGTCGTCCGCATCGTCGTCGTCATAGTCGTCGCAGAAAGCGCCCGAGGACAGGTTCGGCGCGGTCCTGGACGGCCTCATCTTGGACGGTGACGGCGATGGCGAGGTGCGCTCGGCGAGACGTCGAAGGCGTTCGCGACCACCCGGCGTCCCCATAAGGGCCTCATGCGGAGAGCGGGGTGGCCATTGGGGCTCGGCTTCGGGCAACGGCATCGGGATCGGTCGAGGCGGGCTAGCCTGAGGTTGACAGTTTGGCGCAACTGTGACAGCGCGAGGGGGGAGGTCCCATAGGTAGAGCGGCGACTGGGAGAATGGGCATCAGGCCCACAACACCGCAGACGGCCAGGAGGTGGCGCGGTGCGACGGGTACGACGATGACTTCCCAGTTGTGAGAAATTTTCGGGCGTTGCTCGGTGACACAGACGCCGCCCGACGAGAATTGCGGCCCCGCCCGGGCTGGTGTTGCTGCTGGAGGTGGAACGACGGATGGATATAGGTCGGTACCTAGGCCGACACTACTTAGGTAGCAGTCTAGCAGTCTAGCGACGGCTGATGGGAGGGGGACCTCGATAAGGCTGATCGATAACCTCCTTCTGGGCTCCGTCGGCAGTTGGATTTCGATTGATTGAATCCTCTGTTGGCGGTCAGACGCACGCCTCGCGCGTCGACGCGACCCAAGATGTGGGGCAATCTCGACCATTTTCCGGGGGAGGCACGTGGGCTAGTGGGAACCCACCCATCATTTCATACACAAGAGTTAGCAGCCGTGCACCTGCCATTCATGGTTGTCAACCGCATTGGCAGGTGCTCGAACACATCAAGGCTCGGATTAACCTTCCGATTTATCAACACACTTCTCCTTCTCAGACGAACTCTTGCTTGTGATTAGATGAAATGCCATTCCTATACATGTTGGTTTATTGATACAAGAACAAGCCGTTATATTTTGCAGCCACTAACACGAGCCGGCAAAATGACTAGGGAATGTCGAAGATGTCGAAGATGTCGAAGGAGCGAGGACTAAGCACAGGGATACCAAAGCGATATCAACGTTATCAATGGCAAATGCCCGCTGCACATTAAATATATAAGGAATGCAAAATTGTACAGGATTTAATGCTTAACTATACGGCCGGGATTCCATTCTTCTTATTAACGGGAAGGTTTAAGCGAGCCCCAGCTCATAAGGCCAGCCGAGTCGAGATATCTTCGTTTGCGAGATTGAACATGTCGTTTAGGTAGTGGACTTGCTGGTCCCAAAAGGAACTGCTTTTACGGCAAGCATATTTTACTCGAAAGCACTGCTGCGCGGATCAAATCTCAAAGGGGCAAAAAAATATCGATAGTCGCGACCCCAGTAATTAACACAAAAAAATCACATGTGTAGTAGGATTATTTACTACATGCCCCAAAGCAACATAACTTTAGCAAAGCCCAGAGAGCCGGCTCCAGCTGGCAATCCAAGATCAAGAGGCTAATAGCCACAGCCGAGACTCGCGGCCAAAAACGATGGTTTAAATCGCATCGCATCCACCAACGTTAATGCATCCCCAAACCAGGTAACGAACGGCACATCGCTAGTTGCAAAAGAGAAAAAGGAAAGAAAAATAGATGCAAAAAAAAGCAAAAGCTCACTGCCCAGCCTCGGGGGTGGACAGCTACGAAACTCCCACTTGGGAGATTTTCTTCGCGACGGAAAATCTGACATAACCCCTACCGGGGATCGAACCTCGGTGCAAGAGGCTAACGTAGCGGAGTACAGGTAGGGTCCCGGTGTCGACTTGACCCATCCTCATAACCGCTACACCAACTTGGCCCCCGAGGTTCGATGTCTGCCAGAAGCTTGGCAGTGGGTTATAAGCTTTGCGTCACAGCAAGGATAGAAGCGAGGGAGGGCAGGTAGAGGTTAGATATCAGCACGTCCATCTTGAAGCCGCCCCATCTTAAACCACCTTATCCCAAATCGCCACAGCAGTATCTTGTGCCATGGTAAATGATTTGCTGCTCGCCTTCTTTTCTTTTGGTATTCACATTCTCTGCTAAATGGATTTTCCAGTGCATGGAATGGAAGAAAAGCCGGCGGCGTTGTAATAAAACAAATCGCTCGGTTACTTTCTGCTCCTGGTGATCATGTATATATGCTTGCCTCCAGGCATTTCTTTCATATGTCCGGTCACTGAAATTTCATCCCCTTCACGCACGCACAACCCGAAAAGCATGCCCTAAATCACAACGAGCATTGTCCATCCCCTGTGAAAACCCTGACTGCTAGGCGCAGTACCGGACTCACATTATAATCATCTTTGGTTAAGCTGAGCTGGTTGAACGTAAGTCCTTCGAATCGGGATGAATGTATTCTTGCTAGCAATTGGGCTGTTTCCCACAGGACTTATCTTCAACATCTGCACTGAGGAAAACTGTGCTTCTGTTATATCTAGCATTCACACTACCTGTCACCAGCAGAGATGTCCATATTTGTTTGAGCAGCCTAGTCGGCACCAACAAGCTTGACTAACAAGCGCCTAAGGCACAACAAGGAGAGAGTTACCTCTCCTAGATATCACACGCGGCGGATTAATTTTCTAGCCATGCTTTCCCTCCATCCCCCTTTCTTCCCTTAACTCCACGATGGCGATAATTTCTGTAGTGGCTTCGACGACGGATGCACGGTAAAGCTCATTCTTGTCCCAGGGATGCTTTGAAGAGTGTGCTCACTTGCAAATAACTGATCCGTCGTTTCCTTGTTATTTCGGACAGCGGAGCACCTAGTCTGTGCCCGATGCCAGCGGTATTCTCTATTTTTATTTCTTCGCACATACAGGTCTTTGGCAAGGGTTGGAGCGACGACGACCTCGATCAACAGATGTCGTTCGAGTGATAGTTAGCCGCATGCAATCCAAGTGGGGCACAACGACGCGTTTAGAATGGACAAAGACGCGTCGCAATTGATTGGCATTTTGAGTCGCGTTTAATTGATTAATCCCTGCACACACAAACAACTTGGACAAGCATCAGGGGTCATCGCAAGAGGCGTGCAACCCTGGCAAGCCCAGGCCCTGGATGCATCCGATTGTTGACGATGGAATTTGGAACATTGGCTTTGATGGCTCGGTCCTCATTCACATCCTCGCTTCTGTATTTTGGATACAGCACACCATATTGATCATCCAACAGCCGGCATCATCCAATAACACCACAGCCGTGTCGATCCATTTTTGGATATTTTCAGACTTTATATTGCCCAATATCAGCACCCCGCGCGCAGATGGCCAGGACACGGTCCACCAAAGCCGCGACGGCGACGGCCAAGTCAAAGGCCAAGCCCTCCGAATCCGTGACGGCCTCGAGGCACATTCTATCCTCCGAGTTCGAGAACCCGTCTAGGCTGCTCATCCTCCCCAAAGATGCAACGCCCGACGCCCGCATCGTCTCGCTCCCGAACCCGCGCTACCCCAAGCCGACCCGGTACCTGGTATGCCCCAGCACGGGCATCTACGAGTTCACAAAGATCGCCGCGCCAAAAGCGACGCCGCGCAGCTGGCTGGTGGCCCAATACGGCGATGGCGGCAGTCCGGCCGCGCGCCATGTCGGCGACGACGACGACACCAAACAGTCCGAGCGGCGCTTCCGGGCCGAGCTCGTCAAGAGCCCCGAGCTCTTCATCGCGTCCAAGATCGACCCCGTCTTCCTCCTGCTCCCCGCGCTGGCCGCCCAGCCGGCGGGCGGCAACAAGTCGTCCGGGGGGTCCGGCAAGCGCATGTTCCTCTCGAGCGACTCGCACCTCGACCGTCTCGTCGAGGGCGACTCGCACCTCGGCGAGGTCCTGCGCTGGGAGGGCACGCGCGAGCTGCTCGAGGGCCGGATGGCCTGCGTCTGCGACACGGTCGACGCCGGCGACGAGTCCATGTTCCGCCTCAGCGAGGATAAGCTGCTCGAGGTCCTGCTGTCCAAGGCGAGGCGCGTCTCGCTGCCCAAGAGCATGCACGAGAAGTTCGTTACCAAGGCTCTCGAGGCCCCCGTGCTGGGGCAAAGGAGTGCGGCTGCCCCCAAGCCGGCGCCGCAGTCCACAGACCAGACGGACGCGGAAGGTGACTCGGCAGACTCTCAGTCTTCGGCCGCGACGGCCGGCTCGTCAACAACCGCCGCGTCAGACGCATCAACCGCTGCTACCTCGGTGGGAGGAGACGCTGCCGAAACCGCCGACGAGGTGACGGCCGCCATCACCGCATCGAAAGAGGTTATCCAGCTGCAGCAGCTGCGCGTTGCGTTCAACTTCATTTGCTCCAGCTACGTCCCGCCCGCATTGGTGGTTGTCCTAAGGGAGCTCCTTGCTGCCAAGGGGCAAGGGACGGTCGACTTTGCGCCGCTGGACGAGTACCTGGCACACCTAGCGAAACTGCGCCAAGAGGCGACGCTGGCTAGGTCGGCTTCGGACTTTTCGCGTAAGAGGGGCCATGACGAGGAACAGGAGGAGCGCGCTGAAAAGAAGAGGAAGAAGGACGAGGAGGAAAAGCGCAAGAAGGCGAACGAGAGCAGGGGCGTAAGAGATCTGAAGAAGGTCAACGTCAGTGGCATGAAGAAAATGAGTGATTTCTTCAAAAAGAAGTGACGGAAGTTCTTTTTGCATCTAAAACCTTGCGTTGTATGATAAGACATGGGTTGGACTTCGTGCCGATACAGGGCCGTGTTTCCAGGATAAGGGGTTGGAGTTTGGGTTCAGGTTTGTACAATGGTATCTGCTGATTCTAGAGGAATTCGTACATGTAAGAGGAGATCATCCTCGGCTCGAGACGGGTATATGCCGTGGTTGGTTACCTTCCCAAATTGAGCTCAGACGAGCCCAGGGCAATACACAGACGGTTGACACTGGCTCATCACTGCGCTCCCCTCCCCCTCGCGGCTCCGTGCGTTACTTTTGTAGCGCCGAATCCCCTACCTATGCCGGATCCTGCCCTCGACGAACCGTAGACGCGGGACGAAGCGGTGCTCGAGCTGGCCCCGCCGCGCGCCGACACCCCTCTGGAGGCCCTCGTGCCCCTTACTCCACGCGTACCACCCCGCGAAGAGCCCGACGCGGCGCCGGCCTCCCTCTGTCGCTCGGTCTCCTCGGCGCGCCGGCGAACCTCCTCCCTGCGGCGCTCCTCCTCGGCGGCCCTGCGCTGGGCGGCCTGCTGGCGCTGCAAGGCCTCGGCCTCGATAGCCTCGATGTCGTCTGTCGCGCCCTTCCAGTCCGGATTTAGAATCAGGCGTTGGTTGTGCTCGGTCTGCGACAGTATGCGCGTCCACGTGTTGAGAAGCGCGGACGCATTGTCGACGGTGCGGGAGACGGTCTGTAGGGGGGCGCAGTGCGGGATGGGGGTCGTCAGCCTGCAGGCTCAGGAAGAGACGGACGGGAGCAGCCGAGGAGCGCAAAAAGCAGCCTCCTTCCTATGCGTTTCCGGGGTTCGGTCTGGGGGGAGTGCCGTGGTGGTGGGACGCACACCCATGTTGCCCTTGGCCCTCTCCAGGGTGCTGATTACGCCCTCAATGACCTCATTGATGTTGCGGACCCCTTCTAGCTCGCGGCGCAGCGCCGCCTCCCGCGCCTCTGCTGCACCAAAGCGGCTGCCGCCCTGGTTGTTAGAAGGGGTACGAGGCGCAGCATTGCCGCCGGCGGAGAAGCTCTCGTCGTCCGCCTCGGCCTTGACTGGCGACGATATCAGGTCGCTTTCGTCGAACGAGTTGGGCATTGCGACGCTATTCTGGGGCGGCGAGGGGTGATTTGCGGGTGATCTGTGCGGGAGTGTTTTTGCGTCGAGCTAGCATGACGTGGGAGGTGGGGTGGGGCCCGTTGGCTAGCCGCCGCTGGCTGCAACCTCTGTCGCGTAGGCGACGCGAATCGACGCGTCGTACTGCATTGACACGCTCAGCTTTGGTTGCTTGGTGGCAGCGGATAGGCGGATTGTTGTGGGGCCACTAATTATGGGGCGCGAAAATCCGGCATGGGTCGACCTCGTGGCCGCCAGTCGACATCCCCCAGCCCAGCCTCTTTCTTCCGCTCAAGCCCCCAGCCTCCTTTCTTTCATGGTAACCCAACGCCCCAGAATCTAAACCAACTGCCGGGTCCTCCCCCCGACAACCCTCCAAAACAATCACCACTTTTGCGCATTACCTGCCTCGATATCGCGAAACGACCGACCATTTTTGTTTTTACGCATTCCTATACCGTTATTACTTGGACGACCCCTTTTTTCGACGTGCCAAACTCGATTTGTGGCGGGAATTAAACGGTCGATTTTTGGGCAACCCGAGAGTGTTCTGGGTTTCCAGCTCTGATCGACGAGAAAGGTTTTGCGCCGCGAGCAAACTGTCTGGCGGTTCTTGCCTCGGATAATTTTTGGATGAGGGGAATCTGACAGTCGTTTGAGACGTTGGTTTTTTTGGACTTCCCGGGCTATTTGGGTACTTCGGCCCGCCGCACCAGCCATGGCGACCTTTACTGCCACCACCCCATCTCCGCCTCCCACCGTCCGCACCCCCAACACCCCGCGATTTGGATACGGAGATTCTTGGGAGCCCTATTCACCTCGCAAGTCGGCGCGCATTTCATCTCAGAGATCATCATCAGCCCGCACCCCTTCGCCTCAGCCAGCTAAAGCATCTCGTCCGATCACGCGCCCTCCCCGATTCACCATCACCCGATCGTCTCCATCAAAGGAAAAGCCAAAGGACAAGGCGCCCACTGCCAACCCAATGGCCTCGCCAGCGCCGTCGCCCAGGAAACGGGCGCATCCGTCCAAGCAGGCAATGGCGCCGCCGGCGCCGTCGTCGGATGCGCTGACCTTTGAGGACCCTCGCCATGCTGCAGTATTCCTGGGTCCTTCGGGCGGAAAACAGCAACCGCCCGCGGTGCACGGCAACACGCGCATCTCGGCGCAGGCAGGCATGCTGCCCACTCCCTCCAAGACACCTAGCCGGAAGCACGCGGAGCAGAATGAGGCAAACATCGCTGCCATTTCCCGTAACCTGTTCCCTTCCGAGGACGATGTCGTTCCCAACCCGAAGCAGAAGCGCCCAAAGAAGTACACGGGCGTTTCAATGAGCAGCTTCACTGCTGTCGATGTTGAGGAGCCCATTCAGATCTTCACCGACTCCCACGACCGGGTCCCAGAGGTCGATCGCAGCATCGACAACCCTTTCCAGGCGGGTGACCGCCCTCCGGTGGACGCCGATCCTATTAGACGTAGGAGCAAGCGCAAGACCGTTGTCGTGCCAGGAGAGGGACATTCGACCGTTGACGATGCGATGAACCATGAAGACGGCCTGGTCTATGTCTTGTAAGTTTTGACGCTGGTTGTACGAGTCCGATCAATCACCGCCTGATATCACCTGCTAACTTTTCATCACAGCCGCGGCAAGAAGATATTCCGCAAATTTGTGGACAGGGACGAGGAGGACGAAGACCTCCCCGACGATGCCGGCGAGGGAGCCTCGGGACTCCAGGGTCGTCGCAACATGACGCGCTCGTCCATCAAGCCAAGACTCCTCTTCCCGCCCGCGCCCAAGGCCAAGAGGCCCTTGGACTCGGATGTTGAAGATGAAGAGGAGGCCGACACGGACATCGAGGACCATGCTCAGAGCACGGATCTGCTGGATGAGCAGCCTATCACCCCGACTGAGAACATCAAGGACAAGGCCCCAGCTACACCCAGCGCGCCGAGGTTCGCGCCCTTCTCACCACCGAGCACCACCAGCCGCACCACTCGGTCCGCGCAGAAGCAGGCTGATCAGGCGTCGGCAAAGCCCCTACCCGGCGTCCGCAAGACCCGTCGCAGTCCCTTCGACAGCTGGCAGCGTGTCAAGAGCGCCCCGGACGCCACCGCGCCTCCCAAGTCTAACAAGAGGGCTGGTGATCCACTGCCACCTGCTGTCAACGCGAAGCGTACTCGGTGCTAAGCCGAACACAACAGCGACGGTCATGGGTCAAGGCGTCTGGCTTATTGGTTTGGTTGAGAACGGATTGCGATGATATGTACCCTACTTTTTTCTAATATCCCCTTGGCCAACTTCGGTTCTTCCTCTTTTCTCTCGGCGAGCCAACAGCCGCCGATTTACCTATGGTTCGACTGGCTGCTCAGGTAGGGCACAGCGTGGAGGAGAATGCTCTGGCCGTTTGTCTGAGAGGAGCTCCTGCCGCAGATAAGGACGACCCAGACACGATTGGAGAGCTTCTTGCGAGAGGAGGCTAGTCTTGGTCATTCTTCGATGCTTTGTTCTGGTGTCTTGTTCTTTTGTTTTCCTTTCCTCTCTTCTCTTTTCCAAATCAACATCACGAGCATTGAGTGTATGGGGCGTCTATTCATTTCAGAATATGGGAACAAGAGGCATAGCCCATGGGCATGGTATCTGAACATGTCATCACTGTCAGATTGAATACCTAGACATGGGCGGTTTGAGGCGTTAGATATGCCGTTAGGTAAACAGGTAGATAGCACGAGGCCCGCAGGACTTGGTGCCTGTGAATCTCTCCAAATCCCACTAACCTCGTAACAATGGGGCGTTCCATCGATCGGGTTGTTTGTGACTTCTGCGCGGGTCTACCTACCTACAACCTTGGTACGTAGTAGACGCCAGCATAGCACCGACGTGTCACGCCTCTCGCCGGGGCCGGTCAGGTCAGCCCGAGATTGGGCGCTATGCGGTTGGCCAGGGACCGCCGGAGCTGTGCAGCTTCATATCCATCCTCAACGTCATGCGGCAAGGACGACTAGCCAGGCCTAGCGCAAGCGCTGGCAGAGTGGAGCCTGCAGTGATACTGTGCCGTAAATCGTAGGTCAGGTACCGCTTGACGATGGCGATTTTGGATGACGCTAGACCCGATCTTTCAGAGGCTGCCCCGCGAGAAAAGCTGCTGTGGGCTAGGGATTGTAAAGAGGGTGGCGGCAGCACGACATGACGATGAGACGGGACTGACGTAGACTGCGACTCTTGTTGTCCGCCCTTTCCGCATGTAAATACTCTAGCAGAGGCTATCTAGTTCTAAAACGGTGCAAGACAGACGCAGAGTCAGCAGTCCCCGGCGAAATCCATCACAGGCAGCCCCTCCATTGGAAGCTCCGAGCGCGGAGGTGTGCGAACATTTAGACTGCTGTGCTCCACATAGCCCACATAGAGCTTGTTCTTCCAGGCTTTCGCTACGCCAGGGCAAGAGCAACCAGGAGAGCTCGAGAGTGGAAGCAGCAACAGCAGCAAACGCCAGGACCGGCATCAAGCGCCACCCACCACCCACACCCGCAGCCATGCACATCCTGGTCGTCAACGACGACGGCCCGCCGAGCACGCACTCGTCGCCCTATGTGCACACGCTGGTGCGGGCGCTCCAGGCGGCCGGCCACCTGGTCTCGGTGTGCCTGCCGCACACGCAGCGGTCCTGGATCGGCAAGGCACACCTGATCGGCCAGACGGTGCGGCCGACCTACTACCGCCCGCCGCCCCTGCCGGCCAACCCGGCCGGCCTAATCTTTGGCGAGGGCGTGCCCGAGAGCGTCGGCAGCACCCACCGCCACCCGGCCCGGAGGCGGAAGCCGGCCGGCGGCGACGGGGCCGAGCCCGAGCCCGGGCCCGAGGTGGAGGAGTGGGTGCTCGTCGACGGCACGCCGGCCAGCTGCGTGCAGATCGGGCTGCACCACCTCTTCGCCGAGCGCGGGCCCGTCGACCTGGTGCTGAGCGGGCCCAACTACGGCCGCAACACGACGGCGCTCTTCGCCCTCTCGTCGGGCACGCTGGGCGGGGCGCTCGAGGGGGCCGCGTGCCGCGCAAAGTCCGTCGCCGTCAGCTACGCCTTCTCGACGCGCAACCACGACCCCGTCATCGTGGCGGGCGCGTCGCGGCACGCCGTCCGCGTCGTCGAGGCGCTCGTGCGCCAGTGGCCCGTCGACGGCAGCGTCGACCTATACAGCATCAACGTGCCTCTCGTCGAGGGCGTCGAGAAGGGGCGCACGCTCTGGACGGGCATGCTGCAGAACTACTGGGCCGGTGGCGGCTGCTTCACCGCCGTCGAGGGCATCGCCGACGAGGACGAGGAGGAGGAGCGCATCCGCGAGGGTGCCGGCGGCGAGGCCCAGGGCGGCGCGCCCGCCGAGCCCGCCGCCAACGAGGAGGGCGTCGAGTATATCGGGAGGGTGCACAAGAACTTCAAGTGGCACCCGCGCTTCACCGACGTCTACAAGAGCGTGGACGATGCCCCGCCTGGAAACGACGGTTGGGCAGTCAGAGAGGGCCATACCAGGTGAGTTTATGCTTGCGCAACCCTCGCAGTCGCAGAGATGTTAAGGGATGGATAAGTGAGTATTCCTCCTTCAAACGCCATGTTCTAACCACTATTCCGGCCCAACAGTGTAACGGCCCTGAAGGCGAATTTCTGGCACGCGGCCACGCACCTGCATGAGAAGGAGCTGCAGTTGTGAGTGCCTTGTCGTTCTTAATCATCTTTGTCCCAGAAACAGGAGTTTGGGCAGCACCTCGACGGGCATGAGTGAAGACCATGAGCCCCCTTTCCCACCATGGGCAGAGACAACTAGCGCAAGGCCCCAAAAGGTTCAAAACGGAGGGCCTTGGCACTACAACAGTCTTAGCATAGAACAGGCCAACTAGAAACCGGCGCACAGACATTCACCCTAGGTCCTATTCGGCTTGTCGCCTGCTGCCCACCAGTGCTGTGTTGTATTTCCTTTGTCCTGGTTCTTACCATTTTTCTCATGCAGGCCACCTCTAGACCAAGATTCAAGCATCGTCACTCTTTCACTCCGAGGAGGAGGACTTTCTTCACAGGGACTGGAGTCTGGCGACCTGGCTATTTCGACTAATAATACTAAGCCCGGAAGCGATGGCAAAGTTTCGCAAGACAGCGCGGGCAAGCTCTACGCCCTGGTCGCCTATGAAGACCCATACGTTCAGCCCCTCATAATGGAGGCTCTTAACACTGTCCTACCCAAGGACAGTTACGTCCCGATCAATGCACCGCCATGTAGCAGCGACGAAAAGGACGAGGCGATCAAGATAGAGAGCCTCCTGCCCAGCCCAGGTGCCAAGGTTCTGCAGATCACACCCTACGAGGCCATAGACTTTACGTTTGGTGCCGCCCATGTCGACAGCATGCTGTTCAACAGCTACGTGTTCCGCAAAGCGCTGATCCGCAAGCACTTCCTCTCGGCCACTGTCGAAGCGTGGGTCACCAAGCACCCAAACTCGGTGCTGGCAGACCACTTCAAGCCGGGCACGGCCTTCGAGGTCGACTACGCCGAGTTCCTGGACGATGCGCTGGTCGAGGCTTGGGACCTCCGCGCCAGTCTGGAGCGTAACGAGGCGGCTGCCACTACGGACGGCGACAAGGAGTGGTGGATCCTCAAGCCCAGCATGAGCGACCGCGGCCAGGGCATCAGGCTCTTCAGCACCATGGAGGAGCTGCAAGGCATCTTTGACGAGTGGGACGCAGACCTGCCCGACAGCGACGATGAAGGCGAGGGCGAGGACGTGGAGGGGGAGGCGGAGGCCTCCAGTGGAGCAGGAGCCGCTGCAACTGCCAGCGGCGGCGGGGACGGTAACGGCGACTACATCACGACGGCGCACCTGCGGCACTTTGTGGCTCAGCCGTACATCCACCCTCCCCTGCTGCTGCCGCAGCACGACGATCGCAAGTTCCACGTCCGGACCTACGTGGTCTGCGTCGGCAGCCTCAAGGTCTACGTCTACCGCCGCATGCTGGCCCTCTTCGCTGGCAAGACCTACTCGCCGCCGTCCGCGGGCGCCGCGGACCTGGACGCCCACCTCACCAATACATGTCTGCAGCAGCAGCAGCAGCGTGACGACCCAGACGCCGCCAAGGGTGGCTTAGCTGCTGGCGCCGCCGCTACCGAACCTTTGGTGCGCGAGTTTTGGGACCTGCCCGACGCCCTGGGCGGCGTGCGAGAAGGGGAGGGAGAGGCGGCTGTTACAAAGGACTCTATATTTGCGCAGATCTGCGACGTGACGGGCGCGGCGTTCGAGGCGGCGGCGCGCGGCATGATGATGCACTTCCAGCCGCTGCCCAACGCGTTCGAGGTGTTTGGCGTCGACTTTCTGGTCGACGCCCGCGGCGGCGCCTGGCTTCTCGAGGTCAACTCGTTCCCGGACTTTAGGCAGACCGGGGACGACCTCAGGGGCGTGGTCGCGGGCCTGTGGGAGGGCGTGGTGCGCCTCGCCGTCGTCACCTTCTTCTACTCTCCGTCTTCGTCCTCCCCGTCCGCGGAACCACCCTCGTCCCTGCCGGCGACGGATGCATCAGGGGGTGGCGATATGGTGCTTGTGAAGGACATCGATCTTGGTCGGCGGTGGGGCCCCTAGCTGCTGCTGCGGCCCTACACATGGATAGGTCGACGTTTTGCTGGGCGGCCATGCGTCTCGACTAGGTATGTGGTAGGTAGGCAGATAATGCTTGATGGCTGAGCTTACTAGCTTATTGTCTACTCTACTTGCTATCCTGATTTCTCGGTCCATGTGGGTTCTTGCATATGACAAAGAGGGCCGGGCGGACATTTGGCGGGGACGGCATGATGGGCCTGGGTCTGAAGCGCTCAGCAGTACAAAAAGACAAACTGCCTATCGGAATGGAGTTAGAGCTCGGAGAGAAGCACCGCACCTCCGACGTGACTCTATCTGATGAGGTGAGACGGGCTGTTTGCATCCCGCGCACCACTCCTCAACATAAGTCCATGCCCGCCTGCCTGTCTCGGTCAGCGGGGACGAGAGAATGTCCGCCGGATGCAAAGAAGAAAAGGCCAACAAAACGGACACCTGTAGTGGCTATGATGGCTCGCATTTGACGTGTGTCACGGAGATGTTTGGGCGCGAGGTCGGCAGGAGCTTCCTCCTTGAGCCGATAATAAAACCAGGGCGTCTCCTCTATGCCATGCTTCCCACACCGCATGGTCTGCATGCCACCCGGACATGGTCAGGGGTTCCAAGGCCTCTCAACCAGAACCGAAGCTATCTAACAGCCGGCTTCCGCCACCGAGAGACTTTTGTAGAGTTGAGGCGGTGTCTTCGGAGGGTGTATCTATATCCGGGAGGTGGAAAAGAAAAGCCATGGTTCTCTACCAAACAGAAAGCAGACAAGGACCGCCTCCCAAACAAACAAAAAACAAAAACATTTGATTGATGGTGATGATTCAGTCTCTCCGTGCCCCCTCGGCCAGACATATGAGCATGAGCAGTTTTGCCGGGTTTGGACATTCCGGGAGACTCGCCAAGACAACACGATGACACAGACTGCAACGGCCTCTCGGCAGGCGAGACGATGCGCGCCCATAGCTTCCCGCCAACAAAAAAAAATGCGCGCTAGATTGCACAGCCTCAATGCCGGGCGGGGGGGGGATGAGTTTTCACTTCCCGTAGATGGTTCTGGATCGCAGGAAACCCCCGAGGCCGAGGGGCTATGATGGATCGGCGAGCGAACCTCTGGCGTTTGAGAGGATCTTCACTCTTCACACGCACGCACGCACGCACGCACACCAGTAACAACCCCACAGGCACATTTTACCGAGCGCGAGGTTTCCTTGGTTTTGCTTGGCGAATCGGACCACCTCCTTTTGGGTTGTGATTCGCGCAAACCTGTAGAGAGTTGCTGCTCAGCCACAATAATGCTGGGGCCGGATGCATCAAATACCAGTTTGTCTTTCTAAGCGAATGGCCACCTCAAGGTGCCCTTGGGCGGCAAAGAGGAAAGCGCGAAAAAAAAGAGACAGTTTCGCCATTGACTTTTGTGACCCAATGAAGTTGACTTTGCCCCCCGTTCTAGGCATATCAGATTGTTTTATGTTGAGTCTCCGCTGCACCTTCGACCCTTCTCTATGCGCCCCTTTTGGCATCTTGTTGATGCGCATTCGAGATAATAAAGGGGACGCTTCCTTTTCCAGGAGGCCTCTCCCCATCTCGATGCGGAATGGGGCCGAGATTATCCGGCCGTGTCCTGGTATCGATCGGCCTGCCATTATCGGACACCTAAACCGCGGCGGTGATATAGCCCAGCGGGGGCTTCGGGAAACAAGAGGACCCATGCTTAAATGGCTCTTGGGATGAGTTGTTCAGGCAGCGGTGCAGCCGAAGGCCGGGATGTGCATACAAGAAATCCGGCCGGCAAGCAAGCACGGGGTGCATGGGTCTGTGCGGTTCGTCTTGTTTTCTCGTTGCATCCTCGGTTAAACTAGGGGATTCTTCAAGTCTGCCTTTTACCAAGCAGCACTTTGAGAACGAGGCAAACGTCACAACATGACGTTTTCAATTCGCCCGTCTTGGCGGCCATTACGGTCGCCAATTTCATGCATGTATGGTCTTCTTGCGAGGCGGAACAGGGCAAAAATACAACAGAAAAACGCAGAATCGGGCGCACGCTGTCTCGGACCGTCGAAACCCCGCGGCCTCGGCTGATGGGCTGGCTTAAATTGATCACGAATCGGTAGGTACTTGATACCTGTCCCAGGTCATGCTCCAGTCGCGCGCCCTGCGACCCGGACGGCGCCAAGTCGAACGTCGATCATGGGTGCGGGGGACGGAAGCCGTCTTTGACAGGTTTCTGCTCATTTGGGGCCAAAACTAGAGGCTGGCTGAGGTAACCGCCCCGATTATTGTTTTGTGTTTCGAGCGCTGGAAGTTGGTCGATTCGGCGAGATGGTGGGCAGAAAAGCCGGCTGCCAGACGTCATTATATTGCCAAGACCAACAAGAGAGAACAAATAAATAAAATAATAATAATAATACCAAGGACCGCTGGAGATGCCAGCGTGCATGCCCAGAGCGCTTGACGGACTGGACTCCCGACAGGCAGACCGTTCTTTTGATCCCGGACATGGTGTGGCTTGGAGGTGTAGGGAAAGCTTGAATCCCGTTGTTTTGCAGCTCTGGCCCGTGATCCCCTCATCCTTCGTCTTCTCTCTTCTTCGGTGCCGCCTTCTTCGTCGCCTTCCAGCACTCAAGGTGCGGACGGCATGTGACGCCACATCAGACGAACACCAGGTCCTTCTATCAGCCAGCCTCGGCACTGGCCCGCCCATCCGTCCGATTCTTCACAGGCATGGATATGAAAAAAAAAAAAAAAAACAAGTCGGGAAGGAGCACACCTGGCTGGCTCGCAACGAGTCGGTCGAGATGGGTCGGTTTGATGATGCGGAATAGCCCTCCAGCCCAAGGGCCCGAAAGATTCAATGGGAATCTCCACTATAGAGCGGGTCCTCGTAACGGGAGTCTTCCATTGGCCAGCCCATTTTGAGTCCTCTTTTTTTTTTCGATTCCTAAACACTGCTTGCGTGAGATGGTCGTGCGCCTGAAGCGACATATCGCCACCCTCCGTGATGGGAAGGCCCGCTCGCTGCCGTGCGACATCTGCAGCTTCGATTAGACCCTGACCACGATTAGATGGCGAGACTTTGATATCATGGACTCCAGACTCAAAAAGCCCCCAATACACCAATCTCTCACGTATCTCCCCAATGTCGCTATGTGCGATACACGACAAAGCCGTACATTCCCTGCGACCTCGTCGACTCGCGGGAGCACAAGAACCAAAGTGCTTTCCACGAAACGCAGCACAGCCACCACGGCACAACTACCTACCTCATTAGGCAGGTAAAGTAGTCTCGAATATTATGTTGATGGTGTCTCCCCAGACATAGCACCGTCTCCGTGATCGTCGCCCGCCAGGTCGTCGTGACCTGCTGTCTCGGCCCCGCCTCTCCCACCTCGTCTTGGTGGAAACTGCCTACAGGGACTTTACCAAACATCGCCTGATCTTGCGTTTTGGCTGGGTTGGGCATTTTTCCTCGCTGCCGTGGTCCCAGTGAGATGCCTGTCCTGGATGGAGCGTCCATCTTAGGGCTGGCTTGAACAACGGAGCGGACATCAGGGGTCCATCACAATGGACTTCCATCGCCTGCGCCTGGCGTCGGCGAGCCACCACAGCATTTTCCTTTCTTCCATCCCTTCTCCCTATCTCTCCTCGCGCTGCCCCTTCCCGACCCCAGAATTCGATGCTTGTTTGAGACCGGGCGCCAATGGCACCGTCAACAGAAGAGCAAAAGACACAGCTTCTGCACTCGCTTCCGTCTGCAAATCTCGCGAGGGATCGTGTGGGTGCGCGCAGGGGATTTCCTCCCTCAGCATCGACGCTTGCGGTGGGAATCGTGCCCGGTCCCCCCCCCATGTTACATTTTTAGTGGCCGTGATTGGGTCAGCGCCATTTGCACTGCCTCACTTGGCAATTAGGTTGGCAAATGGGGAGGTAGCTTTGGTTGCCATGTGGGGCAGAGTTACCAGGGGGCGGGTGCGACCGACCACCAGAGGTACCTGCTCTTGTCAGGGTTGCATGTCTCGTCACTTCCTGCGCATTCAATGTCAATCTCCCAGCCTGTTGTCGCCCGCGTTGTTTGCCCTTCCGCCTTGAGTGTTGAGCGAGGCACAGACAAAGCTGCCTGGGTTCTTAGGTTATATCATCTCGGGGCCCTGCTCAGACCGCTGCCAGTATCTGGCCTGCTGGTCTTGGACGCTTCTCCACTCGCTCGCTATCCTACGGCTCGGTGCTTGCAATGGTCCCATCTTAGCCTCCCATCGTTACTACTTTGCCGACCGCCGAAGGGCTTCTGGGAGAATATGATCGTGGTCTCCCGTTGCTCTGACATCTCCTGCTCACAATAGCTCTGCTCACAACCGCACGCTCACCAGGCGCTAGACTGCGGTCTCTTTGAGCGGAGCACGAGTGGACGCCTGCCCGACGCCCTCCCGTCTGGACTTTGCCCGGTGGCCGGCCCGAGTCTGAGGCAGCTTGCTCCGCCCACACCTGATCCTCGAAATCCCCACGACGCCTCTCCTCTGTCCTGCCCGACCGGCAAAGGACAGATCCTGGGAGAGCTGGACTTTTACGTTACGCGCCTCTGGCTGCGGCACGCACCGCGCGTCAGACCACTCTTGTGTTGAGAAACACCGCTCCTACCCGAGGGCTCTGGGGCAAATCGAAATTTGTTTGCCCCCTTGCACAGCCTCACAGCAGAGGCCTCGGAGACCTCCCTTAGGACCGACTACGAACAAAATCCCCGGACCGCGCCCGTGTCATCCTCTCTACGTGTCCTGCGACGGCTGAGTTGGTGACGCTGACCCACGACCACGACCACGGGCCTCATTGGACAGAGACATTCTCGTCTGACCTGAAGACGCCTGACCATCATGGCGGGCAGCAGCGATGACGGATCCCCGGCTCCTAGGAGAGCGCGAGCGTGAGTTGAAAATCCTGCTTATGTCCTGGGCGCAACATCTGGGGAGTATTGGACCGCATGCATGCTAACTGTACACTTGACAATGCGACCCAGCCCGACAATCACTATAGACACCACCGCTGTCGGTGGCTCCGCACCCGTGGACATGTCTTCCGACAGACAGGCCCAGGCGCAAGGCCAGTCCAACTCGCCAGTGTCTCCCACGGACAAGGGTGATATCTCTCCGGCGACCGTGGTGGACCCGCTAGCCCGGAGTTGGACCGGGGGCCATTCGGCGCGCAGCTCTATCAGTGGCCGGCCCGATTTCCAGACCTCACCCTCGTTCGAGAGCAAGGAAAGCCGTCCGACCAGCCCACATAATGTGTCGAGCCCCTCGAGGGCAAACGAACGCACCCAGGGCTTCCTCGCCGTCCCGCGCAACCACAGGTCTCGGCAGAACTCTGTCGACTCGGATGATGGCTCAAGGTCCATGACGTCGACGCAGGGCGAAACCATCGCCGTCTCGGGCTCGTACAGCACCGAGAAGCCCCGGAAATCGACCGACATGCCGTCTAATGATAAGATCAGGAACGACCCCAACGCCCTCAAGCCGGACCTGGGCAAGGAGGAGTCGTTTGTGGTTACCAATAACCCATTTGCCTTCAGCCCTGGTCAGCTCAGCAAGATGTTCAACCCCAAAAGCCTGTCAGCATTCTACAAGCTTGGTGGTCTGAACGGCTTGGAAAAAGGCCTGCGGACCGACCGCAAGGCCGGCCTGAGTCTCGACGAGCTCAACGTTGACGGTGCCGTCTCTTTCGAGGAGGCAACGAATACGCCCAACGCGAAGTTGATGACCGAAGGCGCTGACGCCCCTCGTCGACCGCCGTCGCGGGCCGCCGACGGACATGCCAGAAATCACGAGCCCTTCTGCGACAGGAAGCGGGTGTACAACGACAACAGGCTACCAGAGAAGGAAGGCAAGACGTTGCTGCAACTGATGTGGATCACCTTCAACGACAAGATCCTGCTCTTGCTGTCTGGAGCCGCCGCCATCTCGCTTGGCGTCGGGCTGTACGAGACATTCGGCCCCAGGGAGCACAAGACTGGGCCCGCAGTTGAGTGGGTTGAGGGCGTGGCAATCATCGTGGCCATCGTCATCGTCGTCCTCGTCGGTTCGCTCAACGACTGGCAAAAGGAACGTCAGTTCGCGAAGCTCAACAAGAAAAAGACGGACCGGCTTGTCAAAGTGGTGCGGTCCGGCAAAGCACTTGAGATGTCCGTCTTTGACGTTTTGGTCGGTGACGTGATGCATCTCGAAACGGGCGATATGATCCCTTGCGACGGAATCCTGATCGAGGGCCACAACATCAAGTGCGACGAGTCTCAGGCCACGGGAGAATCCGATCTTATCAGGAAGCGAGGCGCCGAAGAGGTCTATTCGGCAATCGAAAACAACGGCGACCTCAAAAAGATGGATCCTTTTATCCAGTCTGGTGCTCGTGTTATGGAGGGTGTCGGCACGTTCCTTGTTACGGCTACTGGCGTGAACTCGAGCTACGGCCAGACCCTCATGTCGCTGCACGATGATCCCGAGATCACGCCGCTGCAATCCAAGCTGAACGTCATCGCCGACTACATCGCCAAGCTCGGAGGCGCTTCGGCTCTGCTCCTGTTCGTCGTCCTCTTCATCCGCTTCCTCGTCAACCTCCCCAACGAGCCCCCTTCGGTCACTCCGGCCATGAAGGGCCAGAGCTTCCTCGGAATCTTCATTGTTGTGGTCACCATCATCGTTGTTGCCGTGCCCGAAGGCTTGCCGTTGGCTGTAACTCTGGCCCTCAGTTATGCCACGGCAAAGATGGTGAAGCAAAACAACCTAGTGCGCCAACTCAAGGCTTGCGAGGTTATGGGCAACGCGAACACTATCTGCTCGGACAAAACCGGTACTCTCACTCAGAACAAGATGAAGGTGGTGGAAGGCACGGTGGGCACTACCCATCGCTTCAGCGCCGACGCAGGCTTGGATCCCGAGCCGGGCTCGCCCTCAACCGAGAGCAAGCCTCTCAGCCCCACCGAGTTTACTGGTCTGCTGAGCGCGCCTGTCAAGGACTTGTTTGTTCAATCAGTTGCCCTCAACTCGACTGCTTTCGAGGGTCAGGTTGACGGCGAGGAGAGCTTCGTGGGCTCCAAGACAGAGACGGCGCTGCTTCTCTTCGCCCGCGACCATCTCGGCATGGGTCCAGTCAACCAGGAGCGCGAGAACTCCAAGACGCTCCAGCTGTTCCCCTTCGATTCTGGCCGCAAGTGCATGGGAATTGTCGTGCAGCTCCCCAACGGAAAGGCACGGCTTTACGTTAAGGGTGCCTCTGAAATCCTCCTCGGAAAGTGCACCCACATCCTGCGCGATCCTTCCAAGGACGCCACAGCGACGGCTATCACCGAAGACAATATGAATGGGCTCAAGATGCTTATCGCGAGCTATGCCCGCAAGTCTCTCAGGACCATTGGCCTTTTGTACCGCGATTTCGATCGCTGGCCTCCGGCACGCGCGAGGCGCCACGATGGGGATTCCGATGAGGTCGTGTTCGAAGACATCTTCAGGCACATGACGCTGCTGAGCATCGTGGGCATCAAAGACCCCCTGCGCGAGGGCGTCCGCGAGGCCGTGAAGGACTGCCAGCGCGCTGGTGTGGTTGTGCGCATGGTCACTGGCGACAACGTCATGACGGCCGAGGCCATTGCTCACGACTGCGGAATTCTGCAGCCCGACAGCATCATTATGGAAGGACCCGAGTTCCGTAACATGACCCAGGCGCAGCAGGACGAAATCGTCCCCCGCCTGCATGTACTGGCACGATCGAGCCCTGACGACAAACGGATTTTGGTCAAACGCCTCAAGGACTTGGGACAGATCGTTGCCGTGACTGGAGATGGAACCAATGACGCTCCGGCCTTGAAAATGGCGGACGTTGGCTTTTCCATGGGTGTTTCGGGAACTGAGGTCGCCAAGGAGGCCTCCGCCATCATCCTCATGGACGATAACTTCAGCTCCATCGTGGTGGCGCTGAAATGGGGTCGTGCTGTCAATGATGCCGTCAAACGCTTCCTGCAGTTCCAGCTCACCGTCAACGTTACCGCCGTTCTACTCACGTTCGTTTCGGCCGTCTCCAACCCGCATCAACAGGCCGTCCTGTCGGCAACTCAGCTCCTCTGGGTTAATCTCATCATGGACACGCTTGCGGCACTCGCTTTGGCCACGGACCCTCCGCACCCGAGTGTGCTCGATCGCAAACCGGAACCCCGCGGCTCGCCCATTATTTCTGTCACCATGTGGAAGATGATTCTCGGCCAAGCCGTCTACCAGCTCTCAGTCACATACCTCCTCTACTTCGGCAGGCGCAGCGTCCTCCCGGCATATGACCAGGATGTTCAGGAAGCTCAGATCGAGACCTTGGTCTTTAACACCTTTGTGTGGATGCAGATCTTCAACCAATGGAAGTAAGTGCCAATCGAGACGAATTTGAACCCTGCCCCGGCTCGGGACCCTGACTGACCATATTTTCTTCCAGCAATCGTCGCCTGGACAACCGCTTCAACATCTTCGAGGGCATCAGCAAGAACCCCTTCTTTATCATCATCAGCATCGTCATGTGCGGTGGTCAAGCCCTCATTGCCCAGTTTGGTGGCGTCGCCTTCAACATCGCTCCGACTGGCCAGACGCCTGCCATGTGGGGTTATGCCATATTCCTGGGCTTCTTGTCGATTCCCTTTGGCATGATCATTCGCCTTATCCCCGACGCGCTTCTCGTGAAGCTCGTCCCCGATTCGCTCAAGCGCCGGGCGCACAACAAAGTGCCCGGAGTAACCGTCTCGGACGACGATGAGCGGTTCCAGGCCTACCCGACTCCGTTTGTCGAGGTCCGGGACGAGCTCGCGTTCCTCAAGCGAGTCAAGGGCGGCCGACTTAACAACTTGAAGTTTGCCATGGCGCACCCGAGGGAGACGTTCCTGCCAAAGTACAAGAGCCCGTCTCATTCGCGCACGCACTCCCGTTCGCACTCGAGATCCGACTCGATCCAGATGCCGCACACACCGACTCGGGAGGATAGCATCGGCTCATTCATCGCCACGCCAGACTCGCGGAAGCGGTCGAGGTCTATGAGGTCACGATCCAACTCGGCCCTGGGAGCGGCGACGGTCATGGCTGGCATCGTTGCTGGCGGTATTGGTGCCACGTGGTCGCCCATCGACCGCGACCGCGACTTTGGAATGTTCCCTCGGCAGCCGTCACCCCTTGTCAAGCGCAGCGACAGCGACCCGATGGACAGCGCTGCCGCCGGCTCTTCAAGCATGCTTGTTGAGAGCAACCTGACGGCCGAACCCCAGGAGATCAGCGAGGCGCGCGACGATGTCCCCACTCTCAGCGTCCCCAAGCCGCCGGCGGCACGTCAGAGCAAAGACAATAGTGAAGCCTAGAGGGGTCGATAACGAGGCGGTGGCCATGGCATATCGTTGCATTTAAACGGCGTTCTTGGGCGCGGCGGCACGGTCTCGATGCCAGTTGGCAGCCTATATCTCTCGCGCGGACACCTCATTTGTCTAAACCCTCGACCATGACCTTCTCGTGGACGCCTGTATATCCTGTAAACCTTGAACTATATTACCAGCGAAAACCCCAAAAGAAAAAAAAAAACGTCATGGTCATGTGTTGTCTCTCTTTTTCTGTCTTGTCTGTCTTTCTTCGTTCTGAAGGCACATCGTTCTCGGAGTTCGCGTTTGCGTTTGGAAAAACGGTGGCAAAATCCACCACCGCCATGCACACATTCATACAACACACATACACACACCGCTTTTCGCTACCTGTGTCTCCGTCTGCTGCTTTCTTTGGCTTTATGTCCAGACCATATTTGTATTACTGGTCGGCCTGAAGCTTCCTAGGTACACGCACGGCATCTTTTTATCTCTATTCTACCATAATTCCCCATTCATGCTTAACTCTATCCTTGTCTGTCATATTGGGTGGGATCGTGGCCGAGAGCATGCATACGAGAACAGTCCCGACAATGTCGACGTTTTGTCGGGCCGCAACTCGAGGCATGAGAGTGGGCGACATGGATTCGCGGTGTGCTGGTTTGATGGCAGCCCTGTGGTGGGCCTCCCTATTGGCTCATCGGGGGCTGAGGACAAAGCTGGCATGGCGCTGCTCCGTCTGCCACCTGTCCCGAGATGGATTCATTCACCAGGGAAGAGGGGGGCCCAGCCGTTGTGGGGATGGGAGATGGGCTCCGGCGGCGTGTTGAGCTGGCAGAAGGGATGGAAGTGTCGGGAGACCAATGGAAGGCTGGGAAAGGGCACGGGGGGGTCTTTGGGCTCGACTTCCACAAGGGGCAGCGCAGTCATGCATCATTCACCAATCTGAGTCACGTGCCATCATGTGATTGTGCTGGTCCGACGCATCTTGACATTTGTGTGGAAGACGCGAGGAAGCCACCGCCAGCGCGGGCTGGGCTGTGTAGTATGCTGTACGCCTGTGTAGGTATTGACCCGGGCAGCGAAGGATGCGGAATGGCATTTATCTATTTACCTACTGCCTTGGCTGTGTACCTAGAAGTAAGCAGACAAGTAAGTGTCGTAGCTAGTTTGGGCAGTCTTGTGATATGGTGTCGGCAGCTAGGCCAGGCAGATTAGAGCGTGTCACACCGAGTTTCGACAGCATGGTTAGACAGATAGCCCGCGCGACTGACCCCTGTCGGAAGGGATGGAATCAGTCGCCTGGCATTGATCCCAAACGTTGATTTCCTCCCGAACTAAAGGTTCGCACTCAAGTGTGGCCCCCTGTCTGTGTATCGGTCTACCTACATTGGTTCGTTCCTTCCTCAAAGCATCTCCCTCGGTAGGTAGTACCTGCCTAGGGGTAGGCGACATATATCAAGCCCCTCCGTCTTGTCCGAGTTGCGCCGTCGGGGCCTACCCACTCACTCTCTTTCTGACCACAGTTCTTGTTCGCCGCTCAGTCAATTGCCGCTCATCTTGTTCCAATCCCAGCGCCAGCCAACGAAGGCCGGCCACATACCAGAAATAAACAAGAAGAAAACAAAAAGAGAGAAAAAAGGACCAGAAAAAAATAAACGAATTACCAACTCGACTTGTTCCTTTTTGGAGGGGGGCAGCTTATGATCCTCTCCTGCCTAACCAGCAAGGAAGCACTTTTAGTCTCAGGTAAGTCGGGACTTGGACGGGACCATTTTTCCCCTCGCCCTTCGATTTTCCTTTTTTTTTTTCTCCTTCTTGTCCCATCCGAGCCAAACCTTTTCCCCCGACACGACCCTTTCCGACCTCCTTCCCTTTCCTGCTTTAACACACCTTTTTCAACCTAAAAGCCCTCCCCCTCTCAAAACGCACGGCTTTGCGCGACTGCCCTTTTCGATTCATCCAAATTGCACGAGGAAAATAAAATACACGTCGTTGTGATCCGCATTCTCACCTTTACAAAGGATTCCGATTTCCTATTTCCTCACTCTCACACACACCACGTCGTCGAGGTATTCATTTCCCACGCGTCGACTGTTACACTTATTTTTCCTGCTCATCCCCTTCGCGCAATCAAACATTCTGGCTCGCTTCTCATCGCGGCAAAAACCGCACCCGCATCCTGACAACGGAGAACCTTCTAGAGCCACTCGGCGTCGCCCACACTCACTGAAATTGCCTCGCCCAGGGCCAGACTTGAAAGCGTCTCTCGCGAGTGCCATCCTCTTTCTCTGCGCCGCTCGTCTTGCAACGAACAGCGGGGCCACCCATCCTTCTTGTGGAAAGACGAGAGAGGAACACACAAAAATAGGCTAGCCAAACAACAACAACCTGGTCTTGCCCCATCCTGTTGGCTCTCACCTGGCGGGACACACGTCTACCTCAGAGCTGCATTGGGCTCCTCGAGATCAAAATACAAACACGCCGATCGCGCGTTTTGGCCAAGCCCGTCTGTTTCTTATTACCTGTCGCATTCACTGCCCATTTCATTCTTATTTCTTTCCGCCTCGCAAACCTGTTCATTCGTCCTTGTTTCGAGTTGTGTGGGCGAGCACTCCGCTTTGCTTGTCTCTTTAGGCACTCGCGTTTCTCGCGTCTGTCGAAAACGCCACAATCACGCACTCGACAATCCTTGACTGCCAATTGTGTTTGATTTGTTCATCCTGTTAGTGAGGCATCGTTGCCGTCATAACCGGGACTGAAATATCGCGCCGCAAGGGTTTTACGACTTGCTTCCTGACGCGCTCGCGCACATACTCTTCTTTCTCTCTCTCACTCTATCTCACACGCACGTGCCGTTTGGTGCGGCTTTTCGCAACCATGGCGAGTTCAATGCGCATCGAGAAGAGGAAGCCCAAGAAGACGGCGGCGGCTGCACCCAAAGCCAAAGTTGGCAGCGCGGCCGCAGCGGCAGCCGCGCTCTTTGCACATAACGGCAAGGCCAAGAAGGAGGTGGCCAACGGGAATGGCATAAAAGGTGGCGTCGTCGCAAGGGTACAAAGGCCAACCGCGCCGCCCAGGTATCCGGTCAAGGCCGAGGACGTCATGGACGACTCGAGCGACGCGGGTGATAACATGTACCTGGAGGACGACATTAAGCACGGCGCCGCCACTCACGACGACCACCTGCTTGCCGAGCTAGAAGAGCGTGGCGACGCTGACAGCATCTGCGAGGACGTGATCGGATCCAGCGTCGAGGACAGGTTCTTCACAGATAGTAGGTCTTGCCACGTGTCTCCGCTCTGCTCTTGGTAGCAACCGCTAACATTCACAACAACAACTAGTCCCCGGCTCGTGCACGCCCATGGACGCCATGAGGCTCCGCCGCTTGCTGCGCGAGGTCGGCCCGACTGAGTTTGTCAGCCAGACGGTCGAGTCGGGCGTGTACACAGCCAAGAAGCTGTTAACAGCATTTAGCGTTCGTCCGCCCGAGTTTCTCGAGGGCGCCATGGACGAGGACTACCTGCCTTTTCTGAGCCTGGCCGTGACGCGAGAGCTGCAGAAGCGCGCAAAGCTGTTCCAATACAACACGGTCGACGACGCCGTGTCGCTGCTGAAGAGGTCCAAGAACATCGTCGTTCTGACCGGCGCAGGCATCTCCACGTCGCTCGGCATCCCCGACTTCCGGTCCAAGGACATCGGACTGTACTCGATGCTGGGAGATCTCGGGCTGGACGACCCGCAGCAGGTGTTTGAGCTGAGCCTGTTCCACGAGGACCCGTCCATCTTCTACTCGGTCGCGCGCAAGGTGCTGCCCAACCATAACCGCTGCTCGCCCACGCACGCCTTCATCGCGCTGCTGCAGCAGAAGGGCAAGCTGCTGACCAACTACACGCAAAACATCGATAATATCGAGGAGGTTGCCGGCATCGACCCAGAGCGCCTGGTTCAGTGCCACGGCTCGTGGTCGACGGCCACGTGCACGCGCTGCGGCCACCGCGTGCCGGGCAAGACGCTCTTCCCCACCGTCGAGGCCGGCGGCATCCCGCGCTGCCTCAAGTGCGCCCCCAAGGGCCGGCCGGCCTCAAAGGTTCGGCGAAAGCGGCGCTCCGACGACGACGACGACGGTAGCTACGGCCGGCGCACCTCGGGCAGGCGCGGCGTCCGCGACCGCGACAGCGTTTCGGACTCGGACCCGGACACCAACGGCGGCGGCGGCGGCGGCGGCGGCGTCATGAAGCCCGACATTACCTTCTTCGGCGAGCAGCTGCCGCGGCGGTTCGGCGAGCGGCTCTTCGGCCACGACCGCGACCTTGTCGACCTGGTCATCGTCATCGGCACGTCGCTCAAGGTGAAGCCCGTGTCGGAGCTGGTGCCGGTGCTGCCCGCGCACGTGCCGCAGATCTACATCAGCCGCGACGCCGTCAGCCACGCCCACTTCGACATCGACCTGCTCGGCGACTGCGACGTGGTCGTGGCCGAGCTGTGCCGCCGCGCCGGCTGGGACCTCAACCACGAGATGGTGCCGCCCGGCGAGGAGGTCGACATCAGCCTCGAGGAGGGCTACTGGAGCAGGCACCGCTTCCGTGCACTCAACAAGCAGAAGCCGGCCCAGAAAACGCCTGCGCCTGCACCCGCCGCGGCCGCCGCGCCGGCAGGGACCACGCGCCGGACGCGTGCGGCTGCTTGATTTGCGAGACGGGGAAGGTAGGAGAAAGGATATGGGCAGTGTGGAGAAATGCAGTGCAAAGCAACGGCGTTTTCAACCTGGGTTTATCTTTATTTTTGTTATTTTTTTCTGTGCTACATATGCATATGCTTCATTTTGGAGGTTGGCTGCATTGTCAAGAGGTCAACTAGGTAACCGCGGCAGTTTGTTTTTGTTATTTCTTTTGCTTCTCCTTACACCCGGCTGTTTTTCGCTCCAGGGTTTATTCTCTGTATAGTTTTTAGAAGCTTGCCTTGTTTGAAGATCAGTCACCGGTATCTTCCATCACTAAGCAGTCCCCATGGTTGTCACTTGTTTTGTCCTTTTCCCCGGGTCCCCGAGACACCTGTTTGTATCCTGTCGTGTTTTCTTCTTCTTTATGTCGCAATATTATTTTGATCCAGAACCACGGGTTTCTCGGTCCGTTCTCTTCGAAAACAATGTTCGTATCGCCAATGGGCCAAACAAAAAAAAAAAAGGTTCACACGGAGCCGGCCACGCGCTACCTAAAAAAAAAACGCCGAGGTGGTGGCGGGGAAAGCAGCTGAAGAACCGTCCTCTATGCGCTATAAACACTCGACCTCCGTCCTAGTTTGCCGCCTGCATTGACATGTGTCGCTCTACCAAAACTAAACAGGAATAGAAAAGGAAAGCCAAAATTCTATACTACAGGCAAAGATTGTTATGGGATTTCCCCCCTATATGTAGACGCCGGCTCTCCCTTTTACAACAAGCTCTCAAACTTGTCTAACCCGGATTTTGAAGCCCGCTGTTGCGGCTGTGATGGCTGCTGTTGCTGCTGGCTCATCATGCCCATCCCCATATTCATGTTCATGTTCATGCCCATGCCCATCCCTCCTCCGGGCCTGCCCATGCTGTTGGCCATGGTGTTCATACTATTGTTGGCGGCCATGCTCATTCCCATTCCCATGCCCATGCCCGTCCCGGCGCCCATCCCGGAGCTTGCGCCGGAAGATGAAAGCCCCATCCCGTACCTGTGCGCTGGCTGGGCCTGGGCCTGCGGCGCCGCAGGGGGTGGTGCCAGGCTGAAGCCGGACAGCCCTGACGCTACCCCGCCACCGGTGCTGGCCGCCGGTGGAGGCGACAGGGAGAAGGACGTGGCTCGCTGCTGCTGCTGCTGCTGCGCCACACCGCCCGGCCGCAGCTGGTTCAGTGACATGGAGGACATGGAAGAGTTCAGGCTCGCGCCTCCCAGGGAGGACGACGCCGGCGGTGGCGAGATGGCGGTGCCCGACGACCCCCATGGGCTCGAGGACGCCGGGAGGGGCGCGGGCGGCGGGGCAAAGGCCGACGATGGTTTTGCTGCGCTGCCCGCCGAGGGCTGCAGCGGCTGCGAGAACTGCGAGCTGGACGGGGTGAGCGACTGGAAGCCGCCGAGGTCGGGCGTTACGGTCCTGAACCCGGGTTGCGCCTTCACGGCACTGACGTTGCTGGGGGCTGCTGGCGTCGAGGCTGAAGTGGTCGACCATGAGAATGTTGGGGCGCTGGGAGTTGGGGCCGAGGGCTTCATGCCCGGGGACGTCACGTTGGAAGCCGGGCCAGAGCCTTCGCCCCAGCTGTCCATTGGGTTTGTCGTAGACGACGACGGCTTGCCCTTGACCAGGGACTCGAAGTCGTCTTCGCCGCCCCCATTGGTGGTGGCGTCAAACTGCGTCCCGGTGACGCCACCAAAAGACATGAAGTCGTCGCTGGGCCCGGCTATAGCACCGTTGGTGCTGCCCGATAATTCCTGCAGCTTCTTAGTCTGCTCTTCCTCGACGCGCTTGGAGAGAAATCTGATGAGCTCCATGAAAGTCTGGAACTGCTTCAGGTCGAGCAGTGGACCGAGGCTCATGCTCCATAGCATGGGCAGGAGCTCCATCGCGACAAAGTCGGCGTCGGCAACCTGGCCAACCACGCGGAGCACATTGAGCGCCGCTATCATCACGGCCGGCTCCTTGGTCTTGATCACTTTGATCAACGGCACAATCTTCTCCTGCATCGTGTACTTGTCCAGCGCGCTGGACGACGCCTTCTTCTTGCCGTCGTTCAGCCCGTCAAGACCGTCGTCGGCGGCGGGGTCGTTGGACCCACCGCACAGAATCACAAAGGCCTGCAGGCCCCTGACCTTGATGGCAAGGCTGTTTGTCCGGCTAAAGATGGCGGCGATGACTGGGAAGAGCTCGTTCTTTATGGTGCTGAAGTCAAGCACCGGTAGAATCACAGGCAACGAGCGTAGCGCGGCATCAACGACAGACGGCGTGGGAGACTCGAGCGCCGTTCCAATTATGGGCAGAACGTCTGGAGTCCATGTCAGCATTCAGTTTCGGTAGTATCCTCAGGGGTGATAGGAGAGAATGTGGCGAACTTACCATCCTTGAACTCTTTGCCTCCGCAGTTGTTGGTGATGGATGCCAGATTCTCGAGCACAACCATCAAGCCAGCATCTCTGGCCGGGTCCTTCTCCTGGGCATTCTTGACGTTTGTTACAAACAGCTCCTTGAGCTGCGCCCGCACCTTGTCCCCAAAGGCGCGCCTGCCTGAGGGCAAGAGATCCACGATCTTGCACACGTTCTGCAGGATCAACGAGACGAGATCCCTGTCCTTAAGCTCCTCCAGCAGGGCCGGCAGGATCTTCCTCTCCATGACCGACTTGGGGAACGAGGGCAGGACCTTGTTGAGCCCGCGCATGAACTGGGCCTTCTCGTTGGGCGTCTTGGCCGGGAACGAGTCGAGGAAGCGGATGGTAGAGACGAGGATATTGTCGAAGAACTCGCTCATCTGGAACTCCTTGGCCGTCATGCGCTGGGCGGGCCGGCGCGTGATGAGGCGCGGCAGCACCTGGTGGGCCAGCTCCCTGGGCAGGGGCCGTGAGGAGAGGAAGTTGTTGTTGACCGACGGGGCCGTGGCCGAGGACGAGAAGGTCCTCTTGTAGCTGGATATGCTCGAGTTGGTCTCGATGGGCGAGCGGTGGGGCGAGTTGTAGAGGGCGACGCAGAGGACGCCGAGCGAGAACATGTCGGCCGAGCTGGTCAGGTTGCTGTCCATGACGAAGTCGGGGGAGGTGTAGTCGAGGTTGATCTGGACGGAGCGCGGCAGACGCGGGTCCGGGTTCAGGACCTCGTGCAGGCTGATGGGCTGGAAGGACGTGGGCTTGGTCGAGCCGTCGGCCGGGCCGCAGAAGGCCAGGCCGCTGATCTTCCAGTCCGACTTTGCGTTGACGAGGATGGCGTCGGGGGTGAGGTTGCCGTGGATCAGGCCGGCGTTCTCGTGCAGGAACTCGAGGGCCTTGCTGGTCTGGAGCAGGCCCTTCTGGATCTCGAGCTCGTCGAGCTCGATCTCGCGGCGGCGGCGGGTGCCGTCGGCGTCCTCGGTGACGTAGCGGCTGGCGCGGCCGCCGGCGCGCTCCTGGTCGTCCCTCTCCTGCAGCAGGCTGGCCAGGGAGGCGGTCACGGCCTCGGTGACGAACTGCAGGCCGCCGCCGCGCGTGTCTTCGACGGGCTCGACCAGCTCGAGGACGCTGGGGTGGCGCAGGCGGGCCAGGGCCGAGGCCTCCTTGCGCAGACGCTCGACCACCTCCTCGGCGACGCGCTTGAAGGCGGCGGCGCCGGAGCGGCCCAAGGAGCTGCCATGGGCGTCGAGCGACTTGCGCTCAAAGACGAAGACGGAGTATGGCTTGCCCGTCGACTTCTTCTTGGCGTCATAGATCTTCCACGGGCCGGCCGTCGAGGTTGAGGTCTGGGAGATGGAGTAGTTTGCGGTGATGTTGGTTGACGAGATGGACTTCAGCGCGTTGGAGAACATGGTGGGCGGCGGGTGAGCGAGACGCTCTTGAGCATGATGCTGGGAGGAGTGGCCGTGGCCTGTGATAGCCCGAGGGCCACCGAGGTGGTCCTAATCGTGGTCGTTGCCGTCTTGGGTTTCGCTGGGAACAAAAGGTGCAGAGTGCCAGGTCGCAGGAGATCAGTCCAGCACCTCAGAAAAGCCGCGTGGGCTGGACGGGCGGAGATGAAACTTTTCTAGCGCTGGATGGGCCAAAGACTTTATTTTTGGTATCTTGGACGATAATCCGCGCCCTGCTTACGTTGCACGCCCACGATGCCAGTAGTCGAACGTTGCTGCATGCAGCCCCAGTCAAGCCTAGCTTCGCCCACTATGGAGCCCCAGCGTGCCGAGCTGCAGCGAGCACCGATACCCGTGCAGCAGTTCGAGGCAGGCCGCCTGACAGGGGCCTGCAATTGACAATCGGGGTCTGGAACCGCCAATGACTAACTGCTGTGGGCTCCGATCAAGCCCCGATGCCGCACTTTTGGTTGACGCCTGAAGTTGAGGCCGCATTTTCTCGCCAGACTCACTTTTGGTCTTCACAGTATCCTACAACCCGTCTCCGTCTCCTGCTTGCTACAAGAATCCCCGTGTCTGTCCAGACCGGGTCGTCGCTCTTTCAAGGGCTACCCAGCCGTGCTTGCTGCTCAATTGCGTTTTTTTTTGGCACCGCCACTCCCACTATCAGACATCAACGACACCCACACCAACATAAAACGATGATGCGTCCCACGCTCCTGCGGTCTGCTTTGGGAGCAGCGCCCGCCGCCCGCCTGCTCCAAAGGAGAGCCTATAGCATCACGCCTGCCGCCGCCTCGGTTGCGCAGCCAAAGGACATCGATGTCTCGCAGCTCAAGATCAGCAGGACCTCGGCCCCTGGCCCTCTGGAGAAGCCCGAGACGCTGGTCTTTGGCAAGAAATTCACAGGTCCGTGGCCCATGTCGCCCAGCTATCCAGACCCGGACCCATCCCGCCCTTTCTGACCTGTTCCAGACCACATGATCACGGTCGAATGGGAGACGGCGCAGGGCTGGGCGGCCCCCCAGATCGTGCCGTACCAGAACCTGTCGCTGGACCCCGCCACCTGCGTCTTCCACTACGCCTTCGAGTGCTTCGAGGGCATGAAGGCCTACAAGGACAAGGCTGGCAAAGTGCGCCTCTTCCGCCCGGACAAGAACATGGAGCGCTTCAACAAGTCGGCCGCCCGCATCGCCCTGCCCACCTTTGGCGCCCCGGCCCTGACGGAGCTGATAGCCCGGCTCGCCGTGCTCGACTCCCGCTTCATCCCCGAGCAGCGCGGCTACTCGCTCTACCTGCGCCCCACCATGATCGGCACGCAAAAGACGCTGGGCGTCGGTCCCCCGGGTTCGGCCCTGCTCTTCGTCATCGCCAGCCCTGTCGGCCCCTACTACCCGACCGGCTTCAAGGCCGTCTCGCTTGAGGCCACCGACTACGCCGTCCGCGCCTGGCCCGGCGGCGTGGGCGACAAGAAGCTTGGCGCCAACTACGCTCCCTGCATTGTGCCCCAGCGCGAGGCCATGAGCCGCGGCTTCCAGCAGAACCTGTGGCTCTTCGGTGAGGAGGAGTACGTGACCGAGGTCGGCACCATGAACATGTTTGTCGCCCTGCGCGACAAGGTGACGGGCCAGCCCGAGCTCGTCACCGCCCCGCTCGACGGCACCATCCTCGAGGGCGTCACGCGCGACTCGGTCCTCAGCCTGGCCCGCGAGCGCCTCGTGCCCCAGGGCTGGAAGGTCTCGGAGCGCAAGTACACCATGCGCGACCTGCACGAGGCCGCCACCGAGGGCAGGCTGCTCGAGGCCTTTGGGTCCGGCACGGCCGCCATCGTCAGCCCCGTCCGCTCCGTCTCGTGGAAGGGTCAGGTCGTTAAGTGCGGCCTGGCTGACCACGAGGAGTCGGGCGAGATCGCCACCAAGATGAAGGGTTGGATGGAGGCGATCCAGTACGGTGACGAGGAGCACGAGTGGTGCTATGTCTGCTAAACAAACGAAAAAAAAAGAGGAAGAATAGCTCGAGACTTATGGCGGGATATTGTCAACTGATTTTTCAGGGGTGGAAAGCTGGCCTGTCTTTGTTGATACTAGCATGTGTGGTGGGATACCCCACATCCAAATGTCCTTTTTCAATCTGGGTATAATGGGCCAGTTGGATACGCGATGGCGTTGACCAGAGGGGGAGTTATGCATAGACCTATTTCGGCCTGATTGGGTTGCGTAAATATATCGAATCCCAGGCTCCGTTCATGCAAGCGGCGAGTGGGAGACAGACGGATCTAGCAGTAAGAATGATTCGTGTCGACAATAGAGGGAGAAAAGGAGGAGCCAAAACACCTAAGGAAAGAATGGATGGGTAAGAATAAGGAGGGAAGGAAAAGGAAAAGGAAAGAGCGCAGGTCTATCCCCTAGTATATCGATCGATCGACCCAGTCTTGGAACTCGAACTCGATGGCTTCATTCTAGACGAGGCGGGGCAAAAATTGCTTTACATGCCGTCCAACACGTCGGTCGGCCTTTCTCTCCGGCTCGCCCTCCGACGCCACGGCTTCATTTGGCTCCCACACCAGCGTTCGCCGGTGGGGATCGTGCCATAGCCTATCGACCCGCCATCTAGGGCTTCTTCTCGGGGAACGGGTCCTCCAGGATGCCCTCGGCCTCTAACCTCCGGCGAGCCTCCTCTAGGGCCCAGGTTTGTATGCTATGCGAGAAGTCAGTCGGGGTCGAATAAAACAGTGGTGGGAGAGGGGGGGATTCGCGAGGAAGAGCGAAAGAAAGAGAGAGAGAGAAAAACGCACGAGGTGTCGGGCTTGTATGCCATGGCGACGGTGAAGACGGCCAGGCTGCCGAAGAAGCCGATATACATGATGTTCTCCCAGCCCTCCTTCTGGTACTTCTCGCCCGGCTTGACGCCGAACAGCCAGCCCGTGGGCGGGTCGTACTCGGGCCCGTGCGAGGCTCCGCGCCGCGCCGACGTCGAGAAGAGCGCGGCCGCCGCCCGCCGGGGGGCAGCAGCCATCGCGCCGCCGGTCCGGCTCTGCTGCTGCTGCTGCTGTAGGGCGCGGGTGGCGGCCCGGAGCGCGATGCTAGGTCTGATGTTGGGCATTGTGGTCTCTTGTTTTCTCTTCTTCTTCGTTTGTTTCCCCCCTCTTTTGAACCGTTGGTCTGTTTGTCTTCCCGCGTTTTGATTTTTAGGTGTCGCTCGGGGGGTGGAGGAATTGCCTGTCGGGGATCGTGGGTTGGGTTTTCCTTTTCGCTTCAAAATCGGCCTGCCCTATTCGCCGTCCTCCTCTTCGTCGTCGTCGTATTGATCTGGCTTCCCGCGCCGAAAGCAATTGGTGGAGTGGAGATTGGTCTGTCGTCGGCGCTGGATCGGGGCGTGGAGCGAGGGTACGATGTGGCTCACTTGTGCCGTGGTGAGCGAAATCCAGAGCTGGGAAAGGCGGCCGTGATGGAGCAAGCCGAACAGTGCCGAGTCACGTGCGGGGTCATGTGAGGGGGCTCATGAGTGGCTGGCTGTGGACTGGGTTCACTCCCAATTCGCCGTTTCAAGCTCCAACGGTTTCAAGCTCCAACGTCATTTAGAAGCGAGGATGACTTGGCAACTCCCCATTCTATTACCTATTGACGAACCACAAAATACCCCTAGGTACCCGCACCTATTTCCTGATCGATGCTCTAATCCTGTTCGTATCTGATATGCCGACAAGCCCAACACCCCAAATGCATGCCATACCTATATCCTGTAAAAGCCAGAGTCGCAAAATCCCATCCTATTCATGCCGTAACAGTCATGTCCTGTGTTGTACTGTCTATATCTGAAGCGGAGAGAGAGAAAGAAATGCCTTGATCCAAATCTAATAGCCGCCAGCCGGCATCATGTCGTTGAGTATGTCCCGGAGCAGGGGCTTGCCCTGCATGAGCGCCCTCTCCCCAATATTGGCCTTTCTCGGCCCGCGCCCCTGTGGCACCAGCGGCGCGTTTTCCTTGCGGTTCGGAGCGGCGGCAGTCGTCGGCGAGACCTGTTGCCACCCACTACCGCCCCCGGGGGATATGCGCTTCTTGGGCGTCCGCCTGGCCGCCGTCCTGGCCGCCGGCGGTGAGCCAAAGGCCGTGGTCCCCGTCGCCGCAACCCCGGCGCCGTCGTCGAACACGTGTGCCGACAGCGCGTCGGCGGGCAGGTTGCAGATCCAGTGGCGGTCATTCATGAGCTGGACGAAGCGACTCAGCATCTGGTCGGCGCCGCAGCCCTGGAGCGTCTCGAGGCTGCCGATGACGAGGAGCTTGGTCTTGGCGCGCGTGAAGGCCACGTTGATGCGCCGCCAGTCGCGCAGCAGCTCGCCGATTTTGCAATCCTCGTTGTTGCGCACCAGGCTGAGCACCACCACCTCCTTGTCGCGGCCCTGGAACCGGTCTGCCGTGTGCATCTCCACCGCCGCAGCCTGGCCCGGCCGGCTGCTCCCTCGGTGTAGCTTGTGCCTGAGCAGCGCCAGCTGCGACCGGTAGTGCGTCATGACGCCGATCTCTGACGCCGGCACCCCGACCGTCATGAGCGCCTCGACCAACTGCACCACCAGCTGCGCCTCCACTGGGTTCACGATCCGGTTGCCTTTGGCCTCCTCACGGTTGTCGGGCAGCGCGTCCGTGTTGACAAACGCCACCCGCGTCTCCGGATCTAGCAAGTGCCCCAGCCAGCACCCCGCGCCGCCTGTGCAGAAAGACTTGGGCACCGCGGCTGCTGGCTGCGACTTTGATAGGGCGAGGAAGGACGACGCGTCATAGTGGTGGCGGGTCAGCGCTGCGGGGTCGGGCACATGGAGCTTGTGGAAGCGCAGCTCCTTGGTCCCGCACTTCAGGCGTCCATTGTAGATCAAGGTGTTGCTTAGCGTCATGATGTCCTCGCACATGCGGTACTGATGCTCGAGGTTGACCACCGAGTCCGGGTGCGTGTCGGACAGCAGCTTGAAGAGGCTGACGTCCAGGCCTCCACGACGAGCTTCCTCGTTCTGCACAAGAGGCGGCAGCTGGTTGTGGTCTCCGACAAGCACAAACGTGCGCGCCATCCGGATAGGGCCCAGGCACACGGGCAGAGTGATTTGCGATGCCTCGTCGACGATGCAGTAGTCGAATGTGCGCTCGTTGAACACGGCGTGGTTGACACCGAGGCACGTTGTCGCAACCACGGGAGAGTCGTGCCAAGCGCTGCGGATCTCCTCAAACGACTTCTTTGGCTGTGCCGCGAGCGTGGCAAACTCCTGCACCTCTGGATGGACCTTTGCAGGAGCCCCAAGCCGCAGGATCTGCATATTGTCCTTCTTGAGCTTGAGCAAGATGTTGTCGACCGCGCTGTGCGTGTACGAGGCAAGCAGGACGCTCTTGCCTTGGCGGTGGAGGGCGCGGATAATGTGCGCGATGGTCGTTGTTTTGCCCGTGCCCGGCATCCCAAGAACCAGTGCATAGTCCTTCGCACCCATGACCTTCTCGATGGCCTTTTGTTGGTCGCTGTTGAGACTTTCTTTGCCCGTGATCTCGTACTGAGTTGGCGCCGACTTGAACGTCGGCGCCTCCAGATCCACGACGAGCCGTCGAATCTCCCGAGAGCCGAACAGGCCGTTCGACATGACATGCACAAGGTTGTTCCGCACCGTCGCCATGCCGCTGCTGAACTCATCCTTGTCCAGCCGGTACCGTATCGACGGCGTCGTGCTCTGTGACTGCTGGGAGTCTGCGGTGCCGGCAGGTCCAACCTCCATGATGCTAGCAAAGACCTGGTTGTTGACCTCGTCGAAGCCCGGCTGACGGATCCTCGAGTTGTGGAGCCGCCTGTCGACGGCAACCGTGATCCTCCGCTTCCTGACTGCCGTTACAAATCCCAGGGCCAGCGCAAAGTGGCCCTGCTCGTCCGACACAACAATGGGCTCGCCCACTGCAAGCTGCGACTCCAGGAACGAGAAGGCGGGGCCCGCGTTGTCCTTGACAAAGGTGTACTGGAACCGGTTGATCTTGGGGGTGTCCTTGTCCTCGACTGCCGACCCTGGCTCGATGACCACGTTGCCGAAGCAGCGACCGAGCTTCTCGCGCTCGCTACTGAGCATGGTCCACAGCTCTCGGCGGAGCTTCTGGCTCTCCCTCTCCTCCTTGGTGAGCAGGTCCTCCCATTTGAGGAAGAATTCCTTGTGCGTTGTCGAGAGGTGCTTGACCACCTCGTCGAACTTGGCCTCCATACCGCTCGTCTCGCCGTCGCCATCGTCGGCAAGTTTGTGGTAGATGAAGCAGGATGTCTGGGCGTAGCACCTGCCGCACATGTTCTTGGCCTTCTTCATGGGCGGCAGCTGCACGCTCCGCTCGCGGGCGTAGCAGGCTAGCTGGTTGCGCTGCATGATCATGTGCCGCAGCTCGTGGCGGACCGCGGGGATGCGCATGGTCTGCGACGTCTCCATGTAGTACAGCACGCCGAACACAATCTCAATGTCGTAGCGGTCCGAGAGCAGCAGGTTGTAGAGCGCCGTCTGCGCCTGGTGGTTGGCGACGACGTTTTTTCCAGTCTTCACCTCGAACGGCACCGTCAATGTGCGGCGGTCGTTGCCATCTCGCATTGTCACCTGTACCGTGGCGTCGATGTTGCCTTTGAGCCCGTACATGGGAGACCACACGTGCTCCTCGACGTCTAGGAGCTTGCTGACGCACATGTTGGCCTTGTCGCCGTGGCGGCCCTGGACAACTGCGTCCGACCTGGGAAAGGCCGAGACGAAGGATTCGGCCCATTGTCTCATCTCCTTCATCTTTGATAGCAGATGCTCGCGCGCGTCGGCGAGGCTGACTTTGATGACATACAAGTCTTCGAGGTGGCGCTCCATGTTTGTGTCGACAACAGCAGCAAGGAACTGGGAATCCCATTTGTTGGCCATCAGCGCCTCCTGGAAGATCTCGTGAAGCATTGTGCCGTAAACCATGGGCGCGGATGCCTCGCCCGTAGCCTTGACTCTATCCTGCAAGACGGCCCGGCGGATACAGCCGAAAGAGTCTGCAACCACCGTAGCCGAGATCAGTTGGTCGGGGTGGAGGATAAGCATGTTGTGGGAGTTGTCGACCACACACATGCCCGACTCCTCAAACTCTCCAATCACATGGACGTATGAGTCGACTGTTGCTGGAGTCTCCAGCCAGTCTTCCCGGAGGTGGACGACTTGGTCAAAGTTCGTTCTCTCCGCTCGAACAACAAGTATCTGTGTTCCAGTTAGCTGCTGACTAGAGGTTCGGGGAAGGTGCGTTTCTGGCATCGCGTCCCAGACTAGTTTCGTACAACATACCCTTTCCGGCTTCTCACGATGATTGTCATCAACGTACGAGGCATCGAGAACGCGTGTCACCAGGTATCGTTGGATCGCTCGGGGCTTTTGGCTGGGCTGGAAGAAAACAAATGTCTTTAGCAAAGGTTCTTCTACAGCGACAGCTACGTACGGATACGCACATTTGTAAACGGCAAAGACGAGGCGGCCCCTGTCGCCCTCGCTGGTCTGGCTGCCGTTGATGCGGTGGTTTTCGCTGCCGCTGGCTGCCTCGCCGACTGCGTGGCGGCCAGCTCTACAGCATCAAAATCGAAGTCGCCATCAAAATCATCTCCGTACGCGTCCTCCCCTTCCTTGTCAGCCGCACCACCACCGCCGCCATGCCCGCTACTTGGGTGGTTGTTCTTGCCCCGGGCGTGCGATATCGTCTGGGCTTTCGTGGTCTGGATTGGTCGTGGCCCCCCACATGCGGATAGGTTTTGTGGCGGACATTGCGGTGGTGGCTTCGACTCTATCTGGGTCATCAGTGTCTCTGCCGCGCTGAAAAGGTCGTCGTCCAAGTCGTCAAAGTCGTCGTCATCGAAATCTGCAGAGGCACTCAAGCTTTGCTTCGGTCTCTGGATCGCTGGGGGCGCGGGTTGAGCGCGGGGTGCGGGTTCAGGGGGCGGCACGGTTGCTTTTGCGCCGCCCACAGTGGAATCCAGCTCCATAAGGGTGTCATCGTCAAAGTCGTCGTCTCCATAGTCTGAAGATTTGTCGACTGGCTTTTCGGTCTCGTCCTCCTCAAGAGCGGTATCACTCGAGCTCGATGGCGGCTTCGTGGGCAATTTGAAAGCGGGCACATCGGCGCCCTCGGCCGGCCGTTGTCTCGTCGGAGACGCGCGGCGCTTCTCGGGCGAGGGTGATCGCTGCATCATCTCGCGGTGCTGGCTGGCGTTGGACTTCTCGAGCTCCCCGGTCACGGTCTCAAGCAGGTCCGACACTAGCGACGACTTGGAGTCCGGGTATGCCGCATGCCTGAGGCGGCTCGTCGGAGAATCCACAGTCGAGTTGCCGATCCTGCGGCGTTTCGGCCAGTTGTTACCGCAGCTAGCGGCTCTGCGAAGGCTGCTATCGGATAAGGCTGCGGCGGCGCCCTTTGCTGGGCGAGGCGATGATGCAACAAAGAGGTGAGCAAGGGCCGGGTCGGCGGCCCCAAGGGGGGTGTTTTTGGAGGTCCTGCCCGTGGAGAACCTATCCCACAGGTCCATGGCCGGATCTGCGCGAGGCGACCTCAGCGCGCTTGTCAAGCCCTTGACGTTGACA
This sequence comes from Gaeumannomyces tritici R3-111a-1, assembly GCF_000145635.1. Classification (NCBI taxonomy): domain Eukaryota; kingdom Fungi; phylum Ascomycota; class Sordariomycetes; order Magnaporthales; family Magnaporthaceae; genus Gaeumannomyces; species Gaeumannomyces tritici. The sequence continues at coordinate 1,984,065 of NW_008804545.1, forward strand.
AGGGGAGTGTCGAAGTTCGGGCTTGCTGGCGAGGAAACGGGCGAGGAGCTCCTTGCCCTCTTTGCGCCTTTTCGGGGCAGCAGAGGGGAGATGAAAGAGTCTTCCGGGTCGTAAGGCTTATCCCACAGTAGTTTGTCGCTTGGCGATGTCTCTTCCTGCTCCTCTATTGTGTTAACCTCGCCCATGCGGACGAGGTCCTGCCATGCCAGCTTCGCTACCGGCGTGGTTGCCACCCCGGGCGGTAGCGATGTCAGGGCATGCGGACGAGGCTTTCCACTGGACCCTGCCGAGTCTGCCTCATGATTCTCCTTGTCGGATCCGTCCTCGGTGGTGGTGAGGGCCCCGCGCCTCATTGCTGGAAGGCTAGACTCGGTCGTGGTGGCGACATTCGGCTCCTCGAATCGAAACTTGGTCAACTTGGTTTTGGTTGCCGCCGACACGAGAGGCAGTGGCCTCGAGGACTGCCGAGCAGCGGCCGGGTGGCTTTCTGAGCGACGCCATTGTTGTTTACGCTGCGTCGGGAATTAGCAGAGGAACGAAGATGCGTGACAAGGACGGCCACCGTCGAACGGCCTACCGTGTGTGTCCTTAGGGCGCCCTGGTCGGATAGTGTTTTTTGCAAAGGCATCGTGCCTTTTCAGTGGTATATCAAAAAAGGCAAAAAAAGAAAGCTAGAGAGTGAGGAAGCAAATGGTGTTGAGCGTCAAACCAAACCAGCGCGCCGGGTCTGGTCCATTGAACGATGCATCCACCTGTGCAAACCGAGCCGTTATCCACAGGAAACGACCGGATGGACAGGGTGGTTGTCGATCTCGGCCCCCCGCCTTGCGAGATGCACTTTAGCACCCTGACGCGTTTGCTTTGGCGGACGTTGCATCCACAGCGCCACAGTAACGCGAACGCGTCGGCAAGGTTTATGTTCCAGAAGCTGTGGACAGTGTGTACGTACAGTGTATTATTGTGTCATACGGTAAGTGCCAAGACGGCCCAAGCTCCCGCTCCCGCAGAAGCTTGCCAGTTGAGTGCTTGCATCACACTCGCATTCCAGCTCTAGGTGCCTCCAGAACCAGCTCCAGACCTCACAGGTCATGCTGTCTCCATAACAGCCAACCCAAGCAGCCAGCCCCCAGCTGCCACCCGCGCGATGAAACCCCCAAAGCTCCCGCCGGGCGACCCGGACTACGTCCGCGCGACCGTCGCCCTCGTGAACTGGGACGAGGCCTCGGTACCGTGGTCGCTGAGCCCGTTCGGCCGCGCCTCCAACATGCGCGCGTACCAGAACGCGCCGCGCATGGCGGCCCTCAACGCCGGGCGGGAGCTGACGGCCGCCGAGGTTGAGGCCTTCATGGAGCTCTCGTTCGACATGCTGAGCGCCAAGAACGTCGCCGGCACTGTCTGCACCGCCCTGCCGGCCTACTACTTCTGGCGCCGCGGCATGGCCCGCTTCTCCTTCCCGCTCTGGCGGCCCCTCGCCGCTGGCTTCGACGCGAACACCTTCCGCTTCCCGCTGGCGCCGCAGCCGCTCGTTGGCGCACCCGCCCGCGCCGCCTGGCACGGCCTCCGCTTCCTCGCCTACTGGGTCGCGGCCAGTCTCATGGCCGGCGGCCTCGCCAGCGGCGCCGCCACGGCCGCGGTGGCGAACCGCGGCACCACGGACCCCAGGCTGGAGCAGTGGAGGGCCGACTGCATGGCGCGCATGTCGGCCAACAAGCCCCTGCCTGGCGGCCTCCCGCGGCCTCCCGTCCCGTTCCCCCAGCAGCAGCAGCAGCAACAGCAGAATTCGGGCTACGGTGGCGACGACGGCAGCTCCTGGAGGCCAGACGACGACGGCTCGCACACCACACCGGCGTGGCCGACGGCTCCCAGCACACCAAGTCCGGCACGCTCCGAACCGCCCCGGCCCCCGCAGGACAGCGGCGGCTTTGAGGACCCGTTCGACGAAGGGTCGCCGGTCGCGCCCTCGTATCGCGGGCCGCCGTCGCCCGGTGCGCCCTCCTCGACCGGCTCGGACGCGGGCGGGTCGGCTTGGGACAGGCTCAGGCGAGAGTCGGCCAACCGGGCGTCCGGCCGGGGCGACCAGCAGCCGTCGCGGTCGTGGGATGCGAAGAGGGCCAGTGCAGCGAGCGGGAGCGAGGAGTCCTGGTCGTACTCGAGCCCAGGAGGATCCGAGGCAGACACGGATCAGGAAAGGGCACAGAAGGAGTTTGACGAGATGCTGGAGCGCGAGAGGCGGAGTCCGTCCGGTGGCCGGAGCTGAGACATGCGCGCAATCGTAGTAGACTGCCTACCGACCTACCCACCTGCCCATTATATCATTATTACTTTCCTCCAGGAGTCCAAAAGCCTTCATGATTCTTGATGGAACGCAAAACACTTCCCAAATGTCGATGATAACTTCAGGTGGCAATATCACCCACCACCGATCCGGACCCAAACATACATGATTTCCTTGTCCTTGGTTTAAGATACAACGGATTTAACGCCTTCCCGACTCCCTATTATGTTCCAGAATGGCCTACGCGACAAAATTCAGGTATCTGGGCACTAATTCTAACGACATAGGATGTGTCCGAACCAGGTAACCTCGTGCAGGAAAATTGCCCGAAATTTTGTATCATCTTGTACGACTGTCAAGGGGGTTCACAGTTCAGGTAGGACAAGGGTTCCAGGCCAAGCGTTGAGCATAAAAACAAAACCACCAAATACTTACATCATCCGGGCGATGATGCAATCCCATAACGCCACCCATCGCAATCGATATTGCGTGCCCGCTTCCAAGAATACATGATAGAAAACATCAGACCTCGTAAAATCCTCCTCTCTCCTATTCATAATTCCTTCCCTTTTTCATGAGCAGAAACCCCGTACCGTGGATCCCCGTCCAAGCCAGTTCTGATGGCCAATCTCGGGGCCGCGGGCTTTAAATGGTAAGTATACTCCAAATCAGCGCGCCCACCGTCGAAACGCAGGTATATCAGTTCGCCATCGAAGCCATTCCAGAGGTCGGGAACATGCCGTACATGCCCTCGTCGTCGCTGCTCTCGTCGCCGTCGCCATCTGCATCCATGTCGCCGTCGCCGTCGCCGTCTCCGCTCTGGCTGCCGGGGCTCTGCATGCCACTCATATCGACGCCCCGCATCCCGTTAAAGGCTCCAAACGTTGAGCCCCCGACGCCCAAGCCCATACCCATTCCCATCCCCATACCCATGCTCGTATCCATCATCATCCTCGAGCCCCCGACCGAGGAGCCTGGGACGGGGACGCCTCCCGGCGGGCCCCTCCCGCTGACACCGGTCCCTAGGGCCAGCAGGCTCTGGTGGCGGACCCCGTCAATGTCGGCGGCCGACGCACTCCTGCTGAGGGACGGCTTCTCGGGCAGCTTCTTGAGCAGGCCCGTGCTGATGTCGAGCATACCCATGGCGAACTCGGTCAGCCCCTTGCCCTCTCCGGGCTTGGAGCTTACCGACAGCGTCCAGCGGTACTCGCCCAGCCGCCGCCTGTACCAGTCGCCCTCCTCGCGCCCGGGCGACGTGGCCCACAGGAGCGACCCGAACGTGCCGATGAGGGCAAAGTTAGTCTTGGAGGCAAAGTACCAGAAGGCCCGCAGGTGGCTGGGCGTCAGCCGGTTGACAAAGTCCATGGCCGAGATGAGCCGCGCCTTGGCCGCGTTGCGGCAGATGTGCTGCACGTACGGGTCCCCGGCTCCCGGCGACGCCGCCACCGGCCCAGTGCCACCGGCCCCTCCTCCCGCCGCCTGCGCCGCCATCTCCTCGGTGGCCGCCAGAGATCTTATTATGCGCCGGTGGAGCGTTATCTCGGTCGCGAAGTAGGCAAGGTGCAGGTAGCCTATGCTCGTGAGCCGCCCTGCGCTGCCGCCGCTGAGCCCGGCGGACAAGGACGTCAGCGACGCCGAGGACGCACTACCGCTACTTGAGTCCATGCGGACCGCGGCCGGCAGCGAGCTATGCCACTCCTTGAGCTTGATCTGGATCGGCTTGGCCAGCGAGAGCACGAGGTGCGTGCCCTGGACGCCGGCGTTGGTCACGTTCTGCATCGCCTGGAGCGTGTAGAAGGTCTCGAGCGTCTCGGCCAGGATCTGCGACAACTGCACCATCTGAGCGAAGACGATGCGGCCGCGCTCCATCTCAGCCTGGTCGTCGGTGTCGTCTTCGTCGTCCCACTCGCCCTCGGGAAAGTCGTTGGGTGTCAGCTGCGGCACGGCCCAGTTGGACGCAAAGATGTGTGACGGCCGGCCGTGGACAAGGGCACCCCACTTGTCCTGCATGTACAATGCCCAGGCGAGCCTCTTGCGCAAGCCCTTCTCCCAGGCGGGTATCTTCCAACCTGACGCGTCGAGGTGTAGGCCGAGCTCCTGCGCGATGGCCACAAGCTGTGCCGTCGGTGCCCACTGGTCGCCCTCGGGCCGTTGGGACAAAAGCAGCCCTGCCTGCACCGTCGACAGCTTGGGCCGGTACATGGCGTCGACGAGTGTCACACGCACTAGCCGCTCCAGTTCGCGCACGTTGGGACGGGGCAGCGGAGCCAGCTCCTCGTCGTGATCCCACCAGTTGATAGCCAGAATGTACATGGCGGCCAGCAACGGAGGGGAGAACTCATGGCGGTCCCGCTCATACTTCTCATAAAAAACCGTCTTCTGAATTATGGGGAAGCCCGGGTGCACGACGCGGAAGTACAGGTCGACTAGTCGTCGGCCGTGCGGCGCCACGAGCCTCTCGATCTCGTCGACATCCTCGGTCTGGTGTTCGTGACCGGGTGTGTTGTAGTCGGGAAGAAGTAGGAAGGTGTCGTGTTCGCTGACTTTGCGCAACGTGCCCCTGGCCAGCAGGCTCTCGTCGTGCGGATCGAAGGGGGAGAGGTTGATAAGTGACGGCTCGAAGTCGGTCGTCGGCCCAATGTACTGGCTGTAGCGATCCTTCTGGAGCCCTAGGCTTCGCTTCAGCAAGGTTGGGCCGCCGAAATTGGCCATCTCCTCTATCAGCGAGCTGCTGGCAGCGGTGCTGGAAAGGCTGGCCTGGTGTTGTTGCCGTCTTCGGTTATCGGACTGTCCTGGCGAGCTGCGTGTGGGGATGACCAATCAGCTTCCAGAACACTCCAGAGACGCCAAACAGGCGGGAGGCAGAGCTCTTGGTAGAGCCCCGACAGAAGGCGTTCTTATCCCCCAACCTCCCCTCCTCGTCTGCCGCGGCCCCGGCAGCTGGGTGTTCAGCTGTACAAAGTAAGAGAACCGGAAAAGAGAGAGGAGGGTGGGGGTAAAAGTCCAGGCCAGAAAAAGCAAGGTGTCAAGCGATGAATGGCTTCTCGTTGGGCCAGACAGTGCAGTGGAACACCGGAACAGCCGACGCCACAATACGCAGAAGCACCACACCTGTGCCCGCGGACAAGACGAAGATGGCCATGCTGGACAGTACATAGCGTCCAGGGTCTGCACAAGCCGGCGGCAGAAAGACTAGGCATAAGAGAGACTAAATCTGCACTAGGGCGGCCTAAGTCGAAGGATGGGGAGCACCAGGATGGCTGCTTCCACTACCACCAAGACACGGACACGCTCACACGACGGGCTACAAGACGAGGGGAAATGATAGGGGCCGGTAGGTCCGGGCCTTTGCTCTCTCACCTTCTTTTACTATGGCTGACTTCGAGATCACCGTTTAGTTTGCGCTTCCGCGGCTGGGGACTTTCGGCGAGTGAGCAGTCGAGGCGGGTTGCTTGACATGATATGCAGCTGCTGTCGTCATCGTCTTCGCTCATGATGCACTTGATGCGGCGGCGCAAGCATGCGTCACAGGGCATGGCCGGCTGCACGCTGAGCGGTGAATCGGAGCCGGGGGATGTCAGGCCGCTCATGCTGTGCGGATAGGCGTCGAGGATGGTGCTCCCTTGGCGGCTGGGGGGCTGCCGTGAGGGCTTGGGGGCAATAGGGATGGGAGCCGTCCTTGCGACGGCGATAGGCGTGGACATGATGTCAGTCAAGGTGCGTCGCAGCAGGGCGGGTGTGGGAAGTGCCGTCGCCGGCGCCCGTGCTGGGCGTGGTACGCTCTGCTGAGAACAGGCAGAGGATGTATGGTGTCCTGGTGATAAGTGGGATGGGGGTCACCGAGGCTAGAGTAAGAGATTCGTAAGGCGAAACAGGGGGACGAAGGTACTGCTGCTCCGAATGCAGGCTGGAGAGGTACAAGCGGGCGCGTGACCGCTACGGTACCGGTAAAACCGTTACGTTTGGATGGTGTCAGCCCAGACGAGGCGCAGGCAGGAGCAATCCAAAGAAGGCCGCGGTGGCAGGAGGAAATGTCCCAAGAGGTTTGCCGATACTAGAAGGCCCCACGCGCTGCGGTGACGAACAGGCCAGGTCGGGCAGGCCTGAGAGGGGTATCAACCGAGCAGATGAATACGGAGATGGTTGGCCGATAAGGGGCGCTCCACAGATTTGCTAGGAGTGATGTTCACGGAAGGTTGACGGCCGAGTACGTGCTCGGCGCTTAGTGAAGGGCCAGGTTTGCGGCCTGAGGGAAGGTATTTCGTATGTATTTTGATGTCAAATGGTCGAGTCTGACCCCAGATGATAAGCCCTGCGTCGAGATAAGGTCAGACAAGGGCACTGGAGGCGGCGGACCGGTCCAGGAGGAAGGGGTGTGTGAACGACAGCCATAGGGGGTGTCTATACGACGTTATCATCCCTGGGACAAACCTACGTGGTAAAACGGCCAACGCAGATAGCAGTGAGCTTTGTATTTCCGATTCACTCCCCAGGGTTGGTCAAGCCAGGGTCGAGGGTGCGCCCGGTTGTTTATCTTGACCCCGTAGCGGCCGGCGGGCTCCGCGTCGACCTTGCCTGGGAAGTGCGGGCAAGGTGGCTGGCGGCACAGAAGGCTGAGAACCCGGCTGAGACGGCCGAGGTGAAGGCAAGCTGACGGTGGCGGCGGAATCAAGGCCCAGAGCGACAGTAGGCTATCTGGAAAATAGACTGCTGGCCTCGCCAGTCGGAAGATTCCGTATCTATGTGATGATGGAGGCAAGGATGAGATACTCTCGACTTGTCAACGTCATTTGAGGGCCACGAGTTGTTGCGAGGGTTTCAGTCTCGGTCTCGTTCTGCTGCCCTGGATTGTTTTCGCTCTCCCCGCCAGAATGCACTCGTGTAGCGACTTGGGTGCGAAGGTCTTTATTCAAAAGCGAAGCAGGTGCTGTACAGAGGCACTAGAGGAGAGGGAACCGGTGTCGAGCAGACCGCAAGGCTTATGCCTCGACCGCCATCTAACTGTAGAGAGAAAGGGCGTATGGTTACGTAGGCTGTGTGTGTGTGGTTTATGCGAGGAACAGGGACGCCAGAGCTGGGACGGGGCGTCTGATGCTACTTCGTTGCCTGTGGGTGTGTGGTTTTTCCTGCTTCTGTCTCCCCTTTTTCTGCGTTTATTTTTTTGGGCCTGGGTTGGTCCGGGGTTGGTTGAGATGTGTTGGATGTTTGGGTGGAGGCGGGAGAGAGATAAGGACAGCCTGGGGGGGGCTTATGCGTGATGGGAAGTCACCAGCCAGCACACCTTGGTACCTTGGGTAGCTTCAGTGCCGCGTGGTCGGTACCTGGCGTAGTGGAAGTACCGATCTCGACAACCCTGAGGTAGGGAGTGCCTTGTTTCTCTGCTATGCACCTTCAGACTGTAAGGAAGCTGAGTGAAGGGGGAAACGCTTGTCCGGGGAGAAAAGTAAAAATAAAGAGACGAAGAAAACAGGGACGTCAGATTTGAAGTCCGGGAAGCCCAAGACAAGAAGGGACAGGGAAAAGGATGGGAGAGTAGAATGGCAGCAGGGAGAGAACATCGACATCCCTACACAGTACCTCGAGGTACTTGCCTAGATACTGTAGGTACTTGCCTGCCTTGGCCAAACCTGCCTAGGTAATTGCTCGGGTGCTCTGCAAAAAGCATGGCCACCGACGCGGCCAAGATGCGGTTAAAGCCACGGGCCAAGGAGGCTTTGGCTGGCGGATGGAGCCTTTCTTGCTAAGGCCAAGGGCAAAACAGGCCCAGACCCTGGGCGCAGCGAACGGCAGGGCAGAGGCGCATCGCACGCGACTGCAACTCATGATAAGGCGGCTTGGGCTGGGGCGGCTGGGGCCTTCTTATCAGCGGATTTGCATGTGCATTGGACAACAGAAATACATAATGGGAAACAGCCCTTGCTCCATGGCGCCGCTTTGGGCATGACGGGCTTGGGCTGGGCTGGGATGCCGCTGTGGTGCAGCAGGAAAAGGACAGGAAGGAGAGAGAAAAGGCTTGCACAAGGCGGGCGCGGATTGGGTGGGCAGGGAATGCATGTGCGTGCTGCAAAGCTTAGGTATCGTCGCACGCAGGACGGGACCGATTTTTTTCTCGATTTACTTGGACGAGGCGCACACCAGACATCAAGCACTGTGGAGAGGACCCAAATCCGTCGTGGGGCAGTGGCTCCGGACTCGCAGCCAGCGCGCAGACAAGCCGGTCCATGTATGCGCCGAATGGAGGGCCATTACCAAATAGAAAAGGACCCCTAGTCGGCTTCCCGCCTCAGTCAATACCTTTAACGTAATGGCGCACGCCCGAAGCCCGTGGGAGCTGTGTCTCGCCGACTCTCTAGCGCGGGGCTCCATCCTCGATATTGGATGCGAGGGCGACCACCAGCAAGAAAAAAAAAAACGCCATAGACGACGTCTCAGACAGACAGAAATGCCTGACATTCGAGTACCTGCGAGTACTTCCTGCGAGTTCCTCCATCTCACCCTCTCATATTCCCCGGTGGGGTCACACAACAACGCCCGGCGACGGCGGGCGCGAGATCACCCGAGCCTGGGGAAGCGACCGAAGCGAGTCCCGTCGTCCGGTGCGCGCTGGCTGGCGGCCCTGCCCTCCACGCAGATCAGCACGCATACATATGCGGGCAAGGCGTCGCGCCGCCGATAACACTGTGCTGGTGAAGGGGTCGGGTCATGCAGGCAACCGGGTTGGCTAGGGTGCCAGGCTGCTGGAGCCAGTCAGACTGCGTGGAAATATCGAGCCAATTAGCGTTGCGGGTGTGTGTTGCCTGCATGGACCCCCACATTGCTCTCGCATGTGAGGTGGGATGAGGGGCATTCACGATGGACCAAGATGAACGGGCGACTGGAGGCGCACACGTGATGACGGTCCCAAATCGGCCCCAACCTCCACTGTAGGAAATGAGAATAAGAATAAAATGTCGTCATTCCGAGTAAGTGACGGCGAGGTGTCAAGCGAGCATTGGTGCCAGCCACCAGCCACAACCACTTGGAGCCAGCCCCTCACCGCAGGGGTTAAAGTTGTCACATGTCTTTGCTTGAACCGGCGCGAGCCGCACCGCCGGCTGACCTGCTCAACCCGTCTTGGTTGGCCGCCACACCATGCAGATCTCGCGGTAGTCCTCGGTCGGCTCCGCCGAGCCTCTCTTTGGGATATCCATGCCAAAGCCGCCCAGGGTCACAAACCCGAGACGCTTGTATAGCGCTGCCGCCACGGTGGTGCTCTCGAGGTAAACTGGAAGCATGCCGTCCGCCTGTGCCGCAGCCATCACGGCACGCGTGAGCGCCTCCCCGGCGCCCATGCGCTGGAACTGAGGGTCGGTGCAGACAAATTCCAGGTCTGCTCTTGGTGGACTTCGGTGCGACCAGGTCGGTCACCGTCGGCAGATTAGTCAAGATGGTGATTCTCCATCCCTTCTTATCTCCCCGACGTCGCCTCGGGGATCGGTATGGGGACTCAACCGGGGACTCGACTGGGGATCGGGCATGGATGGAAACCAGGGACTTGGGGATGAGGGGATACCCCGGGAAGATGGGTTGCGATGCCTGAGTCGAGCACATGGCAGACGAGCAGGGATAAGGAACCTAGACAAAAAGGGCCGAACACTGTCTTCACCGCTTTCGACTCACGGTAGCATTTTTCGCCCTTGAGTGCCTCCACCGCGGCGCTGGCCGAAAGCGCCGCATAGTTCTCTAGGTACTGCTTCTGGCAGCCCTTTAGCTTTGTGATGTCACCGCTCTCGAGCCTCTCCTCCTCGGCCACCTCACCGGCCTCCACCTCGGCCGGCACGTCCCAGGCGGCGAAGCTGACGATCTGACGTGAGGGCAAGTGCCGGGCGACCAGGGCCCGAGACCGTCCTGGACTCCTTGGTGCTATGGTGGACTCGTAGTGCCCTGCCAGGAAAACCTCGAGACGGCGGATGCTGTCGACGGTTGGAAATTGCGCGTGCAGGAGCGGGTTTGCGTCCATCGCCCGCACGTGGATCTCAGCCATGCGGCGACAGTCGCCGGTTGCTGGCGCGGACAATTCGAACATATTAGCCGTCACCACCCGTGCTGTACTGGCAGGCTTTCTCGTTGCTCCAAAAGGCACATAACCGTGGGCGGCTGACGATGTGAGGTTTGGTGTTTTCGTGCCCACCTCGCAGTTCACCTCGCAATCCACCCACGCCACCGTCTGGAGCACCCAATCAACGCAAGGCGTCATGTGACCGAGTCGGTGGCTCGGAAGCGTCCCGAAACCGCACTACCTACGACCTGGGCACCTAGGTAACCTTTGTCCCGGCGTCGACCGGCTTCATGGCAACTCCCTTTCCGGGGCACGGGGCTTCGACCTAGGCTGCCAACTAGCCACAGTGCCGTGATAAGCCCCGGAGATGTCAATGACGACCTGCATCTGTCCGGAAGGCCCACCTCTTTCCCAGGATCCGGAATAATGATCTGGAGTACGTACCAGTATGGCGATAAATAATCGAATTGTCATAGGCCATATATAGAGGCGAGCTGTTTTCTTTCGTACTCCGAAGACGCTATGGAGTTAGTTGTTACCGAACCTCAAATCGGTCATGGGCCTTGTAACGTCACGAATGACTATGGGCCTGAAAGACGTCACGAACGGCGCTAGCATCTACTAGGTAGATGATACAGACATAACTATGCCACTATGATGTAACGTCGACATCGGTAAAAGTAGGATGGATGGGCATTTAAAAAAGAGCCAGGCCAGTTCTCAGAAAGCGAGACCGGGAAATGCGTTCTGCTCAACATCCAATCCAAGAAACGTTGGTTAATCATCCAACACCAACAAGGACGAACCGCAGATAAACCAGGCATATTCAACATGGGGTATCCAGACACTTTCGAGGGCTTCTGCGTCGATTCACCCAAGACCTGGAACAAGTTTTACAAGCATGAGTTGAAGCCCAAGCCTTTCGAGGAGAACGACATCGACGTCAAGATCGAGGCGTGCGGAGTTTGCGGGTCCGGTGTTCACAGTGAGTTGAAGACTGTTGGACAACACCACAAATGCCAGTAGTTGATATTAATGTACTGACAAAAACCTTACCATATAGCTCTCACAGGCGGAAGGGGCGACTTTGAGGGTGTGAGTATAGCTTTCTATGGTCGTATCCTGGGTCCACACGATAGGTCGATTAGACTAACCGCCGGATGATAGCCCCTGTACGTCGGTCATGAAGTAGTCGGGTAAGTTTATATCTACAATTGGATAACTGCCATTGGTCGGCTGACAGCGTTGTGTCCCAAAAGCCGCGCCGTCAAAGTAGGAAAAAATGTCAAGAACATCCGCGAAGGCGACAGGGTCGGGCCGGGCAAGAAGGTGGCCGTCGTCGGGCTCGGCGGCCTCGGGCACCTGGGCCTGCAGTTCGCCGTGGCCATGGGCGCCGAGGCCTACCTCATCACGCACCCGCCCCGGAAGGCCGAGGACGCGCGGACGCTCGGGGCCAAGGACGTCATCGTGAGCGGCGAGGAGGGCTAGCACGAGAAGTAGGCCTTCACCTTCAACTTCTTCCTCAACACGGCCGACGCCCTGGACCAGTTCGACCTGGCGCAGTACTTTGGGACGGTGCGGGTGGGCGGCCAGTTCCACACCGTCGGGATCTCGGACAAGCCCTTCCCGGAGCTGACGGCGTTTGCCTTTGCGTCTAACGCGGCTAAGCTGACGGGCAGTCACTTGGGGAATCACCAGGAGATGGACGACATGCTGAAGCTCGCGGCGGAGAAGAAGCTCAGGCTGTTACGGGACCAGACCAAGGTAATACCCGTTACACCAAGGCAAAAGAGGAACGTTGTTGTAGCTGGGGCTACAACCCATGCGAGGTCCTTATAAGCGACTGTACCGTGATACAGGCCGTGGGTGCAGACCATCGATGTCTCCGAGGATGGCTGTAGGGAGGCGGTGGAGAAGGTCAAGAACAACGACGTCCGGTATCCGTTCACGCTGGTGAACTTTGACAAAGCTTTTGGCAGCCGTTGAGTCTGTAAGACATGCGTGAAGGGCGATGATTGTGTGCGAATAGCCAGCACGGGAAGCGAAATGGGGGTTGAGAAGTCAATTGGGGCCCCGCAGTGGCCGCACGATGACCTCAGCGCGTGTCTCTAAATGCAATTAAACCCTCGTATTCACAGACGGCCTGTGCAGACGAGACGGGAGGAAATCGGACCGTCCCTCGAGCTGGCCTTGGTTTTGATATGGGACGCGTCTCTAGCTTGAGGACGTGCGGTGCAGGGTGAGTGCGCATTTGACGCCCTTTGGCTGCTCTGACGCGTTCACATCATGCTCATGATCAAACGAGCGGAACGGCTTGTGGCGCTTAAAGAGTTAGAACGCCCGCCAGCCAAGCGAGCCGTTTGTAGTAAAACACGAGATGCAGAATGGAGACGATCTTGACGTTTGAAATCACACGCAACGGCCACGACGAATGGTGGCAGCATTTGGATTTAGATGACTGACGCGCGCGGCTCGTCAAGGATTATGGGCCTATTTACAGCGGCTCAGCGAGGAGCCCACCCCTGTTCACCCCACTCTAGGTGCCACTGCCGACGCGCTGTCAGCCTCAGGGTGCTTCCAGAAGCCTGCACTACTGGATTGACCCTGGTCAAGCAAGACTCGAGGAAGACCATGGTCTGCCTGCCGCCTGTGGTTTGACCCGGCCTCGATTTCGCATGTTTGTGTTTTGTTCTGGACCGTGATTGTAGGGGCAACACCTAAACAGACTGGGCGTCGTCGGCTGGGCTTCCAAACATCATCATCCATCGCCACGCTGGAACCATCGCCCCCTCCCGCAAGCCACTCCCGCGCCGTCCATGTGTGACCTGAGACATTGGGCGGGAATCCTGATCGAGTTTTGAGTCGACGAGCGGCAAGCTCTTGGCGACCCCATCCCGACCTGGCCTCGACGGGCAGCAACCAAGAGCAAGAGACGCAATACCTGCAACGGCAACGGCCCGGCCACACCTGGCAGCTAATATGACATGGACACGTCGGCAAGGTCCATAGGGGTTGAAGCGGGACTGAGCGACGTGGCCGTGACTGACACCGCCGACGGCTCGACGCAGCGCGGGGGCCGGCCTTCAGGAGACTCTGCTGCCGAGCCGTCGCCCATGTCCAAGACCAGGTCTCTCTCCGATGGCGGAGGCACGCCAGCCACCAAGCTGACGCCATCGCCGCTCACCATCGACGCCGCCCGCCGCACCTCCAAGGACGACAGCGCCATCCGGAGCCCCGCCATCCCAGCCCTGCCCGTCACCCCGAGCCGCGCCGGTTTCGCCCACCGCGGGAGCAGCGGCCTCGCCCAGTCACTACGCCTTCCGCACCAGGGAGCCGGCATGGCCGGAGCAGCAGCAGCAACCGCCGCCGCCGCCACCGCAGGCCAGTCGTCGCCGGCCAAGCCAGCACCTCTATCGCCCAAACTCGACCACTCGCACATCTACGCCTCCCCCTCGAGCGCCCTGCCCCGTAGGTCTCGCGGCCTCGACTTCTCTCGCGCCGCCACCAGCCTCCACCACTCGACCCTCGCCGAGCAGTCCTCGCCGGACTCGTCCCCGACCATCGGCGGCCGGGGCGCCATGAACATACCGGGTGGCGGCGGCGGCGCCCGGCGCCATGGCGACTTTGGGCCCGCCGAGACGACCACGTCCCTGTGGTCCATGATGGGCAACCACGAGAAGATGCACATATCCAGCTCCGTCGGCAGCAGCGCCAACCACATGCTCGGCTCCGACTCATCCTCAAGCTCCGACGGCGACGACCTGATGGACGAGGACACGGACGAGCCCTACATCACGACCCCGCAGATACAAAAGACCACGCCGCACCCGGGGCTCGGCGGCCCCCCGCCCTGGGCCCCCGCGGGCTCGCCCGCCTTCAACAGTCTGCTCTCTTTCCAGCAACGTCAGCGACCCCGGAAGCAGCATAAGAAGCGCCTGCGAGGTCCGATCGGGCTTGGGTTTAGCTCCATCGTCGGGGGCGGCGCCCTGACCGCCTCCAAGTCGCCCCCGAGCTCGCTGGGCGCCAGAGAACCCTCGAACCAGCACCCACGCCGCGAGAGCATCAGCTGGGCTGCCAACCAGCTCAACATCTCGGGCAACGAGAGTGACGACGGCATGAGGCCCCCGATCATGGAGAGCGTCGAATCCGTCTTGGGGACGCCCAGCAGGGACGGCCAGACCGAGGCCGTCCGGCGCGTCGTCACTCGTCGTGGGAACCTAATGGTAAGCTTTATCCTCGGCCGAACGCGTCCGAGCAGTCTAGCCTCCCGACCCCCGTCTAACACTTGCTTCTCCCTACATAGCCCAAGACCAAGGCGTTTGCCCGAATGCGCGCCGCCCTCGCCGAGGAGGGCACTCCCGTCGACAGCGAGGTGCGGCGCGAGGCTGAGGTGGTGCGACAGGTGCGCGAGAGCGACGTGGACCACCACCGGCCGTTGCCGTCGACCGAGACCGTGGCCGTCCTGTCGAGCCCGAACCTGGGCACGCTCGAGGTGGACGACGCGGCGCTCGCCGACGACGCCATGATGGTGGACTCGTCGGCCCTGCAGGGCGGCGGCGGCGGCCTCTCGTCGAGCTACAAGCTGCGCGCGCTGCGCAACCTCCGCGGCGGCAGGGCCGTCTGGGACACCTTTTCTGACACGTCGAGCACGGGTGCGGGGGTCACGACGCCACCGCCGCCACCACCGCCACCCTCGCTGCTGCCCAGGGGCTCGTCATCGGCCATGACCGTTGGCAGCAACACGGACGACATGTCGATGGACTCGCCCTCGACCGCCTCGGGCGGCATCTTCCCCATGTCGCTGAACACTCGGAGCAGCTCCGGGGGCGACACGCCACAGCAGCAACAGCAGCAACTACAACAACAACAGGCGGGCGGCGTCGGGACGGCGGCGGCGACGGCAGCGGCAGCAGCGGCAGCGGCAGTGCCGAGCGCGGCCGAGATCACGCGGCGCATCAACAGCAAGCGGCGGCGCGACGACGACCTGGACCCCGTCAGCTTCAAGCGGCGCGCCGTCTCGCCCGGCGTCAGCGCGCACGGCTCGCCCGTCATGCAGAGCCCGCTGCAGCGCGACATGGTCCCCTGGGGCTCGCGGCCCGGCAGCAACGGCCACGACAGGCCCGGCAGCGGCGCCCCCAGCGAGAGCGGCGGGAGCCAGAGCGGTGGCGGCCGGGGCGGGGGCGGAGGCGGCAAGGGCCGCGTCGGTTACCAGGGCATGGTGGACACCAACGACGGCATCACCAAGCTCAGTATCGACTGAGGGCGGTCGTGGGGTTGGAATGTAGGGGTGTCTGTGTGTGTGTGTGTGTGTGTGTGTGTGTAGTTGGTTGACCTGGACGCTGCTTTTTTTGCTAGGTGGCGTGTGGCGCGTGACGCTTGGCGAGAGACCAGATGTGCTTATATTTCAAGATCATGCCATGACATATCCTACACACAGTCTCTTGTTTGTGATCCCGCTCAGCTCAAAGCCCTTTGCTGTTGCCGAGCGGTGAAGGAAAGGCGTGTCGGTTGGTTGAGATGTGACGAGGTGTTGTCCGGCGCACGCGATGGCTTCGTGATTCCTGAGGGATTAGAGTGACAGCATTTTGGGTACTCATGTCGATTTTCCGATTTTCTTTTTTTTGCAAAGTCATATTTTTATTAATCCAAATGCGCGTGCCCCGAGTCTTTCATTGCCTCGCGCACTCATACCCCGTATAAAATAACCATGATTATACCGGACACCCTCCAAATCGGCGTCCCGGCTCCCTATTGCGTGTATCGGCCATGCTTCCCGGGGTGCTCTGTTACGCCATCGCCATGTAGTGGTTGATTAAACATGGGGATGGACTATTGCTCGTCAATGGCTCTGCGTATGGCTTCGGACCAACTCGCTGTGCAAATGGGCGATATGATAGCGGGCCTATGGGGCGTCTCGTTCCAAAATATCTCTATACTCCCCTTTTACCACAAAGAAACACACACAGAATGACAATACTTGCACCAAAAGACGTCGCCGTCTGTCATGAGCTACTGGTCTTTCTTCCTTTCTTTTTTTTTTCCACTCTCGCCATGGGACTTTGAGAGTGCTCCCAACTCATCGCGCCTCTAGAGAGCACCCGGCGCCCTCGTCAGGGACCCAGAGCGTGTCGAGCCTCTCGTCGAGCCACCGGGCCAGCTCCTCGGTGTGTCGGCGTGTCAAGCCGGCGGCGGCGGCACCGACGCTGGTGGCGGTGGTGGACGGCGCGGCGCTAGTGCCACTCAGCACACTCGTCGTCTCCGACGGCGACCCCACTACCGCCGCCGACGTGGGTGCCTGTGGTGCTAGACTGTTGCTGCCCCCGTCCGTGCCCGGTGCGACAGCTGGGTGGGCAGGGGTTGTGTTGGACTGCTGCTCGCCTGCCGATGTCGAGGGGCCCTCTCGTTCTGCCTCGTCTCTAGGCCCGTCGACGTGCACAGAAGCGGGAGCGG
Organism: Gaeumannomyces tritici R3-111a-1; assembly: GCF_000145635.1. NCBI lineage: Eukaryota > Fungi > Ascomycota > Sordariomycetes > Magnaporthales > Magnaporthaceae > Gaeumannomyces > Gaeumannomyces tritici. The sequence goes on from NW_008804545.1 coordinate 2,000,828, forward strand.
CGGCGGCGGCACCGGTTTGCGCGGCAGACGGACCAGCGTCTCCGCCGCCGCCGCCGCCGCCGGCCGCGGACCCGAGGACCAATGCAGATGAACAGCAGAGGGCTCTTGAGCGGTCTTATGACGACAACGGCGCCCGAGAGCTGGACGGTTATGCTGGCCGGCCGGCCGGCGCGTGCGATGTCGACGGACTCTGCGGACGCCGATGGCGGGAGGGCGGCGGCGAGGGCGCTCCCGGTCGGCCTGCTGCCCCTCGCGCCGGCTGTGTCGTCGCTGCCGGGGCTCTCATCGCGGTCGTCGTTGTCGTCGGCGCTGCTCGCGCTGCTGCTGCTGCGGTCGCGGGCGCCGGCGCGTGCTCGTGCGCGGCCTCTTGCGGCGGCCGAGGCGGAGCTCGGGGTGGTGGCGGCGGTCGAGGGCGGGGTCGCGGCGGACTGGATGGCCCAGATGGAGGCGGCGACGGTGCACTGGGTGCGCAGGGTGCTGACGGGGTGGCGGGAGGCGTAGGCCAGCAGCTTGCCCGACAGGGTGGTGACGATGGCTGAGTGGATCTGGGGCGAGAGGCTCGACTGCAGAAAGCCCGAGAGGCGCTTCGTGTAAAGTAGTGGAGGGGGTCCGGCGGCGAGAGGGGCGTGCTGCTGCTGCGCCTGCATCGCCGGCATGTCTCCCTCGCGAGGGCTACGACGTGGTGCTGGCGAAGGCCCCGAGGTTGGCGGTGGTAGCTGGCGGTGCGCCGTCGTCTCGGTGCCTGGAGCCGGGTGTCTGGAGTCCCGCGCCCGCGGGCGGTGGTTTTGGCGGGTGGTGAGAAGAAAGAAGTGGTCGCGGTTGTCGATGGCGTCGCCGGCTGGTCGGTAGATGAATGGGGAGGGAGGGGCTCAAGCTGTCGGCTGACGAACGATTGGTGTTTGAGAAGACGGTGTCCTGTCTGGTGCACTGGTGCACTGGTGCTGACCCAGCCCGCTGGACTCAGCTAATTGTTTGCGTCTGCAGGCGCTACCTAACCTGGTACTTTAGGCGGCGCGGGCCAATGGAATTTGGGCTGAAATCGGTGGTAATCAGCGGCGGCTTGGGCTCGTTATGGTGTGCTTCATCAAATAGGGAAGGCACTATCAGGAATTGACCAAGGCTGGCACTTGCTAGGAAAGGCTACTCCGGCAAGATACATTCGAGTGGGACCCGCATTCAACGACCCGATTAAAGTGCAATTTCTAATTTAAAACCTGACACTACCACCTCGTATCTTGGGCAATATCTGCCCAACCCAAACAGCAGCATAGCTCACTCAGTCAAGCAGAGAAATCCGCAGGGGTGAGCCCTCCCGCTGGCGCTGAGCGGCTGCGGCATACTCAATGCCCCAGCGGCGGTGCAGGTCGTCCTCGAGCGTCACAAACATGCGCCCGTCCGGGTCCTTGAGCCGCCACTGCTCAAAGGCCTCCTGCGCCATCCTGTACACCTCCCACGTCGCCGGACACTCAGTGCTGCGGTGGTACTGGAGCAAGTCACCCACCACCTCGTCCAGCCCGGCGTACTCGGCCAGCAGCCCGTCGAACAGCTCGCGGCCCTTGCTCACGTCGACTGCCCCCTTGCAGTCGTGGACGCACGCCGGCGCATCTGGGTCGAGGTGTAGGCACCCGCAGCCCGGGCACTCGTCCGGGTCCGGTAGCTCGTGGAACGTCATCATGCGGTACAGGAGCGCGCCGACCGCGAACAGCTCGCTGCCTTGGGTGTACGGCCGCTTGTCCTGAGGAGTGCCCGGCGCACGACGTGTCAGCAGACTGCATGGTGTATCGTGTGTGGAGATCTATCTGATCATGGGGGGGTATTCGGGTTCAAGTACCTTGGGTTCGCTGCGTATGGCTGCCTTGCCCTTGAGCAGCTGCAGCCACATGCCCATGACGGGAGCGTCGCCCCTCTCGGGTGCGACCACCACGCCCTTGACGGACCGGGCGTTGACGTGGCCCGAGACGTGGATGTGGGAGTAGTTGCCGAGCTTGCAGAGGCCGTACGACTCGATGCCCCGCGGCTGCTGGAAGAAGACGTTTTCGGGCGTGATGGCGCGGTGTAGTATGGGCATCCAGTCCGGATCCGCAACGAAGGGGCGCGCGTGGCGCTGGACGCCCAGCCGGGGGTCGTCACCGAAGCGCACGTCGGCCATGTGCCGGTCAACCATGTAGGCCGCCTCATCCTCGCGGTAGCCGTCGTGCAGCCACGCGAGCCCGCGGAGCAGCGACAGGACCACGTGCCAGCACAGCGACGCCGGCAGGAAGCCCCCCGAGCGCGGCAGCACGGGCGGGTCCCGGAAGAGCAGCTCGAGCGTGCCGGCGTCGCAGTAGTCCCACGCCATGAACCGGGCCGTCTTGCCCCGCTCGGCGCCGGCCTCGGGGTCGGTGGTGGAGACGTAGCCGGCTATGGAGACGAGGTTTTCGTGGTTGAGCAGGTTCTCCAATATCTCGCCGAAGCCGCTGTCGACGATCGCCTTGATCCGCGCGGGCCGCCCCTCGCCCTCGAGAGTCTGGGCCAGCAGCACCTCGCCGTCGCTCTTGCGGTGGATAAGCACCTTGGCATATCCTTTCCTATCGGTCAGAACCTTGGTGATGTCAAGGCCGTCGGACGAATCCGTGATTCGCGTCGAGGATGACATCTTTGGCGTCCGGGTAAGTGGCCCCGTCTCGAAAGCCTTGCAAGTTAGATCTGTTGCTAGTGTCTAGGCCCAGAATCCAAGCATCACATCCTCCGCCTCTGCTTGGGAGGAAGTCAAGTTTTCTTCCGGGGGAGAAGACAAAGAAGGCGACGAACGCCGCGCCATTTCCTGCCATTTCCTGCCATTTCCTCTCTTTCTTTGTTGTGATGCCATCTCCCTGGAATGCTGCCATCCCTTTCCGGCCTCCCTCTAGGAAGGCAAGTGCAAGGCACCACCAGTTGGCACACCGAGTTGGGCGACTTGGCATGTACGAAAAGAGGGCAAGCTCCCTTGCATACTGCCTGGGCCCCCGGCGCAAATCGATGCCAGGAATGCCGATACCATGGCTTCGTTTTGCGTTCGTCGATCAGAGAAACGTTTTCCCAACTAGTCGGATGGTTTTCTTGGCCATACTTGGCGTTTTCTACCCATCTTTGTGTTTCTGCAAGTACGCGCGCGCATTCTTGCATCGTGGCTGCCAAGACTTGTAGAGTCTCCCTAATATGCCACCTACTTTTGTCTTCCTTGCGACGCATCAAAATGCTCGCTCCTATTGCCAGTCATCCACCCCCCGCCTCCCCGTTCGTGCTCGTCTTTGGTGTTACGAGACCGCATCTCCTTGTCCAAATCGGGCCCATCCAGCCGCCAAGAGGCCCCGAGGCTTCTAGAAGTAACTCAAAAGTGTGTGCTGGGGCGGGGGCGGGCGGGGGCTCAGGAGTGAGAGAGGCAGAAGGTTTCAAGGGCCAGCCTCCGTCACCGTGTCAAAAAGACGTCGCCTCGACCTTTTGATACCTGCCAAGAAGATCAAATTGGACATGTCTCAATGGCTATTCCAGCTATCGGCCGGCCTCGGTTAAAACACGCCACGGAAATAACAACGTCGACATGCTATCGCCCCGAACAGGTATGAACTGCCGGGCGGATGCATCACCTTCCAACGCACCACACCGCACAGCGAGTGGCAGAAGTGGTACCTACTACACCTCATCCACCCCGGCCGGCACCGTGACACACTGATCGTTGATGTTGCCGATCTTCGGTGCGTGCGGCCGGAAACACGCGTCAGCCTCATGTAGCCGAAAGGAGCCCCTTGGACAGAATCCTGCTGCGATCTCCGACAAGAGACAAGTTCATCCCAAATATTCATTTTTTTCTTCTTCTTTTAAGTTCCTTGTCCTTTCTTGCACACGGGCGTGTGCCGTCTATTCCTTCCTTGCCGTCCTTCTGCCTTCCCCCGTTGCGCATGAAGCCGTCCAGGTGTTCACATCGGATGTCACTGACGATCGCGGCTTGATTCGTCACCATCCCTTTTTGTCTCTCTGCCGCGTCCCTTCCGGCATCCCCACCTATGCCTGCCCGGGACAGGATGTGATATGCGTCGTCTTTTTTTTTCGTTTTCGGGGAGGCTCTCAAAGCACCATGTACAAAATGAAAATGGTACGGCGGTGGCATGGACGACTGGCGATCGTTGATAAGAGGCCTCCCCCCACCCACACCCACACTCACACGTCCAGCGCGGAATTCGACGCTTCCGGGGGTAACGAAGATAAAGAATTTGGGAAAGGAAGCAACAGAAAGCAATGCGCTGTCGGCTGATGATCCCCAGGGGAACCAGCCCCCCATCATCCACTCCACTCACCTCCCCCGTGTCCACTGCCGCCACAGGCCGCACGAGATGCCGGGGAAACATTCGATGCGGGTCATATCTGTGTTCACTTTCCTGGCCCTCTCCACCGGACAGAGATTGAAATCCACCAGGCAGAGATGAGAAAGAAGGGTTGTGTCCATCGCGAACGGGATGCCGCCCCACTGCCGGCATAAATACCCACCAGTTGGTTGCCCCAGTGCCCCCCCCATGTTTCCGATGCTTGAAACATCGGCCCGGATCGAGCAAAGCTGCTGCTTTCGTCCCACTGAAACGACATATGGTTTCAGCCTACAATGGGCAAGGCCTTGAACCGGCCTTACCTGTGCTTATCGACTTTCTCTTCAACGCCACACGCACCTCTTCAACGTGCCCATCGAAGACTTGCTCTCAAAGTTGGCAACTGATGATTCTTCAACTATTAGTACAAGACCCTGGCGACCCTACCATTATGAACTGGGCGCGACCTGCAAAGTAAACAAAAACAATAGATAGCCGTAGACCTCGTGATCCAAGCTCCCTCGTGATTAACCCTCGGCCGCCGCATTGCATGAACGTTCCCGCTTGCCAAAAACCAACGCGTCTATAATGCTTGATGCTCGTGTCCGGATCTGAATGCACGCAACTTCCAAAAAAGGAAAAATGATCAAACAAAGAACGAAACCCTATTCCAACTGGACCATCCCCGAACTCCCAACACCCTTTCTTGCCTTTCGAGACACTTCGACCGCACCATTAGCGACGTGGCGGCGCGCGGTCGGTCACAGTCTGAGTCGGTCGAAAGGGGACGGGCTTCGGTCACAGGTGCGGGGATGGGATCTCGCGTCGGGAGGCAAGGTTTATACGGCTGTCTCCCGTGTCTCTCTGCGCCAGCAAGAGATGGCAAAGCCAAGAGATTGTTCAGGCAGTAAATGAGTGTGGCTCGTCTTTCCAGCTCCCAAGCCCAGGCCGGTGGGCAGGTGGGTTTGAAAAAGGAGATGTAGAAAAGAGTGTGGGGGGTTATTGAAAGATGAGAAAAAAACGTGATGTTTTTTGGGTACCCTTTCAACTTTTTTTTCTTTCTCGTTTTTTTAAGTCTTGTCTGAACGTACAACCTGTCTCCGTGGGCTTGTTGCTTGCTTGAAACCAGCTTGCCGCAAAGCACGGCTCTCCCTGCCTCTCGATCGGGTCTTTCGCCTGCGCCCAAAGTGGAATTTGGTGGTTGATTTTGGACTCGTCGATAGGGGGCAATGACTCGTGTATTTGCGGTGGGCCGCATGTCAAGCCTGCTCGCTATTTCGCTATCTAAGATGGCCAGGGGGGTCCCTCCCATCCAGACGAAGCGGGCGGCTCTTGGAAGCAGCTCGTGAATTATGCGAAAGCACCGACAATCGACATGCCCAGAGCTGTATTTTGCAGAAATTTCCAGGGTCAGTACGTGCTCGCAGCGTCGCAAATAGAGTTTAGGGGTTGCCAATCACTCACCTCCGAGAAGAACGTAGCAGAAGGCACTGATCTTCATGCTGGTGGTCATAATGGCCTGCGCCTCCTCGGAAAGGAAGTCCTCGGCGAGAAGGTCCACAAGGGCAGCGTAGATGAGCAGACCAGATGAGCTGTGGAGGGTGATGGATGGATGGTCAGTGTGGTCCTTGAAAACAGATGTCATGGCTTCGGATGGTGACGTCACTTACATGGCGTTGAAGATGCCCACGATGATGAGACCAAAGGCGCTGTCGGGGTCGTACGAGTTGCGGGCAGCGAGACCGATGGCCTGACCGATGGGGGCGGTGGAGCCGAAGGCGATGACCAGGAGCCACGGGCGGAAGCTTCCGGGAGGGTAGGGGACGGCAGCGATACGGGAACCGAGACCGAGACCCTCGAACATCTGGTGGAACAGGATGGCGACGAGCAGGATGACGAAGCCCTCGTTGGTGATGCTGATGGTCATGCCAACGAAGACGGAGTGGAACAGGATACCGCCCTCGAGCATGGTGATGTTGAGCGACATCTTGCGGTACACAAGCGGGTCCACCACCTCGCCGTTCTCGTCCAGCCAGCGGCCCGGGGGCGCCACCATGTTGGCCTTGGTGGCCGCCATCCTGGGCTCGGAGTTGGGGTCCTTCCACGAGTTCGAGGCGGCCTGGATCTGACGGCTCTGGTTTGTGTCGGTCTCGCGGATCATGTTCATCATCTCGAGCCTCTGGCGCACGTACTGCTCGTAGAAGACGACGAACCACGCCGGCATCTCCGAGTCGGAGTTGTAGCCCTTCTCCGGGTCCGCGAGGGGGCCGCGGCGCGCCGCCGACACCTTGTTCTCCTGTTCGTACATCTGCTGCGCCATGCGCTTCTCGAAGTCGGCCTGGTCCGCCTCGAAGTCGTCGGTGTTGTAGCGCGGCGGGCGCGGCGGCGAGGGCGCGGCGCCGTGGGAGTGGCCGTGGGAGTGGCCGGAGTTCAGATCGCTTCCGGTCGGTCCGCCGTGCGAGTGGCCTCCGGTCTTGGCGTTGAGGTACATCTCGATGACGAACAGGCAGAAGAGAGATGTCATCATGATGACTCCGGGCAGGGGTGGGTAGTCGTCGGTGAAGAGATCGGGCAGGCATGGGTTGGACAAGCTGAAGAAGGCGGTCGGTAGGAGATGCACAAAGGCCGTTGCTATCAGGACACCGGTTCCGAAGTGCTTGCAAGCAAAGAAGACCTTGGGTGGGATCTTCAGCCACTTGACCTTTTTGGCTGTTACGGGGAATCCAGCGCCAAAGCTAGAGGCGGCGAAAACCATGACTGTTTGGGTCGAGCAGGGCAGGTGGTTAGCAGCCCGGCTCCCGACGCTTGTTGCCTCAGTCGTAGGGGCGGCGGCACTTACAGACGGCGGCGACGTGGAGCGGCAGGTCGTACTCGCCCGTGTCCGCCTTGTTAGCGCCGCATATGGGCTTGACCTTTTCCATTGCTTCCGCCATGGCTTCCTATGGACCAAGTGACGGGCTCAAGGAAGTGAGAAGAGACTAGAAAAGGATGGCAACAAACGAAGCCGTCCTGCAGCCTCGGTGTTGTAGAAAGGAAAAGAAATAAGAAAAGGGCAAGGGAAAAGGGACGACTAAGCGTCAAGAGAAGTGAAGAAAATGGGGTGAAGAGAAGAGAACATGAAAGTCAAGAGAAAATGACAAGAAACGAAGTACACCCTGGACCATCATATGCAAAGACGGCCAGGCATGATCTCAGCAAGAAATGGCTGGGTGGTATTTTGGGAGATCAACCGTCTTAATACAAGCTTATCGCACACGACAGCGTTCCATCTTGCAGGGCAAGAATATCCGCGCTTGGCGTCGAGGCGTTTTCTTCTTCTTCCTCTCTTCGACAGGCAAGTGGAAGAGCGATAGGGTTCCACAATTGCACTTGTGACCAGAGACCAGGGAGGCTTGCGCCGCTTGGAGGGTCTGGAAGGTTGCGATGTGCGTCCAGGAAAGGCAATGGACGATAAAGAAGCCAAAAAAAAACACGGCCGCGCGTGTAGGGGAGAAAAAAAGGGGCCAGCCGAGGGAACGGGGCCAGGCATGTTTTGGCTGGGAGACAGGGAGTTGGGAAACAAGGGCCTCTGCAACTGGGGGAGACATTCCCGGTGGCGCACGCCCCTTTGGTCGGCCTCGATCCCTGCGCGATGCTGGCCAGGAAGCACGGATGCGCCCACTGCCCGTCCATAAATTCTCTACAATTGTGAGACTGGGCACGAAGAGGGCAGCACAGACCAGGGCTCCCCAGCTCGGGCGAGGCGGGTGACATGGGGTGCGTTTCCGGGGCCTGCGCGCTTGGGGCGAGGAAAGGGCGAAAGCGAAGAGGGCAGCATGGTTTCGCACCGAGCTAAGCTTCATCGCCAGCTTCACACCATGGCTTGGCACAGAGACATGACAGCCCGGGAAGGCAGGGCGAGGCGGCTGGCGGCGGCGGCTTGGTTCTGTGGAGGGCGGCAGATGAGCAGACGAGCATGCGCACGCGAGCCAAGGTTTTGGCTTGGCGCTCGGTGTCCGTCCCATCGCATTTCATCCAACAGGCTCGGCTCGAGTGACGTTTGCTTCTTGTCTTGTTGGCTTTCTGTGCAGCTTGCCGCTCATGGAGTCGCCATGGCGGGCGGCTCCTGGCACAAGGCAGGCCGTGGCCAGGGACTCCCGCAACCAATGGGGTCGCGGGGAGTTTTGTCGAGTTGTTTCGACGGCAACTAAGGCGAGAACAATGTTGAAAGTGTCCGACAGAACTGCCGGAGCGTGCGTCGAACAGGGACTGCAGGGACTGGAGCTGAAGGTAGCCGATGAAATTTGAAATACCTGGAGTGGAGAGGCTGCCGTGTGAAACAGCGCGCCCCACGCGACGCCAGCTGGGCCGGTACCTACTGTGCCGTTCCTGCCTTGGGTTCCTCCAGTCCTAGATATCCACAACAGGCCGTTTGCTGGCACCCGCCGTGTGCCGTACCGGGCTTTATTTGATGGAGGCCGGCACTTTGCTCGGTGTCTGGTGGGCCTTAGCCTCGAACTCAATGCTCCCGGCTGCTTTTTAACTTTTTTTTTTGTGTGTGTCCTCGGCCTGTTTCGTTAGGCGTGTCTATATGCGCGGCGCGCAAAAGGCAATCAATCATCAATTGTTGGTTCTTGTTATAAGATAAAAGCCACCTGGAGCATCCCGACAAATCGACAAGTCCCAGGGATATCTCCAGACACCAAGACCTGGGGGAGGCCAAGTCGGCAATGGCGCGTCTTGGTGCAGACGATCCAGATCTCGCTGCATTTGCTTAGCTCTCTTGGCCGCCTGGGCGAAAATGGAAAGATATAGCGTGACTAGTTTCCCCAAGGGGCAAATCCTGTGCCATGGAGTCTGGCTGGACCCCTTCTAGTGGGGGTTTAGTGAAGGTGGGGGAGATACTCCAGCCTGGCCCAGCCGTCATCATCATGCACAGTAAACAGTTGGGCTCCTCTCCCTCCTGTCCCCAGAGTGGACTCCTCCGGTCGGAAAACCAACTCGGTCGGAGTGGATGGTTTGCCCCCGGCCGTGTCCTGTGTAAGAGCACGGGGTGAGCGGTGCTAGAGCCAGGAAGATGAAATGCTTCAAACACAAGATCGGCCTTGGCGGCCAGCATTGGTGCTGCTCGTGCCCTCCGTTTGCCACCCGAAGAGCCTCCTCTGACGCTTGGCAGCCCCACCCAGCACGGGTTGCCCGTCTTCCGGCCGAAACAGACAACTGCATATAACACACTATTGGTTGGTATCTTTGCGCTGCAGCCCCAGGGGAAAGAAAATGCACGTTTTTGTTTTTTTTGGTGTCCCGCCGCCGCTGCTCGCAGCCCCTGCCTGGGCCATTCTTTTTGTGTTGAACAAGTCGTGCTTGCCGCCATCTCCGAGTCTCGGCTGCTCTTGCTCCATGGATGTCATGTTATATTGCTTGTTTTTGCTTGCCGGTTGTCGCTGATCCACCGCGCCGGGCTGTCTCTCCAATCTGGTGGACCGCAATGACACCACGCGACCCAAGGTCATGTCAATCGCCTCTCAAGTCGCCAATTGGAGATTCCCACTCTGGTGGGAACGGTCGTGTGCTGTTTCTGCCGCGGTGCTGCAGTCGAGGCCCAGGCGTTGGGTTGCCAAGGCCAGAGATTGCTATCACGACCCCATATCGATGCCAGATATGGGATGTGGCCCTGGGACCCCTGCCGTTGTCGGCTAGACTTGACCGATTTTTGGCTCCCCAGTGCCTCACTTAAGAGCTCTATCGAGAGCTCCAGAGCGAGCACACCACCCACATGGCCAAACACAAGCGCTGTGATTTGCTCGCGACAGCACCTGCGGCCAGGGGCCCCTTCCCTGTCGCCCCCTCTTTCGGTGTTCGTAGCGACCGCGTGGGCGTCATTCCCCCGCGTCCACTTGCCCATCGTGCCATCGTCGCCGCCTTGCCGTGCAGTACCGGTCATTAGCGTGACGGGATCGAGGTGGCCGCTCGTCAGATTGCATGGCTCGCATGGGGGAACGGGGCTGCAATCGAGCTATAGGACATGGCAAAATTTCCTTCTTTGCCTCCTTGGCCGGAGGTCTGGCTCCTCCTTTTGCGGCCGGCACCAGTGGTGCTTGTTCGTTGATAAGCGTGCGAGATCCAGCTCCGGCCCCTTGGGTCTGGCCTTTAGCGCCCTCCCGTCTCCCGCTGTTCTTTTCCCTTCACGACTTCTCGAGATCGAAGCAGACACCCGGCGCTTCTAAGCCGTGCTAGCCCGAAGACCCGTATCGTTACCGAGCTGAGCCTGGTCGATATGTCCACCCAGCCGGGAAAAGCTTCCACGGCCGCAGGTATGTGCAATAGGCACGGAACAGACCCAGTTCGTCTTGTCGTCTTGGCACGGCTGCGCTGGCCATTTTCTGCTGTCTTTCCTCTTTGTTTCTACTTTGTCCACTGTTCTTAATCGTAAACATCGGATACGTTTCGAGCTGGGGCTTATCAAGGCCAAGTCGTTCACTGCCACACTTGCCAAAGCCGCGCCTCTCTGCCTTGGCCCAACCTTCTCTACCCTCGTCCCGGGCGACATGCCCGACAGGCAAATCACCGTTGATCACTTGCCACAAGACGAGTCGTCGGCACGTTGCTGACCAGGAGGATCCCACAGCTGCCGCTACCGCTGCCGCCCAGGATGACTCCATCCGCCCAGCAAGCCCCGGCATGGGAGCCGCGCCGTCCGCAGGGAACACCGCAGACGCCGGCGGCGGCCCGGAGCCGACCCTGGTACACGAGAAGAAGAAGAACTTTAACGCTCCGTCGGTTCGCGCCGACACGAGCGGCAGCACCACCGTCATATCCGACCCCCTGAACTTTGGCCAGCACCGCCGCGCCAACGTCAGCCAGCGCCAGATGAAGATTGACCACCCCAACGGCAACAAGAGGAAGCTCAAGAAGTTCTACACCAGACAGAACGATCTGATCGACCAGTATGTCTGCCTCCAGTTTCGTCCTTCTCTTCCTGCCGTGACCGCCATGTGATTTATCGCATTTGGCAAGGCCCTTCGTCCTATCTCGTACGTTTGGTGGGCTTGCGCGTCTTGCTTAGAGTCGGCGCAAAAGCGAGACGGCCAAGGTGACGTGCGGCCGGAATCTGCAGAATGCTAAGAATAGCCACTTGAAAAAGGTTCCTTGGCGCCGACGATGAGGAGCAGAACACACTCGAGGAAGGTGCCCGCGTGGCGCCCAAGATCAAGTTCGCCGTCAACGCCTCCTTCACCGTCAACTTTTGCCTCTTCGTCATCCAGCTTTATGCTGCCATCTCGACGGGATCACTTTCGGTAACTTGCCACTGTCCCCTGGACTGGGGAAGACCGACCGTACGGATACGCTGTTGACCAGTGACGTTCTTGTGTGACCTTTTTAGCTTTTTGCCACGACCGCCGATGCATTTGTAGGTTTACTGTCTGACAGAAAGTCCCCTGAGTGTAGTCCCATCAGCAGCTTGTTAACACAGTGGTTGATATCGACAGATGGACCTCGTCTCATCCTTCGTAATGCTCATCACGTCGCGGCTGGCTGCAAGGCCCAGCATTTACAAATACCCAGTTGTTAGTGCTACCCACCTGGCTGCCGTCTGCCAAGTTTGGACACCAACGCGAGCGTTTGCCGGGATCTCCGTCCTTGGTGCCCATGACTATGCTGGCAAGAGTCGTTGAGCTAACCTGGACGCCGTCTTTGCGTCTGACAGGGCCGCACCCGAATCGAGACCATTGGGATCATCCTATTTTGCGCCCTCATGACTACTGTTGCCATCCAGCTTCTTGTAAGAACAGCCCCTGCCACCAGGCCGACCCCTGGCAATCCCGATACCTTCACCCCAGACTGCAATGCACTCTGTGGGGCGTCGAGCTGACCTGCGATCACGTTCAGATTGAATCGGGTCGGACGCTGGGAAGAGGCGCGCATGACTCCGAGGAGCTGAAGATCATTCCAATCGTCTTTATTGCTATTGCCAGTAAGTTTATCATTATGGGACCGCCGCCCATAGGGGGGGTTACGCATGAACGGATGCATTACTCACCCGGGGCCTCTGTCTGTTTTAGTCTTTGCCAAGGGTTCTCTGATGATCTTCTGCATGTTTTACCGCAAGTACCCATCAGTCCATGTCTTCTACGTAAGTTTTTTTCTCCTGCCCGAGTCGGGCCCTCCCGCCGTGCGCCACGAACGCCCGACTCTGACTAAGGGGCCTGCGCGTTATCAGATCGACCATCGCAACGATATCGCTGTCAACTCGTTTGGTCTGATCATGGCCATCGTGGGCGAGAAGGTCGTGTGGTACCTGGATCCGATCGGCGCCATCTGCATCGCGCTCCTAATCCTCTTCTCGTGGGTCGCAAACGCCTTTGAGCAGGTCTGGCTGCTGGTCGGCAAGTCCGCGCCCAGGGACTTCATCTCCAAGCTCATCTACATGTCCATGACTCACGACGAGCAGATCCTCAAGGTCGATACGGTAAGCTTATCTGTTCCCCACGCACACGGGCTACCTTTGATCCGATGTGTGACGGAGACTTGGGGGGGGGGGTCCACAGTCCGGCTGACACGACAAAAACAGTGCCGTGCGTACCACGCCGGGCAGCGGTACTACGTCGAGGTGGACATTGTCATGAACGACGAGACCCCGCTCAGGATATCGCACGACGTCAGCCAGTCGCTGCAGCGCAAGCTCGAGGGCCTGGCCGACGTCGAGCGGGCCTTTGTGCACGTCGACTACGAGCACGAGCACGACATCCACGAGGAGCACAAGCCCCTCTACGAGACCAAGGAGAAGAATAACAAGAGGACCCTGCGCGAGATCTTCCTGGGGGCCAAGACCAAGGTCGCCGCCGGCGACGCCACCGCCGTCTCCGCGGCCGCCTCCAAGAAGGCATGACGGCGGTGATGCCCACGGCGGGAGGCCCCCTAGGTGGCGTGGGAGATGGGCGTGCCAAGAATGTGCGTTTTGATCAGCCACCGCCCGGGGGAGGGATGACTGTTGGATTCCAAAAGAGAAACGAGGAATTGATACCACACAGGCTATGATTTTTGTTTACTTATTTAATTTAGACGTGTCACTATAGATAGATGGAGCTTTCCAGCTTGCGCAGGCTTGTAAGACAGAGGCTTCAGCATTACTTGGTCGATTTATGCTTTCTGTGTTCCCAATGCTCCTCGGAATCTCGACCTTGGCTCGCCGCTGCATCGCCAGTAGGGGGCTGGCCCAGATTGGTCCGAGACTTAGCAGCAGCCCGCGCCCGCTCTGTCTAGGCTTTAATCCCGCCGTCCGGCCTAGTCCAGCTTCAGGCGGGAGCGTTCTAGGCCCTACAATTCTACCAATGAAGTAAAGCCGGCGAGAGTGCTCCTGTGAGGAGGGAGAAGGGGTCGGGATGACACAGCGAGATGACTAAAGCTTCCGCTTCCTTCAAGCATGTTACACTGAAGGAGGACGATTGTAAAAATGGGCCTCCAGGGCCATTAAAGTCTGGTTGCAATGACTTCTTCCTAAAGTGAAATGGTGGTTTGAGGAGTAAGAAAAGAATAGATCAAGCAATGTAACAACTGGAAGAAACGAGCATGGAAGCTCCCCGAGGCCGGTAGTGTCAAGGACTCCAAGAGGATGATTGAAAAGACGGACAAGTAAAAATGAGAGATGCTAGCTTGAGCTCAATTCCAAAGTCTTGTTGTTCGACGCCGCTAGTGCTAAATCCGTCACCATAAAATGCAAACCCCTATTTTACCCAAGAAAGCCGCAGAATTTCCTAAACTCCAAAGCTCCTGTAAGTCACATGCCGCGCTAGAACCTCGAATTCGCCAATGAGACCACAAAATCCAACCCGATGCTGTCACAAGCAGTATCACCTGGTCATTTCTCGACAGGCTCGAAATCCCCCCC